>NC_054473.1:98876142-99179428 GCF_017639515.1 Carcharodon carcharias | reverse complement strand
ATTCAACTGAAACTATTATTTCCGGATTTCTACCTTTATCAGCAAATCTAGTTCTCTCTATCCATCAAATTCTCAGTTAGCTTGAAAATAGTTAGTTTCAAATAGTTTGCATGTTCTCCAAATTTAATTCCTCCATAAACTTCAAATTCTGCAAGGCTGGTTCTGTGTACCTAGCAAAATATCAATTTCAAACGATTGGTCAACTTCTTGCTTTTTCCATATCTTCTGATATGTCCCATTCCACTTATTTGTGAAATCGCACATTTTCTTGAAATTTGTTGCTGGCAGCATCTGCTCCTTATCCATATATATAAGTTTCTCTTTTGCCATCAACCTGGCTATCTCTATTAATTTCTTTTGCCGATCTAGATAAATGTCTTTAGTTCTAAAAATCGCCTCATTTGCAACTACACCTCACACAACTGGAGCTATTATTTTCTGATTTCTACCTTTATCAGCAGATCTAGTTCCCTCTATCCATAAATTCTCAGTTAGCAGAAAATAGATAGTTACAAATAATTTGCAGGTCTCCACAATCAATGCCTCCTTAAGATTGAAATTGTAGACAGCTGGATTTCTGCACCCAGCACAATATCAATTTCAAGCAATTGGTCAACTTGTTGCTTTTTCTCCATCTGCAGATCTGTCCCATTCCCCATATTTGAGAATTCTCACATTTTCTTGATATTTGTTGCTTGCAGCATCTGCTCCTTATCCAAATGTCAAAATGTCTCTATTACCATCAAGCTTGCTATTTCTGATAATTTCTTTTGCCTATCTAGTTAAATGTCTTCAGTTCTAAAAATAATTCATTTCCAACTACCCCTCAAACAACTGTAGCTATTATTTCTCAATTCCTACCTTGAATAGCAAATCTAATTCTCTCTATCCATCAAAATCTCAGGTAGCAGAAATTAGTTATTTTCAACTAATTTGCGGCTTTTCCCATTCAATTCCTCCATAAACGTCAAACTTTGCAATGCTGCCTCTGAGTACCTTGGAAAATATCAATTTCAAACAATTTGCCAACTGCTTTCATTGTCTCCACCTGCAGATATTTCCCTTTCCTCATATTTGAGAAATCTCAGATTTTCTTGAAATTTGTTGCATCTGCTCCTTATCCAAATATATAAGTTTCTCTTTTGCCATCAACCTAGCTATCTCTATTAATTTCTTTTGCCTATCTAGATAAATGTCATTAGTTCTAAAAATCTCCTCATTTCCAACTACCCCTCATTCAACTGAAGCTATTATTTCCGGATTTCTACCTTTATCAGCAAATCTAGTTCACTCTATCCATCAAATTCTCAGTTAGCAGAAAATGTTTAGTTTCAACTAATTTGCAGGTTCTGCACATTCAATTCCTCCATCAACTTCAAATTCTGCAACGCTGGCTCTGGTTACCTAGCAAAATATCAATTTCAAACGATTGGTCAATTTCTCGCATTTTCTCTATTTGCAGATATGTCCCATTCCCCATATTTGAAAATCTCACATTTTCTTGAATTTTGTTGCTTCCAGCATGAGCTCCTTACCCAAATGTACAAGTTTCTCAATAGCCATCAATCTCGCTATTTCTATTAATTTCTTTTGCCTATCTAGATAAATGTCTTTACTTCTAAAAAATCTCCTCATTTTCAACTACACCTCATTCAACCGGAGCTATTATTTTCCACTTTCTACCTTTATCAGCAAATCTAGTTCTCTCTATCCATCAAATTCTCAGTTAGCTTGAAAATAGTTAGTTTCAAATAGTTTGCATGTTCTCCAAATTTAATTCCTCCATAAACTTCAAATTCTGCAAGGCTGGTTCTGTGAACCTAGCAAAATATCAATTTCAAACGATTGGTCAACTTCTTGCTTTTTCTATATCTGCTGATATGTCCCATTCCACTTATTTGTGAAGTCGCACATTTTCTTGAAATTTGTTGCTGGTAGCATCTGCTCCTTATCCAAATATATAAGTTTCTCTTTTGCCATCAACCTGGCTATCTCTATTAATTTCTTTTGCCTATCTAGATAAATGTCATTAGTTCTAAAAATCTCCTCATTTCCAACTACCCCTCAATCAACTGAAGCTGTTATTTCAAGATTTCTACCTTTATCACCAAATCTAGTCATCTCTAACCATCAAATTCTCAGTTAGCGGAAAATAGTTAGTTTCAACTAATTTGCAGCTTTTCCACATTGAATTCCTCCATAAGCTTCAAAATCTGCAATGCTGGCTCTGTGTTTCTAGCAAAATATCAAATACAATTGATTGGTCAACTTCTTGCTTTTCCTCCATCTGCAGATATTTCACATTCTCCATATTTGTGAAATCGCACATTTTCTTGAAATTTGTTACTGGCAGCATCTGCTCCTTATCCAAATATATAAGTTTCTCTTTTGCCATCAACCTGGCTATATGTACTAATTTCTTCTGCCTATCTAGATAAATGTCTTTAGTTCTAAAAATCTCCTCATTTGCAACTACACCTCATTCAACCGGAGCTATTATTTTCCAATTTCTACCTTTATCAGCAGATCTAGTTCCCTCTATCCATCAAATTCTCAGTTAGCAGAAAATAGATAGTTACAAATAATTTGCAGGTTCTCCACAATCAATGCCTCCTTAAGATTCAAATTGTTGACAGCTGGATTTCTGCACCCAGCGCAATATCAATTTCAAGCAATTGGTCAACTTGTTGCTTTTTCTCCATCTGCAGATCTGTCCCATTCCCCATATTTGAGAATTCTCACATTTTCTTGATATTTGTTGCTTGCAGCATCTGCTCCTTATCCAAATGTAAAAATGTCTCTATTACCATCAACCTTGCTATTTCTAATAATTTCTTTTGCCTTTCTAGTTAAAACTCTTCAGTTCTAAAAATAATTCATTTCCAACTACCCCTCAAACAACTGAAGCTATTATTTCTCAATTCCTACCTTGAATAGCAAATCTAATTCTCTCTATCCATCAAAATCTCAGGTAGCAGAAATTAGTTATTTTCAACTAATTTGCAGCTTTTCCCATTCAATTCCTCCATAAACTTCAAACTTTGCAATGCTGACTCTGAGTACCTTGGAAAATATCAATTTCAAACAATTTGCCAACTGCTTTCATTGTCTCCACCTGCAGATATTTCCCTTTCCCCATATTTGAGAAATCTCAGATTTTCTTGAAATTTGTTGCATGCAGCATCTGCTCCTTATCCAAATATATAAGTTTCTCTTTTGCCATCAACCTAGCTATCTCTATTAATTTCTTTTGCCTATCTAGATAAATGTCATTAGTTCTAAAAATCTCCTCATTTCCAACTACCCCTCATTCAACTGAAGCTATTATGTCCGGATTTCTACCTTTAACAGCAAATCTATCAGCAAATCTACATATCTCTATCCATCAAATTCTCAGTTAGCAGAAAATAGTTAGTTTCAAATAATTTGCAGGTTCTCCAAATTTAATTCCTCCATAAACTTCAAATTCTGCAAGGCTGGTTCTTTGTACCTGGCAAAATATCAATTTCAAACGATTGGTCAACTTCTTGCTTTTTCTATATCTGCTGATATTTTTCCATTTCCACTTATTTGTGAAATCGCACATTTTCTTGAAATTTGTTGCATGCAGCATCTGCTCCTTATCCAAATATATAAGCTTCTATTTTGCCATCAAACCTAGCTATCTCGATTAATTTCTTTTACCTATCTAGATAAATGTCATTAGTTCTAAAAATCTCCTCATTTCCAACTACCCCTCATTCAACTGAAACTATTATTTCCGGATTTCTACCTTTATCAGCAAATCTAGTTCTCTCTATCCATCAAATTCTCAGTTAGCTTGAAAATAGTTAGTTTCAAATAGTTTGCATGTTCTCCAAATTTAATTCCTCCATAAACTTCAAATTCTGCAAGGCTGGTTCTGTGTACCTAGCAAAATATCAATTTCAAACGATTGGTCAACTTCTTGCTTTTTCCATATCTTCTGATATGTCCCATTCCACTTATTTGTGAAATCGCACATTTTCTTGAAATTTGTTGCTGGCAGCATCTGCTCCTTATCCATATATATAAGTTTCTCTTTTGCCATCAACCTGGCTATCTCTATTAATTTCTTTTGCCGATCTAGATAAATGTCTTTAGTTCTAAAAATCTCCTCATTTGCAACTACACCTCACACAACTGGAGCTATTATTTTCCGATTTCTACCTTTATCAGCAGATCTAGTTCCCTCTATCCATAAATTCTCAGTTAGCAGAAAATAGATAGTTACAAATAATTTGCAGGTCTCCACAATCAATGCCTCCTTAAGATTGAAATTGTAGACAGCTGGATTTCTGCACCCAGCACAATATCAATTTCAAGCAATTGGTCAACTTGTTGCTTTTTCTCCATCTGCAGATCTGTCCCATTCCCCATATTTGAGAATTCTCACATTTTCTTGATATTTGTTGCTTGCAGCATCTGCTCCTTATCCAAATGTCAAAATGTCTCTATTACCATCAAGCTTGCTATTTCTGATAATTTCTTTTGCCTATCTAGTTAAATGTCTTCAGTTCTAAAAATAATTCATTTCCAACTACCCCTCAAACAACTGAAGCTATTATTTCTCAATTCCTACCTTGAATAGCAAATCTAATTCTCTCTATCCATCAAAATCTCAGGTAGCAGAAATTAGTTATTTTCAACTAATTTGCGGCTTTTCCCATTCAATTCCTCCATAAACGTCAAACTTTGCAATGCTGCCTCTGAGTACCTTGGAAAATATCAATTTCAAACAATTTGCCAACTGCTTTCATTGTCTCCACCTGCAGATATTTCCCTTTCCTCATATTTGAGAAATCTCAGATTTTCTTGAAATTTGTTGCATCTGCTCCTTATCCAAATATATAAGTTTCTCTTTTGCCATCAACCTAGCTATCTCTATTAATTTCTTTTGCCTATCTAGATAAATGTCATTAGTTCTAAAAATCTCCTCATTTCCAACTACCCCTCATTCAACTGAAGCTATTATTTCCGGATTTCTACCTTTATCAGCAAATCTAGTTCACTCTATCCATCAAATTATCAGTTAGCAGAAAATGTTTAGTTTCAACTAATTTGCAGGTTCTGCACATTCAATTCCTCCATCAACTTCAAATTCTGCAATGCTGGCTCTGGTTACCTAGCAAAATATCAATTTCAAACGATTGGTCAATTTCTCGCATTTTCTCCATTTGCAGATATGTCCCATTCCCCATATTTGAAAATCTCACATTTTCTTGAATTTTGTTGCTTCCAGCATGTGCTCCTTACCCAAATGTACAAGTTTCTCAATAGCCATCAATCTCGCTATTTCTATTAATTTCTTTTGCCTATCTAGATAAATGTCTTTACTTCTAAAAAATCTCCTCATTTGCAACTACACCTCATTCAACCGGAGCTATTATTTTCCAATTTCTACCTTTATCAGCAAATCTAGTTCTCTCTATCCATCAAATTCTCAGTTAGCTTGAAAATAGTTAGTTTCAAATAGTTTGCATGTTCTCCAAATTTAATTCCTCCATAAACTTCAAATTCTGCAAGGCTGGTTCTGTGAACCTAGCAAAATATCAATTTCAAACGATTGGTCAACTTCTTGCTTTTTCTATATCTGCTGATATGTCCCATTCCACTTATTTGTGAAGTCGCACATTTTCTTGAAATTTGTTGCTGGTAGCATCTGCTCCTTATCCAAATATATAAGTTTCTCTTTTGCCATCAACCTGGCTATCTCTATTAATTTCTTCTGCCTATCTAGATAAATGTCTTTAGTTCTAAAAATCTCCTCATTTGCAACTACACCTCATACAACTGGAGCTATTATTTTCCAATTTCTACCTTTATCAGCAGATCTAGTTCCCTCTATCCATAAATTCTCAGTTAGCAGAAAATAGATAGTTACAAATAATTTGCAGGTTCTCCACAATCAATGCCTCCTTAAGATTCAAATTGTAGACAGCTGGATTTCTGCACCCAGCACAATATCAATTTCAAGCAATTGGTCAACTTGTTGCTTTTTCGCCATCTGCAGATCTGTCCCATTCCCCATATTTGAGAATTCTCACATTTTCTTGATATTTGTTGCTTGCAGCATCTGCTCCTTATCCAAATGTAAAAAAGTCTCTATTACCATCAACCTTGCTATTTCTAATAATTTCTTTTGCCTATCTAGTTAAATGTCTTCAGTTCTAAAAATAATTCATTTCCAACTACCCCTCAAACAACTGAAGCTATTATTTCTCAATTCCTACCTTGAATAGCAAATCTAATTCTCTCTATCCATCAAAATCTCAGGTAGCAGAAATTAGTTATTTTCAACTAATTTGTGGCTTTTCCCATTCAATTCCTCCATAAACGTCAAACTTTGCAATGCTGCCTCTGAGTACCTTGGAAAATATCAATTTCAAACAATTTGCCAACTGCTTTCATTGTCTCCTCCTGCAGATATTTCCCTTTCCTCATATTTGAGAAATCTCAGATTTTCTTGAAATTTGTTGCATCTGCTCCTTATCCAAATATATAAGTTTCTCTTTTGCCATCAACCTAGCTATCTCTATTAATTTCTTTTGCCTATCTAGATAAATGTCATTAGTTCTAAAAATCTCCTCATTTCCAACTACCCCTCATTCAACTGAAGCTATTATTTCCGGATTTCTACCTTTAACAGCAAATCTATCAGCAAATCTATATATCTCTATCCATCAAATTCTCAGTTAGCAGAAAATAGTTAGTTTCAAATAGTTTGCATGTTCTCCAAATTTAATTCCTCCATAAACTTCAAATTCTGCAAGGCTGGTTCTGTGAACCTAGCCAAATATCAATTTCAAACGATTGGTCAACTTCTTGCTTTTTCTATATCTGCTGATATTTTTCCATTTCCACTTATTTGTGAAATCGCACATTTTCTTGAAATTTGTTGCATGCAGCATCTGCTCCTTATCCAAATATATAAGCTTCTATTTTGCCATCAAACCTAGCTATCTCGATTAATTTCTTTTACCTATCTAGATAAATGTCATTAGTTCTAAAAATCTCCTCATTTCCAACTACCCCTCATTCAACTGAAACTATTATTTCCGGATTTCTACCTTTATCAGCAAATCTAGTTCTCTCTATCCATCAAATTCTCAGTTAGCTTGAAAATAGTTAGTTTCAAATAGTTTGCATGTTCTCCAAATTTAATTCCTCCATAAACTTCAAATTCTGCAAGGCTGGTTCTGTGTACCTAGCAAAATATCAATTTCAAACGATTGGTCAACTTCTTGCTTTTTCCATATCTTCTGATATGTCCCATTCCACTTATTTGTGAAATCGCACATTTTCTTGAAATTTGTTGCTGGCAGCATCTGCTCCTTATCCATATATATAAGTTTCTCTTTTGCCATCAACCTGGCTATCTCTATTAATTTCTTTTGCCGATCTAGATAAATGTCTTTAGTTCTAAAAATCTCCTCATTTGCAACTACACCTCACACAACTGGAGCTATTATTTTCCGATTTCTACCTTTATCAGCAGATCTAGTTCCCTCTATCCATAAATTCTCAGTTAGCAGAAAATAGATAGTTACAAATAATTTGCAGGTCTCCACAATCAATGCCTCCTTAAGATTGAAATTGTAGACAGCTGGATTTCTGCACCCAGCACAATATCAATTTCAAGCAATTGGTCAACTTGTTGCTTTTTCTCCATCTGCAGATCTGTCCCATTCCCCATATTTGAGAATTCTCACATTTTCTTGATATTTGTTGCTTGCAGCATCTGCTCCTTATCCAAATGTCAAAATGTCTCTATTACCATCAAGCTTGCTATTTCTGATAATTTCTTTTGCCTATCTAGTTAAATGTCTTCAGTTCTAAAAATAATTCATTTCCAACTACCCCTCAAACAACTGAAGCTATTATTTCTCAATTCCTACCTTGAATAGCAAATCTAATTCTCTCTATCCATCAAAATCTCAGGTAGCAGAAATTAGTTATTTTCAACTAATTTGCGGCTTTTCCCATTCAATTCCTCCATAAACGTCAAACTTTGCAATGCTGCCTCTGAGTACCTTGGAAAATATCAATTTCAAACAATTTGCCAACTGCTTTCATTGTCTCCACCTGCAGATATTTCCCTTTCCTCATATTTGAGAAATCTCAGATTTTCTTGAAATTTGTTGCATCTGCTCCTTATCCAAATATATAAGTTTCTCTTTTGCCATCAACCTAGCTATCTCTATTAATTTCTTTTGCCTATCTAGATAAATGTCATTAGTTCTAAAAATCTCCTCATTTCCAACTACCCCTCATTCAACTGAAGCTATTATTTCCGGATTTCTACCTTTATCAGCAAATCTAGTTCACTCTATCCATCAAATTATCAGTTAGCAGAAAATGTTTAGTTTCAACTAATTTGCAGGTTCTGCACATTCAATTCCTCCATCAACTTCAAATTCTGCAATGCTGGCTCTGGTTACCTAGCAAAATATCAATTTCAAACGATTGGTCAATTTCTCGCATTTTCTCCATTTGCAGATATGTCCCATTCCCCATATTTGAAAATCTCACATTTTCTTGAATTTTGTTGCTTCCAGCATGTGCTCCTTACCCAAATGTACAGGTTTCTCAATAGCCATCAATCTCGCTATTTCTATTAATTTCTTTTGCCTATCTAGATAAATGTCTTTACTTCTAAAAAATCTCCTCATTTGCAACTACACCTCATTCAACCGGAGCTATTATTTTCCAATTTCTACCTTTATCAGCAAATCTAGTTCTCTCTATCCATCAAATTCTCAGTTAGCTTGAAAATAGTTAGTTTCAAATAGTTTGCATGTTCTCCAAATTTAATTCCTCCATAAACTTCAAATTCTGCAAGGCTGGTTCTGTGAACCTAGCAAAATATCAATTTCAAACGATTGGTCAACTTCTTGCTTTTTCTATATCTGCTGATATGTCCCATTCCACTTATTTGTGAAGTCGCACATTTTCTTGAAATTTGTTGCTGGTAGCATCTGCTCCTTATCCAAATATATAAGTTTCTCTTTTGCCATCAACCTGGCTATCTCTATTAATTTCTTCTGCCTATCTAGATAAATGTCTTTAGTTCTAAAAATCTCCTCATTTGCAACTACACCTCATACAACTGGAGCTATTATTTTCCAATTTCTACCTTTATCAGCAGATCTAGTTCCCTCTATCCATAAATTCTCAGTTAGCAGAAAATAGATAGTTACAAATAATTTGCAGGTTCTCCACAATCAATGCCTCCTTAAGATTCAAATTGTAGACAGCTGGATTTCTGCACCCAGCACAATATCAATTTCAAGCAATTGGTCAACTTGTTGCTTTTTCGCCATCTGCAGATCTGTCCCATTCCCCATATTTGAGAATTCTCACATTTTCTTGATATTTGTTGCTTGCAGCATCTGCTCCTTATCCAAATGTAAAAAAGTCTCTATTACCATCAACCTTGCTATTTCTAATAATTTCTTTTGCCTATCTAGTTAAATGTCTTCAGTTCTAAAAATAATTCATTTCCAACTACCCCTCAAACAACTGAAGCTATTATTTCTCAATTCCTACCTTGAATAGCAAATCTAATTCTCTCTATCCATCAAAATCTCAGGTAGCAGAAATTAGTTATTTTCAACTAATTTGTGGCTTTTCCCATTCAATTCCTCCATAAACGTCAAACTTTGCAATGCTGCCTCTGAGTACCTTGGAAAATATCAATTTCAAACAATTTGCCAACTGCTTTCATTGTCTCCTCCTGCAGATATTTCCCTTTCCTCATATTTGAGAAATCTCAGATTTTCTTGAAATTTGTTGCATCTGCTCCTTATCCAAATATATAAGTTTCTCTTTTGCCATCAACCTAGCTATCTCTATTAATTTCTTTTGCCTATCTAGATAAATGTCATTAGTTCTAAAAATCTCCTCATTTCCAACTACCCCTCATTCAACTGAAGCTATTATTTCCGGATTTCTACCTTTAACAGCAAATCTATCAGCAAATCTATATATCTCTATCCATCAAATTCTCAGTTAGCAGAAAATAGTTAGTTTCAAATAGTTTGCATGTTCTCCAAATTTAATTCCTCCATAAACTTCAAATTCTGCAAGGCTGGTTCTGTGAACCTAGCCAAATATCAATTTCAAACGATTGGTCAACTTCTTGCTTTTTCTATATCTGCTGATATGTCCCATTCCACTTATTTGTGAAGTCACACATTTTCTTGAAATTTGTTGCTGGTAGCATCTGCTCCTTATCCAAATATATAAGTTTCTCTTTTGCCATCAACCTGGCTATCTCTATTAATTTCTTTTGCCTATCTAGATAAATGTCATTAGTTCTAAAAATCTCCTCATTTCCAACTACCCCTCAATCAACTGAAGCTGTTATTTCAAGATTTCTACCTTTATCACCAAATCTAGTCATCTCTAACCATCAAATTCTCAGTTAGCGGAAAATAGTTAGTTTCAACTAATTTGCAGCTTTTCCACATTGAATTCCTCCATAAGCTTCAAAATCTGCAATGCTGGCTCTGTGTTTCTAGCAAAATATCAAATACAATTGATTGGTCAACTTCTTGCTTTTCCTCCATCTGCAGATATTTCACATTCTCCATATTTGTGAAATCGCACATTTTCTTGAAATTTGTTACTGGCAGCATCTGCTCCTTATCCAAATATATAAGTTTCTCTTTTGCCATCAACCTGGCTATATGTACTAATTTCTTCTGCCTATCTAGATAAATGTCTTTAGTTCTAAAAATCTCCTCATTTGCAACTACACCTCATTCAACCGGAGCTATTATTTTCCAATTTCTACCTTTATCAGCAGATCTAGTTCCCTCTATCCATCAAATTCTCAGTTAGCAGAAAATAGATAGTTACAAATAATTTGCAGGTTCTCCACAATCAATGCCTCCTTAAGATTCAAATTGTTGACAGCTGGATTTCTGCACCCAGCGCAATATCAATTTCAAGCAATTGGTCAACTTGTTGCTTTTTCTCCATCTGCAGATCTGTCCCATTCCCCATATTTGAGAATTCTCACATTTTCTTGATATTTGTTGCTTGCAGCATCTGCTCCTTATCCAAATGTAAAAATGTCTCTATTACCATCAACCTTGCTATTTCTAATAATTTCTTTTGCCTTTCTCGTTAAAACTCTTCAGATCTAAAAATAATTCATTTCCAACTACCCCTCAAACAACTGAAGCTATTATTTCTCAATTCCTACCTTGAATAGCAAATCTAATTCTCTCTATCCATCAAAATCTCAGGTAGCAGAAATTAGTTATTTTCAACTAATTTGCAGCTTTTCCCATTCAATTCCTCCATAAACGTCAAACTTTGCAATGCTGACTCTGAGTACCTTGGAAAATATCAATTTCAAACAATTTGCCAACTGCTTTCATTGTCTCCACCTGCAGATATTTCCCTTTCCCCATATTTGAGAAATCTCAGATTTTCTTGAAATTTGTTGCATGCAGCATCTGCTCCTTATCCAAATATATAAGTTTCTCTTTTGCCATCAACCTAGCTATCTCTATTAATTTCTTTTGCCTATCTAGATAAATGTCATTAGTTCTAAAAATCTCCTCATTTCCAACTACCCCTCATTCAACTGAAGCTATTATTTCCGGATTTCTACCTTTAACAGCAAATCTATCAGCAAATCTATATATCTCTATCCATCAAATTCTCAGTTAGCAGAAAATAGTTAGTTTCAAATAGTTTGCATGTTCTCCAAATTTAATTCCTCCATAAACTTCAAATTCTGCAAGGCTGGTTCTGTGAACCTAGCAAAATATCAATTTCAAACGATTGGTCAACTTCTTGCTTTTTCTATATCTGCTGATATGTCCCATTCCACTTATTTGTGAAGTCGCACATTTTCTTGAAATTTGTTGCTGGTAGCATCTGCTCCTTATCCAAATATATAAGTTTCTCTTTTGCCATCAACCTGGCTATCTCTATTAATTTCTTTTGCCTATCTAGATAAATGTCATTAGTTCTAAAAATCTCCTCATTTCCAACTACCCCTCAATCAACTGAAGCTGTTATTTCAAGATTTCTACCTTTATCACCAAATCTAGTCATCTCTAACCATCAAATTCTCAGTTAGCGGAAAATAGTTAGTTTCAACTAATTTGCAGCTTTTCCACATTGAATTCCTCCAAAAGCTTCAAAATCTGCAATGCTGGCTCTGTGTTTCTAGCAAAATATCAAATACAATTGATTGGTCAACTTCTTGCTTTTCCTCCATCTGCAGATATTTCACATTCTCCATATTTGTGAAATCGCACATTTTCTTGAAATTTGTTACTGGCAGCATCTGCTCCTTATCCAAATATATAAGTTTCTCTTTTGCCATCAACCTGGCTATATGTACTAATTTCTTCTGCCTATCTAGATAAATGTCTTTAGTTCTAAAAATCTCCTCATTTGCAACTACACCTCATTCAACCGGAGCTATTATTTTCCAATTTCTACCTTTATCAGCAGATCTAGTTCCCTCTATCCATAAATTCTCAGTTAGCAGAAAATAGATAGTTACAAATAATTTGCAGGTTCTCCACAATCAATGCCTCCTTAAGATTCAAATTGTTGACAGCTGGATTTCTGCACCCAGCGCAATATCAATTTCAAGCAATTGGTCAACTTGTTGCTTTTTCTCCATCTGCAGATCTGTCCCATTCCCCATATTTGAGAATTCTCACATTTTCTTGATATTTGTTGCTTGCAGCATCTGCTCCTTATCCAAATGTAAAAATGTCTCTATTACCATCAACCTTGCTATTTCTAATAATTTCTTTTGCCTTTCTAGTTAAAACTCTTCAGTTCTAAAAATAATTCATTTCCAACTACCCCTCAAACAACTGAAGCTATTATTTCTCAATTCCTACCTTGAATAGCAAATCTAATTCTCTCTATCCATCAAAATCTCAGGTAGCAGAAATTAGTTATTTTCAACTAATTTGCAGCTTTTCCCATTCAATTCCTCCATAAACGTCAAACTTTGCAATGCTGACTCTGAGTACCTTGGAAAATATCAATTTCAAACAATTTGCCAACTGCTTTCATTGTCTCCACCTGCAGATATTTCCCTTTCCCCATATTTGAGAAATCTCAGATTTTCTTGAAATTTGTTGCATGCAGCATCTGCTCCTTATCCAAATATATAAGTTTCTCTTTTGCCATCAACCTAGCTATCTCTATTAATTTCTTTTGCCTATCTAGATAAATGTCATTAGTTCTAAAAATCTCCTCATTTCCAACTACCCCTCATTCAACTGAAGCTATTATTTCCGGATTTCTACCTTTAACAGCAAATCTATCAGCAAATCTAAATATCTCTATCCATCAAATTCTCAGTTAGCAGAAAATAGTTAGTTTCAAATAATTTGCAGGTTCTCCAAATTTAATTCCTCCATAAACTTTAAATTCTGCAAGGCTGGTTCTGTGTACCTAGCAAAATATCAATTTCAAACGATTGGTCAACTTCTTGCTTTCTCTATATCTGCTGATATTTTTCCATTTCCACTTATTTGTGAAATCGCACATTTTCTTGAAATTTGTTGCATGCAGCATCTGCTCCTTATCCAAATATATAAGCTCCTATTTTGCCATCAACCTAGCTATCTCTATTAATTTCTTTTGCCTATCTAGATAAATGTCATTAGTTCTAAAAATCTCCTCATTTCCAACTACCCCTCATTCAACTGAAACTATTATTTCCGGATTTCTACCTTTATCAGCAAATCTAGTTCTCTCTATCCATCAAATTCTCAGTTAGCTTGAAAATAGTTAGTTTCAAATAGTTTGCATGTTCTCCAAATTTAATTCCTCCATAAACTTCAAATTCTGCAAGGCTGGTTCTGTGTACCTAGCAAAATATCAATTTCAAACGATTGGTCAACTTCTTGCTTTTTCCATATCTTCTGATATGTCCCATTCCACTTATTTGTGAAATCGCACATTTTCTTGAAATTTGTTGCTGGCAGCATCTGCTCCTTATCCATATATATAAGTTTCTCTTTTGCCATCAACCTGGCTATCTCTATTAATTTCTTTTGCCGATCTAGATAAATGTCTTTAGTTCTAAAAATCTCCTCATTTGCAACTACACCTCACACAACTGGAGCTATTATTTTCCGATTTCTACCTTTATCAGCAGATCTAGTTCCCTCTATCCATAAATTCTCAGTTAGCAGAAAATAGATAGTTACAAATAATTTGCAGGTCTCCACAATCAATGCCTCCTTAAGATTCAAATTGTAGACAGCTGGATTTCTGCACCCAGCACAATATCAATTTCAAGCAATTGGTCAACTTGTTGCTTTTTCTCCATCTGCAGATCTGTCCCATTCCCCATATTTGAGAATTCTCACATTTTCTTGATATTTGTTGCTTGCAGCATCTGCTCCTTATCCAAATGTCAAAATGTCTCTATTACCATCAAGCTTGCTATTTCTGATAATTTCTTTTGCCTATCTAGTTAAATGTCTTCAGTTCTAAAAATAATTCATTTCCAACTACCCCTCAAACAACTGTAGCTATTATTTCTCAATTCCTACCTTGAATAGCAAATCTAATTCTCTCTATCCATCAAAATCTCAGGTAGCAGAAATTAGTTATTTTCAACTAATTTGCGGCTTTTCCCATTCAATTCCTCCATAAACGTCAAACTTTGCAATGCTGCCTCTGAGTACCTTGGAAAATATCAATTTCAAACAATTTGCCAACTGCTTTCATTGTCTCCACCTGCAGATATTTCCCTTTCCTCATATTTGAGAAATCTCAGATTTTCTTGAAATTTGTTGCATCTGCTCCTTATCCAAATATATAAGTTTCTCTTTTGCCATCAACCTAGCTATCTCTATTAATTTCTTTTGCCTATCTAGATAAATGTCATTAGTTCTAAAAATCTCCTCATTTCCAACTACCCCTCATTCAACTGAAGCTATTATTTCCGGATTTCTACCTTTATCAGCAAATCTAGTTCACTCTATCCATCAAATTCTCAGTTAGCAAAAAATGTTTAGTTTCAACTTATTTGCAGGTTCTGCACATTCAATTCCTCCATCAACTTCAAATTCTGCAATGCTGGCTCTGGTTACCTAGCAAAATATCAATTTCAAACGATTGGTCAATTTCTCGCATTTTCTCCATTTGCAGATATGTCCCATTCTCCATATTTGAGAAATCTCACATTTTCTTGAAATTTGTTGCTTGCAGCATCTGCTCCTTAGCCAAATGTAAAAATTTCTCTATTACCATCAACCTTGCTACCTCTATTAATTTATTTTGCCTATCTAGATAAATGTCTTCAGTTCTAAAGATATTCATTTCCAACTAGTCCTCATACAACTGAAGCTATTATTTCTGAATTTATAACTTGAATAGCAAACCTACTTCTCTCTTTCCATCAAAATCTCAGGTAGCAGAAATTAGTTATTTTCAACTAATTTGTGGTTTGTCCACATTCAATTCACCCATAAACTTCAAATTCTGCAATGCTGGCTCTGTGTACCTAGCAAAATATCAATTTCAAACGATTGGTCAACTTCTTGCTTTTTCTCCATCTGCAGATATGTCCCATTCCACTTAATTGTGAAATCTCACATTTTCTTGAAATTTGTTGATGCAGCCTCTGGTCCTTTGCCAAATGTACAAAATTCTCTATTACCATCAACCTTGCTATCTCTATTAATTTCTTTTGCCTATCTAGATAAATGTCTTTAGTTCTAAAAATCTCCTCATTTGCAACTACACCTCATTCAACCGGAGCTAGTATTTCCGGATTTCTACCTTTAATCAGCAGATCTAGTTCTCCCCTATCCATCAAATTCTCAGTTAGCAGAAAATAGATAGTTACAAATAATTTGCAGGTTCTCCACAATCAATGCCTCCATAGACTTCAAATTCTGCAATGCTGGCTCTGTGTACCTAGCAAAATATCAATTTCAAACGATTGGTCAACTTCTTGCTTTTTCTCCATCTGCAGATATGTCCCATTCCACTTAATTGTGAAATCTCACATTTTCTTGAAATTTGTTGATGCAGCCTCTGGTCCTTTGCCAAATGTACAAAATTCTCTATTACCATCAACCTTGCTATCTCTATTAATTTCTTTTGCCTATCTAGATAAATGTCTTTAGTTCTAAAAATCTCCTCATTTGCAACTCCACCTCATTCAACCGGAGCTAGTATTTTCCGGATTTCTACCTTTATCAGCAGATCTAGTTCCCCCTATCCATCAAATTCTCAGTTAGCAGAAAATAGATAGTTACAAATAATTTGCAGGTTCTCCACAATCAATGCCTCCTTAGGATTCAAATTGTTGACAGCTGGATTTCTGCACCCAGCACAATATCAATTTCAAGCAATTGGTCAACTTGTTGCTTTTTCGCCATCTGCAGATCTGTCCCATTCCACATATTTGAGAATTCTCACATTTTCTTGATATTTGTTGCTTGCAGCATCTGCTCCTTATCCAAATGTAAAATGTCTCTATTACCATCAACCTTGCTATCTCTAATAATTTCTTTTGCCTTTCTAGTTAAATGTCTTCAGTTCTAAAAATAATTCATTTCCAACTACCCCTCAAACAACTGAAGCTATTATTTCTCAATTCCTACCTTGAATAGCAAATCTAATTCTCTCTATCCATCAAAATCTCAGGTAGCAGAAATTAGTTATTTTCAACTAATTTGCGAGTTTTCCCATTCAATTCCTCCATAAACTTCAAACTTTGCAATGCTGACTCTGAGTACCTTGGAAAATATCAATTTCAAACAATTTGCCAACTGCTTTCATTGTCTCCACCTGCAGATATTTCCCTTTCCCCATATTTGAGAAATCTCACATTTTCCTGAAATTAGTTGCATGCAGCATCTGCTCCTTATCCAAATATATAAGTTTCTCTTTTGCCATCAACCTAGCTATCTCTATTAATTTCTTTTGCCTATCTAGATAAATGTCATTATTTCTAAAAATCTCCTCATTTCCAACTACCCCTCATTCAACTGAAGCTATTATTTCCGGATTTCTACCTTTAACAGCAAATCTATCAGCAAATCTATATATCTCTATCCATCAAATTCTCAGTTAGCAGAAAATAGTTAGTTTCAAATAATTTGCAGGTTCTCCAAATTTAATTCCTCCATAAACTTCAAATTCTGCAAGGCTGGTTCTGTGTACCTAGCAAAATATCAGTTTCAAACGATTGGTCAACTTCTTGCTTTTTCTATATCTGCTGATATTTTTCCATTTCCACTTATTTGTGAAATCGCACATTTTCTTGAAATTTGTTGCATGCAGCATCTGCTCCTTATCCAAATATATAAGCTTCTATTTTGCCATCAACCTAGATTTCTCTATTATTTCTTTTGCCTATCTAGATAAATGTCATTAGTTCTAAAAATCTCCTCATTTCCAACTACCCCTCATTCAACTAAAACTATTATTTCCGGATTTCTACCTTTATCAGCAAATCTAGTTCTCTCTATCCATCAAATTCTCAGTTAGCTTGAAAATAGTTAGTTTCAAATAGTTTGCATGTTCTCCAAATTTAATTCCCCCATAATCTTCAAATTCTGCAAGGCTGGTTCTGTGTACCTAGCAAAATATCAATTTCAAATGATTGGTCAACTTCTTGCTTTTTCTATATCTGCTGATATGTCCCATTCCACTTATTTGTGAAATCGCACATTTTCTTGAAATTTGTTACTGGCAGCATCTGCTCCTTATCCAAATATATAAGTTTCTCTTTTGCCATCAACCTGGCTATCTCTATTAATTTCTTCTGCCTATCTAGATAAATGTCTTTAGTTCTAAAAATCTCCTCATTTGCAACTACACCTCATACAACTGGAGCTATTATTTCTCAATTTCCTACCTTTATCAGCAGATCTAGTTCCCTCTATCCATAAATTCTCAGTTAGCAGAAAATAGATAGTTACAAATAATTTGCAGGTTCTCCACAATCAATGCCTCCTTAAGATTCAAATTGTAGACAGCTGGATTTCTGCACCCAGCACAATATCAATTTCAAGCAATTGGTCAACTTGTTGCTTTTTCGCCATCTGCAGATCTGTCCCATTCCCCATATTTGAGAATTCTCACATTTTCTTGATATTTGTTGCTTGCAGCATCTGCTCCTTATCCAAATGTCAAAATGTCTCTATTACCATCAAGCTTGCTATTTCTGATAATTTCTTTTGCCTATCTAGTTAAATGTCTTCAGTTCTAAAAATAATTCATTTCCAACTACCCCTCAAACAACTGTAGCTATTATTTCTCAATTCCTACCTTGAATAGCAAATCTAATTCTCTCTATCCATCAAAATCTCAGGTAGCAGAAATTAGTTATTTTCAACTAATTTGCGGCTTTTCCCATTCAATTCCTCCATAAACGTCAAACTTTGCAATGCTGCCTCTGAGTACCTTGGAAAATATCAATTTCAAACAATTTGCCAACTGCTTTCATTGTCTCCACCTGCAGATATTTCCCTTTCCTCATATTTGAGAAATCTCAGATTTTCTTGAAATTTGTTGCATCTGCTCCTTATCCAAATATATAAGTTTCTCTTTTGCCATCAACCTAGCTATCTCTATTAATTTCTTTTGCCTATCTAGATAAATGTCATTAGTTCTAAAAATCTCCTCATTTCCAACTACCCCTCATTCAACTGAAGCTATTATTTCCGGATTTCTACCTTTATCAGCAAATCTAGTTCACTCTATCCATCAAATTCTCAGTTAGCAGAAAATGTTTAGTTTCAACTTATTTGCAGGTTCTGCACATTCAATTCCTCCATCAACTTCAAATTCTGCAATGCTGGCTCTGGTTACCTAGCAAAATATCAATTTCAAACGATTGGTCAATTTCTCGCATTTTCTCCATTTGCAGATATGTCCCATTCTCCATATTTGAGAAATCTCACATTTTCTTGAAATTTGTTGCTTGCAGCATCTGCTCCTTAGCCAAATGTAAAAATTTCTCTATTACCATCAACCTTGCTACCTCTATTAATTTATTTTGCCTATCTAGATAAATGTCTTCAGTTCTAAAGATATTCATTTCCAACTAGTCCTCATACAACTGAAGCTATTATTTCTGAATTTATAACTTGAATAGCAAACCTACTTCTCTCTTTCCATCAAAATCTCAGGTAGCAGAAATTAGTTAGTTTCAACTAATTTGTGGTTTGTCCACATTCAATTCCCCCATAAACTTCAAATTCTGCAATGCTGGCTCTGTGTACCTAGCAAAATATCAATTTCAAACGATTGGTCAACTTCTTGCTTTTTCTCCATCTGCAGATATGTCCCATTCCACTTAATTGTGAAATCTCACATTTTCTTGAAATTTGTTGATGCAGCCTCTGGTCCTTTGCCAAATGTACAAAATTCTCTATTACCATCAACCTTGCTATCTCTATTAATTTCTTTTGCCTATCTAGATAAATGTCTTTAGTTCTAAAAATCTCCTCATTTGCAACTACACCTCATTCAACCGGAGCTAGTATTTTCCGGATTTCTACCTTTATCAGCAGATCTAGTTCCCCCTATCCATCAAATTCTCAGTTAGCAGAAAATAGATAGTTACAAATAATTTGCAGGTTCTCCACAATCAATGCCTCCTTAGGATTCAAATTGTTGACAGCTGGATTTCTGCACCCAGCACAATATCAATTTCAAGCAATTGGTCAACTTGTTGCTTTTTCGCCATCTGCAGATCTGTCCCATTCCCCATATTTGAGAATTCTCACATTTTCTTGATATTTGTTGCTTGCAGCATCTGCTCCTTATCCAAATGTAAAAATGTCTCTATTACCATCAACCTTGCTATTTCTAATAATTTCTTTTGCCTTTCTAGTTAAATGTCTTCAGTTCTAAAAATAATTCATTTCCAACTACCCCTCAAACAACTGAAGCTATTATTTCTCAATTCCTACCTTGAATAGCAAATCTAATTCTCTCTATCCATCAAAATCTCAGGTAGCAGAAATTAGTTATTTTCAACTAATTTGCGAGTTTTCCCATTCAATTCCTCCATAAACTTCAAACTTTGCAATGCTGACTGAGTACCTTGGAAAATATCAATTTCAAACAATTTGCCAACTGCTTTCATTGCCTCCACCTGCAGATATTTCCCTTTCCCCATATTTGAGAAATCTCAGATTTTCCTGAAATTAGTTGCATGCAGCATCTGCTCCTTATCCAAATATATAAGTTTCTCTTTTGCCATCAACCTAGCTATCTCTATTAATTTCTTTTGCCTATCTAGATAAATGTCATTATTTCTAAAAATCTCCTCATTTCCAACTACCCCTCATTCAACTGAAGCTATTATTTCCGGATTTCTACCTTTAACAGCAAATCTATCAGCAAATCTATATATCTCTATCCATCAAATTCTCAGTTAGCAGAAAATAGTTAGTTTCAAATAATTTGCAGGTTCTCCAAATTTAATTCCTCCATAAACTTCAAATTCTGCAAGGCTGGTTCTGTGTACCTAGCAAAGTATCAGTTTCAAACGATTGGTCAACTTCTTGCTTTTTCTATATCTGCTGATATTTTTCCATTTCCACTTATTTGTGAAATCGCACATTTTCTTGAAATTTGTTGCATGCAGCATCTGCTCCTTATCCAAATATATAAGCTTCTATTTTGCCATCAACCTAGATTTCTCTATTAATTTCTTTTGCCTATCTAGATAAATGTCATTAGTTCTAAAAATCTCCTCATTTCCAACTACCCCTCATTCAACTGAAACTATTATTTCCGGATTTCTACCTTTATCAGCAAATCTAGTTCACTCTATCCATCAAATTCTCAGTTAGCAGAAAATGTTTAGTTTCAACTTATTTGCAGGTTCTGCACATTCAATTCCTCCATCAACTTCAAATTCTGCAATGCTGGCTCTGGTTACCTAGCAAAATATCAATTTCAAACGATTGGTCAATTTCTCGCATTTTCTCCATTTGCAGATATGTCCCATTCTCCATATTTGAGAAATCTCACATTTTCTTGAAATTTGTTGCTTGCAGCATCTGCTCCTTAGCCAAATGTAAAAATTTCTCTATTACCATCAACCTTGCTACCTCTATTAATTTATTTTGCCTATCTAGATAAATGTCTTCAGTTCTAAAGATATTCATTTCCAACTAGTCCTCATACAACTGAAGCTATTATTTCTGAATTTATAACTTGAATAGCAAACCTACTTCTCTCTTTCCATCAAAATCTCAGGTAGCAGAAATTAGTTAGTTTCAACTAATTTGTGGTTTGTCCACATTCAATTCCCCCATAAACTTCAAATTCTGCAATGCTGGCTCTGTGTACCTAGCAAAATATCAATTTCAAACGATTGGTCAACTTCTTGCTTTTTCTCCATCTGCAGATATGTCCCATTCCACTTAATTGTGAAATCTCACATTTTCTTGAAATTTGTTGATGCAGCCTCTGGTCCTTTGCCAAATGTACAAAATTCTCTATTACCATCAACCTTGCTACCTCTATTAATTTATTTTGCCTATCTAGATAAATGTCTTCAGTTCTAAAGATATTCATTTCCAACTAGTCCTCATACAACTGAAGCTATTATTTCTGAATTTATAACTTGAATAGCAAACCTACTTCTCTCTTTCCATCAAAATCTCAGGTAGCAGAAATTAGTTAGTTTCAACTAATTTGTGGTTTGTCCACATTCAATTCCCCCATAAACTTCAAATTCTGCAATGCTGGCTCTGTGTACCTAGCAAAATATCAATTTCAAACGATTGGTCAACTTCTTGCTTTTTCTCCATCTGCAGATATGTCCCATTCCACTTAATTGTGAAATCTCACATTTTCTTGAAATTTGTTGATGCAGCCTCTGGTCCTTTGCCAAATGTACAAAATTCTCTATTACCATCAACCTTGCTATCTCTATTAATTTCTTTTGCCTATCTAGATAAATGTCTTTAGTTCTAAAAATCTCCTCATTTGCAACTACACCTCATTCAACCGGAGCTAGTATTTTCCGGATTTCTACCTTTATCAGCAGATCTAGTTCCCCCTATCCATCAAATTCTCAGTTAGCAGAAAATAGATAGTTACAAATAATTTGCAGGTTCTCCACAATCAATGCCTCCTTAGGATTCAAATTGTTGACAGCTGGATTTCTGCACCCAGCACAATATCAATTTCAAGCAATTGGTCAACTTGTTGCTTTTTCGCCATCTGCAGATCTGTCCCATTCCCCATATTTGAGAATTCTCACATTTTCTTGATATTTGTTGCTTGCAGCATCTGCTCCTTATCCAAATGTAAAAATGTCTCTATTACCATCAACCTTGCTATTTCTAATAATTTCTTTTGCCTTTCTAGTTAAATGTCTTCAGTTCTAAAAATAATTCATTTCCAACTACCCCTCAAACAACTGAAGCTATTATTTCTCAATTCCTACCTTGAATAGCAAATCTAATTCTCTCTATCCATCAAAATCTCAGGTAGCAGAAATTAGTTATTTTCAACTAATTTGCGAGTTTTCCCATTCAATTCCTCCATAAACTTCAAACTTTGCAATGCTGACTGAGTACCTTGGAAAATATCAATTTCAAACAATTTGCCAACTGCTTTCATTGCCTCCACCTGCAGATATTTCCCTTTCCCCATATTTGAGAAATCTCAGATTTTCCTGAAATTAGTTGCATGCAGCATCTGCTCCTTATCCAAATATATAAGTTTCTCTTTTGCCATCAACCTAGCTATCTCTATTAATTTCTTTTGCCTATCTAGATAAATGTCATTATTTCTAAAAATCTCCTCATTTCCAACTACCCCTCATTCAACTGAAGCTATTATTTCCGGATTTCTACCTTTAACAGCAAATCTATCAGCAAATCTATATATCTCTATCCATCAAATTCTCAGTTAGCAGAAAATAGTTAGTTTCAAATAATTTGCAGGTTCTCCAAATTTAATTCCTCCATAAACTTCAAATTCTGCAAGGCTGGTTCTGTGTACCTAGCAAAGTATCAGTTTCAAACGATTGGTCAACTTCTTGCTTTTTCTATATCTGCTGATATTTTTCCATTTCCACTTATTTGTGAAATCGCACATTTTCTTGAAATTTGTTGCATGCAGCATCTGCTCCTTATCCAAATATATAAGCTTCTATTTTGCCATCAACCTAGATTTCTCTATTAATTTCTTTTGCCTATCTAGATAAATGTCATTAGTTCTAAAAATCTCCTCATTTCCAACTACCCCTCATTCAACTGAAACTATTATTTCCGGATTTCTACCTTTATCAGCAAATCTAGTTCACTCTATCCATCAAATTCTCAGTTAGCAGAAAATGTTTAGTTTCAACTTATTTGCAGGTTCTGCACATTCAATTCCTCCATCAACTTCAAATTCTGCAATGCTGGCTCTGGTTACCTAGCAAAATATCAATTTCAAACGATTGGTCAATTTCTCGCATTTTCTCCATTTGCAGATATGTCCCATTCTCCATATTTGAGAAATCTCACATTTTCTTGAAATTTGTTGCTTGCAGCATCTACTCCTTAGCCAAATGTAAAAATTTCTCTATTACCATCAACCTTGCTACCTCTATTAATTTATTTTGCCTATCTAGATAAATGTCTTCAGTTCTAAAGATATTCATTTCCAACTAGTCCTCATACAACTGAAGCTATTATTTCTGAATTTATAACTTGAATAGCAAACCTACTTCTCTCTTTCCATCAAAATCTCAGGTAGCAGAAATTAGTTAGTTTCAACTAATTTGTGGTTTGTCCACATTCAATTCCCCCATAAACTTCAAATTCTGCAATGCTGGCTCTGTGTACCTAGCAAAATATCAATTTCAAACGATTGGTCAACTTCTTGCTTTTTCTCCATCTGCAGATATGTCCCATTCCACTTAATTGTGAAATCTCACATTTTCTTGAAATTTGTTGATGCAGCCTCTGGTCCTTTGCCAAATGTACAAAATTCTCTATTACCATCAACCTTGCTACCTCTATTAATTTATTTTGCCTATCTAGATAAATGTCTTCAGTTCTAAAGATATTCATTTCCAACTAGTCCTCATACAACTGAAGCTATTATTTCTGAATTTATAACTTGAATAGCAAACCTACTTCTCTCTTTCCATCAAAATCTCAGGTAGCAGAAATTAGTTAGTTTCAACTAATTTGTGGTTTGTCCACATTCAATTCCCCCATAAACTTCAAATTCTGCAATGCTGGCTCTGTGTACCTAGCAAAATATCAATTTCAAACGATTGGTCAACTTCTTGCTTTTTCTCCATCTGCAGATATGTCCCATTCCACTTAATTGTGAAATCTCACATTTTCTTGAAATTTGTTGATGCAGCCTCTGGTCCTTTGCCAAATGTACAAAATTCTCTATTACCATCAACCTTGCTATCTCTATTAATTTCTTTTGCCTATCTAGATAAATGTCTTTAGTTCTAAAAATCTCCTCATTTGCAACTACACCTCATTCAACCGGAGCTAGTATTTTCCGGATTTCTACCTTTATCAGCAGATCTAGTTCCCCCTATCCATCAAATTCTCAGTTAGCAGAAAATAGATAGTTACAAATAATTTGCAGGTTCTCCACAATCAATGCCTCCTTAGGATTCAAATTGTTGACAGCTGGATTTCTGCACCCAGCACAATATCAATTTCAAGCAATTGGTCAACTTGTTGCTTTTTCGCCATCTGCAGATCTGTCCCATTCCCCATATTTGAGAATTCTCACATTTTCTTGATATTTGTTGCTTGCAGCATCTGCTCCTTATCCAAATGTAAAAATGTCTCTATTACCATCAACCTTGCTATTTCTAATAATTTCTTTTGCCTTTCTAGTTAAATGTCTTCAGTTCTAAAAATAATTCATTTCCAACTACCCCTCAAACAACTGAAGCTATTATTTCTCAATTCCTACCTTGAATAGCAAATCTAATTCTCTCTATCCATCAAAATCTCAGGTAGCAGAAATTAGTTATTTTCAACTAATTTGCGAGTTTTCCCATTCAATTCCTCCATAAACTTCAAACTTTGCAATGCTGACTGAGTACCTTGGAAAATATCAATTTCAAACAATTTGCCAACTGCTTTCATTGCCTCCACCTGCAGATATTTCCCTTTCCCCATATTTGAGAAATCTCAGATTTTCCTGAAATTAGTTGCATGCAGCATCTGCTCCTTATCCAAATATATAAGTTTCTCTTTTGCCATCAACCTAGCTATCTCTATTAATTTCTTTTGCCTATCTAGATAAATGTCATTATTTCTAAAAATCTCCTCATTTCCAACTACCCCTCATTCAACTGAAGCTATTATTTCCGGATTTCTACCTTTAACAGCAAATCTATCAGCAAATCTATATATCTCTATCCATCAAATTCTCAGTTAGCAGAAAATAGTTAGTTTCAAATAATTTGCAGGTTCTCCAAATTTAATTCCTCCATAAACTTCAAATTCTGCAAGGCTGGTTCTGTGTACCTAGCAAAGTATCAGTTTCAAACGATTGGTCAACTTCTTGCTTTTTCTATATCTGCTGATATTTTTCCATTTCCACTTATTTGTGAAATCGCACATTTTCTTGAAATTTGTTGCATGCAGCATCTGCTCCTTATCCAAATATATAAGCTTCTATTTTGCCATCAACCTAGATTTCTCTATTAATTTCTTTTGCCTATCTAGATAAATGTCATTAGTTCTAAAAATCTCCTCATTTCCAACTACACCTCATTCAACTAAAACTATTATTTCCGGATTTCTACCTTTATCAGCAAATCTAGTTCTCTCTATCCATCAAATTCTCAGTTAGCTTGAAAATAGTTAGTTTCAAATAGTTTGCATGTTCTCCAAATTTAATTCCCCCATAATCTTCAAATTCTGCAAGGCTGGTTCTGTGTACCTAGCAAAATATCAATTTCAAATGATTGGTCAACTTCTTGCTTTTTCTATATCTGCTGATATGTCCCATTCCACTTATTTGTGAAATCGCACATTTTCTTGAAATTTGTTACTGGCAGCATCTGCTCCTTATCCAAATATATAAGTTTCTCTTTTGCCATCAACCTGGCTATCTCTATTAATTTCTTCTGCCTATCTAGATAAATGTCTTTAGTTCTAAAAATAATTCATTTCCAACTACCCCTCAAACAACTGAAGCTATTATTTCTCAATTCCTACCTTGAATAGCAAATCTAATTCTCTCTATCCATCAAAATCTCAGGTAGCAGAAATTAGTTATTTTCAACTAATTTGCGAGTTTTCCCATTCAATTCCTCCATAAACGTCAAACTTTGCAATGCTGACTCTGAGTACCTTGGAAAATATCAATTTCAAACAATTTGCCAACTGCTTTCATTGTCTCCACCTGCAGATATTTCCCTTTCCCCATATTTGAGAAATCTCAGATTTTCCTGAAATTAGTTGCATGCAGCATCTGCTCCTTATCCAAATATATAAGTTTCTCTTTTGCCATCAACCTAGCTATCTCTATTAATTTCTTTTGCCTATCTAGATAAATGTCATTATTTCTAAAAATCTCCTCATTTCCAACTACCCCTCATTCAACTGAAGCTATTATTTCCGGATTTCTACCTTTAACAGCAAATCTATCAGCAAATCTATATATCTCTATCCATCAAATTCTCAGTTAGCAGAAAATAGTTAGTTTCAAATAATTTGCAGGTTCTCCAAATTTAATTCCTCCATAAACTTCAAATTCTGCAAGGCTGGTTCTGTGTACCTAGCAAAATATCAGTTTCAAACGATTGGTCAACTTCTTGCTTTTTCTATATCTGCTGATATTTTTCCATTTCCACTTATTTGTGAAATCGCACATTTTCTTGAAATTTGTTGCATGCAGCATCTGCTCCTTATCCAAATATATAAGCTTCTATTTTGCCATCAACCTAGATTTCTCTATTAATTTCTTTTGCCTATCTAGATAAATGTCATTAGTTCTAAAAATCTCCTCATTTCCAACTACCCCTCATTCAACTAAAACTATTATTTCCGGATATCTACCTTTATCAGCAAATCTAGTTCTCTCTATCCATCAAATTCTCAGTTCGCTTGAAAATAGTTAGTTTCAAATAGTTTGCATGTTCTCCAAATTTAATTCCCCCATAATCTTCAAATTCTGCAAGGCTGGTTCTGTGTACCTAGCAAAATATCAATTTCAAATGATTGGTCAACTTCTTGCTTTTTCTATATCTGCTGATATGTCCCATTCCACTTATTTGTGAAATCGCACATTTTCTTGAAATTTGTTACTGGCAGCATCTGCTCCTTATCCAAATATATAAGTTTCTCTTTTGCCATCAACCTGGCTATCTCTATTAATTTCTTCTGCCTATCTAGATAAATG
The DNA here is from genome assembly GCF_017639515.1 of Carcharodon carcharias. Lineage (NCBI taxonomy): Eukaryota > Metazoa > Chordata > Chondrichthyes > Lamniformes > Lamnidae > Carcharodon > Carcharodon carcharias. The sequence goes on along the minus strand of NC_054473.1, from coordinate 99,152,041 downwards.
TCTTTAGTTCTAAAAATCTCCTCATTTGCAACTACACCTCATACAACTGGAGCTATTATTTTCCAATTTCTACCTTTATCAGCAGATCTAGTTCCCTCTATCCATAAATTCTCAGTTAGCAGAAAATAGATAGTTACAAATAATTTGCAGGTTCTCCACAATCAATGCCTCCTTAAGATTCAAATTGTAGACAGCTGGATTTCTGCACCCAGCACAATATCAATTTCAAGCAATTGGTCAACTTGTTGCTTTTTCGCCATCTGCAGATCTGTCCCATTCCCCATATTTGAGAATTCTCACATTTTCTTGATATTTGTTGCTTGCAGCATCTGCTCCTTATCCAAATGTCAAAATGTCTCTATTACCATCAAGCTTGCTATTTCTGATAATTTCTTTTGCCTATCTAGTTAAATGTCTTCAGTTCTAAAAATAATTCATTTCCAACTACCCCTCAAACAACTGTAGCTATTATTTCTCAATTCCTACCTTGAATAGCAAATCTAATTCTCTCTATCCATCAAAATCTCAGGTAGCAGAAATTAGTTATTTTCAACTAATTTGTGGCTTTTCCCATTCAATTCCTCCATAAACGTCAAACTTTGCAATGCTGCCTCTGAGTACCTTGGAAAATATCAATTTCAAACAATTTGCCAACTGCTTTCATTGTCTCCACCTGCAGATATTTCCCTTTCCTCATATTTGAGAAATCTCAGATTTTCTTGAAATTTGTTGCATCTGCTCCTTATCCAAATATATAAGTTTCTCTTTTGCCATCAACCTAGCTATCTCTATTAATTTCTTTTGCCTATCTAGATAAATGTCATTAGTTCTAAAAATCTCCTCATTTCCAACTACCCCTCATTCAACTGAAGCTATTATTTCCGGATTTCTACCTTTATCAGCAAATCTAGTTCACTCTATCCATCAAATTCTCAGTTAGCAGAAAATGTTTAGTTTCAACTAATTTGCAGGTTCTGCACATTCAATTCCTCCATCAACTTCAAATTCTGCAATGCTGGCTCTGGTTACCTAGCAAAATATCAATTTCAAACGATTGGTCAATTTCTCGCATTTTCTCCATTTGCAGATATGTCCCATTCCCCATATTTGAAAATCTCACATTTTCTTGAATTTTGTTGCTTCCAGCATGTGCTCCTTACCCAAATGTACAAGTTTCTCAATAGCCATCAATCTCGCTATTTCTATTAATTTCTTTTGCCTATCTAGATAAATGTCTTTACTTCTAAAAAATCTCCTCATTTGCAACTACACCTCATTCAACCGGAGCTATTATTTTCCAATTTCTACCTTTATCAGCAAATCTAGTTCTCTCTATCCATCAAATTCTCAGTTAGCTTGAAAATAGTTAGTTTCAAATAGTTTGCATGTTCTCCAAATTTAATTCCTCCATAAACTTCAAATTCTGCAAGGCTGGTTCTGTGAACCTAGCAAAATATCAATTTCAAACGATTGGTCAACTTCTTGCTTTTTCTATATCTGCTGATATGTCCCATTCCACTTATTTGTGAAGTCGCACATTTTCTTGAAATTTGTTGCTGGTAGCATCTGCTCCTTATCCAAATATATAAGTTTCTCTTTTGCCATCAACCTGGCTATCTCTATTAATTTCTTTTGCCTATCTAGATAAATGTCATTAGTTCTAAAAATCTCCTCATTTCCAACTACCCCTCAATCAACTGAAGCTGTTATTTCAAGATTTCTACCTTTATCACCAAATCTAGTCATCTCTAACCATCAAATTCTCAGTTAGCGGAAAATAGTTAGTTTCAACTAATTTGCAGCTTTTCCACATTGAATTCCTCCATAAGCTTCAAAATCTGCAATGCTGGCTCTGTGTTTCTAGCAAAATATCAAATACAATTGATTGGTCAACTTCTTGCTTTTCCTCCATCTGCAGATATTTCACATTCTCCATATTTGTGAAATCGCACATTTTCTTGAAATTTGTTACTGGCAGCATCTGCTCCTTATCCAAATATATAAGTTTCTCTTTTGCCATCAACCTGGCTATATGTACTAATTTCTTCTGCCTATCTAGATAAATGTCTTTAGTTCTAAAAATCTCCTCATTTGCAACTACACCTCATTCAACCGGAGCTATTATTTTCCAATTTCTACCTTTATCAGCAGATCTAGTTCCCTCTATCCATCAAATTCTCAGTTAGCAGAAAATAGATAGTTACAAATAATTTGCAGGTTCTCCACAATCAATGCCTCCTTAAGATTCAAATTGTTGACAGCTGGATTTCTGCACCCAGCGCAATATCAATTTCAAGCAATTGGTCAACTTGTTGCTTTTTCTCCATCTGCAGATCTGTCCCATTCCCCATATTTGAGAATTCTCACATTTTCTTGATATTTGTTGCTTGCAGCATCTGCTCCTTATCCAAATGTAAAAATGTCTCTATTACCATCAACCTTGCTATTTCTAATAATTTCTTTTGCCTTTCTCGTTAAAACTCTTCAGTTCTAAAAATAATTCATTTCCAACTACCCCTCAAACAACTGAAGCTATTATTTCTCAATTCCTACCTTGAATAGCAAATCTAATTCTCTCTATCCATCAAAATCTCAGGTAGCAGAAATTAGTTATTTTCAACTAATTTGCGGCTTTTCCCATTCAATTCCTCCATAAACGTCAAACTTTGCAATGCTGACTCTGAGTACCTTGGAAAATATCAATTTCAAACAATTTGCCAACTGCTTTCATTGTCTCCACCTGCAGATATTTCCCTTTCCCCATATTTGAGAAATCTCAGATTTTCTTGAAATTTGTTGCATGCAGCATCTGCTCCTTATCCAAATATATAAGTTTCTCTTTTGCCATCAACCTAGCTATCTCTATTAATTTCTTTTGCCTATCTAGATAAATGTCATTAGTTCTAAAAATCTCCTCATTTCCAACTACCCCTCATTCAACTGAAGCTATTATTTCCGGATTTCTACCTTTAACAGCAAATCTATCAGCAAATCTATATATCTCTATCCATCAAATTCTCAGTTAGCAGAAAATAGTTAGTTTCAAATAATTTGCAGGTTCTCCAAATTTAATTCCTCCATAAACTTCAAATTCTGCAAGGCTGGTTCTTTGTACCTGGCAAAATATCAATTTCAAACGATTGGTCAAATTCTTGCTTTTTCTATATCTGCTGATATTTTTCCATTTCCACTTATTTGTGAAATCGCACATTTTCTTGAAATTTGTTGCATGCAGCATCTGCTCCTTATCCAAATATATAAGCTTCTATTTTGCCATCAACCTAGCTATCTCGATTAATTTCTTTTGCCTATCTAGATAAATGTCATTAGTTCTAAAAATCTCCTCATTTCCAACTACCCCTCATTCAACTGAAGCTATTATTTCCGGATTTCTACCTTTAACAGCAAATCTATCAGCAAATCTATATATCTCTATCCATCAAATTCTCAGTTAGCAGAAAATAGTTAGTTTCAAATAATTTGCAGGTTCTCCAAATTTAATTCCTCCATAAACTTCAAATTCTGCAAGGCTGGTTCTTTGTACCTGGCAAAATATCAATTTCAAACGATTGGTCAAATTCTTGCTTTTTCTATATCTGCTGATATTTTTCCATTTCCACTTATTTGTGAAATCGCACATTTTCTTGAAATTTGTTGCATGCAGCATCTGCTCCTTATCCAAATATATAAGTTTCTCTTTTGCCATCAACCTAGCTATCTCTATTAATTTCTTTTGCCTATCTAGATAAATGTCATTAGTTCTAAAAATCTCCTCATTTCCAACTACCCCTCATTCAACTGAAGCTATTATTTCCGGATTTCTACCTTTAACAGCAAATCTATCAGCAAATCTATATATCTCTATCCATCAAATTCTCAGTTAGCAGAAAATAGTTAGTTTCAAATAATTTGCAGGTTCTCCAAATTTAATTCCTCCATAAACTTCAAATTCTGCAAGGCTGGTTCTTTGTACCTGGCAAAATATCAATTTCAAACGATTGGTCAAATTCTTGCTTTTTCTATATCTGCTGATATTTTTCCATTTCCACTTATTTGTGAAATCGCACATTTTCTTGAAATTTGTTGCATGCAGCATCTGCTCCTTATCCAAATATATAAGCTTCTATTTTGCCATCAACCTAGCTATCTCGATTAATTTCTTTTGCCTATCTAGATAAATGTCATTAGTTCTAAAAATCTCCTCATTTCCAACTACCCCTCATTCAACTGAAGCTATTATTTCCGGATTTCTACCTTTAACAGCAAATCTATCAGCAAATCTATATATCTCTATCCATCAAATTCTCAGTTAGCAGAAAATAGTTAGTTTCAAATAATTTGCAGGTTCTCCAAATTTAATTCCTCCATAAACTTCAAATTCTGCAAGGCTGGTTCTTTGTACCTGGCAAAATATCAATTTCAAACGATTGGTCAAATTCTTGCTTTTTCTATATCTGCTGATATTTTTCCATTTCCACTTATTTGTGAAATCGCACATTTTCTTGAAATTTGTTGCATGCAGCATCTGCTCCTTATCCAAATATATAAGCTTCTATTTTGCCATCAACCTAGCTATCTCGATTAATTTCTTTTGCCTATCTAGATAAATGTCATTAGTTCTAAAAATCTCCTCATTTCCAACTACCCCTCATTCAACTGAAACTATTATTTCCGGATTTCTACCTTTATCAGCAAATCTAGTTCTCTCTATCCATCAAATTCTCAGTTAGCTTGAAAATAGTTAGTTTCAAATAGTTTGCATGTTCTCCAAATTTAATTCCTCCATAAACTTCAAATTCTGCAAGGCTGGTTCTGTGTACCTAGCAAAATATCAATTTCAAACGATTGGTCAACTTCTTGCTTTTTCCATATCTTCTGATATGTCCCATTCCACTTATTTGTGAAATCGCACATTTTCTTGAAATTTGTTGCTGGCAGCATCTGCTCCTTATCCATATATATAAGTTTCTCTTTTGCCATCAACCTGGCTATCTCTATTAATTTCTTTTGCCGATCTAGATAAATGTCTTTAGTTCTAAAAATCTCCTCATTTGCAACTACACCTCACACAACTGGAGCTATTATTTTCCGATTTCTACCTTTATCAGCAGATCTAGTTCCCTCTATCCATAAATTCTCAGTTAGCAGAAAATAGATAGTTACAAATAATTTGCAGGTCTCCACAATCAATGCCTCCTTAAGATTGAAATTGTAGACAGCTGGATTTCTGCACCCAGCACAATATCAATTTCAAGCAATTGGTCAACTTGTTGCTTTTTCTCCATCTGCAGATCTGTCCCATTCCCCATATTTGAGAATTCTCACATTTTCTTGATATTTGTTGCTTGCAGCATCTGCTCCTTATCCAAATGTCAAAATGTCTCTATTACCATCAAGCTTGCTATTTCTGATAATTTCTTTTGCCTATCTAGTTAAATGTCTTCAGTTCTAAAAATAATTCATTTCCAACTACCCCTCAAACAACTGAAGCTATTATTTCTCAATTCCTACCTTGAATAGCAAATCTAATTCTCTCTATCCATCAAAATCTCAGGTAGCAGAAATTAGTTATTTTCAACTAATTTGCGGCTTTTCCCATTCAATTCCTCCATAAACGTCAAACTTTGCAATGCTGCCTCTGAGTACCTTGGAAAATATCAATTTCAAACAATTTGCCAACTGCTTTCATTGTCTCCACCTGCAGATATTTCCCTTTCCTCATATTTGAGAAATCTCAGATTTTCTTGAAATTTGTTGCATCTGCTCCTTATCCAAATATATAAGTTTCTCTTTTGCCATCAACCTAGCTATCTCTATTAATTTCTTTTGCCTATCTAGATAAATGTCATTAGTTCTAAAAATCTCCTCATTTCCAACTACCCCTCATTCAACTGAAGCTATTATTTCCGGATTTCTACCTTTATCAGCAAATCTAGTTCACTCTATCCATCAAATTCTCAGTTAGCAAAAAATGTTTAGTTTCAACTTATTTGCAGGTTCTGCACATTCAATTCCTCCATCAACTTCAAATTCTGCAATGCTGGCTCTGGTTACCTAGCAAAATATCAATTTCAAACGATTGGTCAATTTCTCGCATTTTCTCCATTTGCAGATATGTCCCATTCTCCATATTTGAGAAATCTCACATTTTCTTGAAATTTGTTGCTTGCAGCATCTGCTCCTTAGCCAAATGTAAAAATTTCTCTATTACCATCAACCTTGCTACCTCTATTAATTTATTTTGCCTATCTAGATAAATGTCTTCAGTTCTAAAGATATTCATTTCCAACTAGTCCTCATACAACTGAAGCTATTATTTCTGAATTTATAACTTGAATAGCAAACCTACTTCTCTCTTTCCATCAAAATCTCAGGTAGCAGAAATTAGTTAGTTTCAACTAATTTGTGGTTTGTCCACATTCAATTCCCCCATAAACTTCAAATTCTGCAATGCTGGCTCTGTGTACCTAGCAAAATATCAATTTCAAACGATTGGTCAACTTCTTGCTTTTTCTCCATCTGCAGATATGTCCCATTCCACTTAATTGTGAAATCTCACATTTTCTTGAAATTTGTTGATGCAGCCTCTGGTCCTTTGCCAAATGTACAAAATTCTCTATTACCATCAACCTTGCTATCTCTATTAATTTCTTTTGCCTATCTAGATAAATGTCTTTAGTTCTAAAAATCTCCTCATTTGCAACTACACCTCATTCAACCGGAGCTAGTATTTTCCGGATTTCTACCTTTATCAGCAGATCTAGTTCCCCCTATCCATCAAATTCTCAGTTAGCAGAAAATAGATAGTTACAAATAATTTACAGGTTCTCCACAATCAATGCCTCCTTAGGATTCAAATTGTTGACAGCTGGATTTCTGCACCCAGCACAATATCAATTTCAAGCAATTGGTCAACTTGTTGCTTTTTCGCCATCTGCAGATCTGTCCCATTCCCCATATTTGAGAATTCTCACATTTTCTTGATATTTGTTGCTTGCAGCATCTGCTCCTTATCCAAATGTAAAAATGTCTCTATTACCATCAACCTTGCTATTTCTAATAATTTCTTTTGCCTTTCTAGTTAAATGTCTTCAGTTCTAAAAATAATTCATTTCCAACTACCCCTCAAACAACTGAAGCTATTATTTCTCAATTCCTACCTTGAATAGCAAATCTAATTCTCTCTATCCATCAAAATCTCAGGTAGCAGAAATTAGGTATTTTCAACTAATTTGCGAGTTTTCCCATTCAATTCCTCCATAAACTTCAAACTTTGCAATGCTGACTGAGTACCTTGGAAAATATCAATTTCAAACAATTTGCCAACTGCTTTCATTGTCTCCACCTGCAGATATTTCCCTTTCCCCATATTTGAGAAATCTCAGATTTTCCTGAAATTAGTTGCATGCAGCATCTGCTCCTTATCCAAATATATAAGTTTCTCTTTTGCCATCAACCTAGCTATCTCTATTAATTTCTTTTGCCTATCTAGATAAATGTCATTATTTCTAAAAATCTCCTCATTTCCAACTACCCCTCATTCAACTGAAGCTATTATTTCCGGATTTCTACCTTTAACAGCAAATCTATCAGCAAATCTATATATCTCTATCCATCAAATTCTCAGTTAGCAGAAAATAGTTAGTTTCAAATAATTTGCAGGTTCTCCAAATTTAATTCCTCCATAAACTTCAAATTCTGCAAGGCTGGTTCTGTGTACCTAGCAAAATATCAGTTTCAAACGATTGGTCAACTTCTTGCTTTTTCTATATCTGCTGATATTTTTCCATTTCCACTTATTTGTGAAATCGCACATTTTCTTGAAATTTGTTGCATGCAGCATCTGCTCCTTATCCAAATATATAAGCTTCTATTTTGCCATCAACCTAGATTTCTCTATTAATTTCTTTTGCCTATCTAGATAAATGTCATTAGTTCTAAAAATCTCCTCATTTCCAACTACCCCTCATTCAACTGAAACTATTATTTCCGGATTTCTACCTTTATCAGCAAATCTAGTTCTCTCTATCCATCAAATTCTCAGTTAGCTTGAAAATAGTTAGTTTCAAATAGTTTGCATGTTCTCCAAATTTAATTCCCCCATAATCTTCAAATTCTGCAAGGCTGGTTCTGTGTACCTAGCAAAATATCAATTTCAAATGATTGGTCAACTTCTTGCTTTTTCTATATCTGCTGATATGTCCCATTCCACTTATTTGTGAAATCGCACATTTTCTTGAAATTTGTTACTGGCAGCATCTGCTCCTTATCCAAATATATAAGTTTCTCTTTTGCCATCAACCTGGCTATCTCTATTAATTTCTTCTGCCTATCTAGATAAATGTCTTTAGTTCTAAAAATCTCCTCATTTGCAACTACACCTCATACAACTGGAGCTATTATTTTCCAATTTCTACCTTTATCAGCAGATCTAGTTCCCTCTATCCATAAATTCTCAGTTAGCAGAAAATAGATAGTTACAAATAATTTGCAGGTTCTCCACAATCAATGCCTCCTTAAGATTCAAATTGTAGACAGCTGGATTTCTGCACCCAGCACAATATCAATTTCAAGCAATTGGTCAACTTGTTGCTTTTTCGCCATCTGCAGATCTGTCCCATTCCCCATATTTGAGAATTCTCACATTTTCTTGATATTTGTTGCTTGCAGCATCTGCTCCTTATCCAAATGTCAAAATGTCTCTATTACCATCAAGCTTGCTATTTCTGATAATTTCTTTTGCCTATCTAGTTAAATGTCTTCAGTTCTAAAAATAATTCATTTCCAACTACCCCTCAAACAACTGTAGCTATTATTTCTCAATTCCTACCTTGAATAGCAAATCTAATTCTCTCTATCCATCAAAATCTCAGGTAGCAGAAATTAGTTATTTTCAACTAATTTGCGGCTTTTCCCATTCAATTCCTCCATAAACGTCAAACTTTGCAATGCTGCCTCTGAGTACCTTGGAAAATATCAATTTCAAACAATTTGCCAACTGCTTTCATTGTCTCCACCTGCAGATATTTCCCTTTCCTCATATTTGAGAAATCTCAGATTTTCTTGAAATTTGTTGCATCTGCTCCTTATCCAAATATATAAGTTTCTCTTTTGCCATCAACCTAGCTATCTCTATTAATTTCTTTTGCCTATCTAGATAAATGTCATTAGTTCTAAAAATCTCCTCATTTCCAACTACCCCTCATTCAACTGAAGCTATTATTTCCGGATTTCGACCTTTATCAGCAAATCAAGTTCACTCTATCCATCAAATTCTCAGTTAGCAGAAAATGTTTAGTTTCAACTTATTTGCAGGTTCTGCACATTCAATTCCTCCATCAACTTCAAATTCTGCAATGCTGGCTCTGGTTACCTAGCAAAATATCAATTTCAAACGATTGGTCAATTTCTCGCATTTTCTCCATTTGCAGATATGTCCCATTCTCCATATTTGAGAAATCTCACATTTTCTTGAAATTTGTTGCTTGCAGCATCTGCTCCTTAGCCAAATGTAAAAATTTCTCTATTACCATCAACCTTGCTACCTCTATTAATTTATTTTGCCTATCTAGATAAATGTCTTCAGTTCTAAAGATATTCATTTCCAACTAGTCCTCATACAACTGAAGCTATTATTTCTGAATTTATAACTTGAATAGCAAACCTACTTCTCTCTTTCCATCAAAATCTCAGGTAGCAGAAATTAGTTAGTTTCAACTAATTTGTGGTTTGTCCACATTCAATTCCCCCATAAACTTCAAATTCTGCAAGGCTGGTTCTGTGTACCTAGCAAAATATCAATTTCAAACGATTGGTCAACTTTTTGCTTTTTCTCAATCTGCAGATATGTCCCATTCCACTTAATTGTGAAATCTCACATTTTCTTGAAATTTGTTGCTTGCAGCCTCTGGTCCTTTGCCAAATGTACAAAATTCTCTATTACCATCAACCTTGCTATCTCATTTAATTTCTTTTGCCTATCTAGATAAATGTCTTCAGTTCTAAAAATATTCATTTCCAACTAGCCTTCATACAACTGAAACTGTTATTTCTGAATTTGTACCTTGAATAGCAAACCTACTTCCCTCTTTCCATCAAAATCTCAGGTAGCAGAAATTAGTTCGTTTCAAGTAACTTGCCGGTACTCCACATACAATTCCTCCATAAAGTTCAAGTTCTGCAATGCTCACTCTGTGAACTTAGCAAAATATCAATTTCAAACGATTGGTCAACTTCTTACTTTTTCTCCATCTGCAGATATGTCCCATTCCACTTATTTGTGAAATCTCACATTTTCTTGAAATTTGTTGCTTCCAGCATCGGCTTCTTATCCAAATGTATAAATATCTCTATTGCCATCATCTCGCTATTTCTATTAATTTCTTTTGCCTATCTAGATAAATGTCTTTAGTTCTAAAAATCTCCTCATTTGCAACTGCACCTCATTCAACCGGAGCTATTATTTTCCAATTTCTACCTTTATCAGCAGATCTAGTTCCCTCTATCCATCAAATTCTCAGTTAGCAGAAAGTAGATAGTTACAAATAATTTGCAGGTTATCCACAATCAATGACTCCTTAAGATTCAAATTGTTGACAGCTGGATTTCTGCACCCAGCACAATATCAATTACAAGCAATTGGTCAACTTGTTGCTTTTTCTCCATCTGCAGATCTGTCCCATTCCCCATATTTGAGAAATCTCACAGTTTCTTGAAATTTGTTGCTTGCAGCATCTGCTCCTTATCCAAATGTAAAAATGTCTCTATTACCATCAACCTTGCTATCTCTATTAATTTCTTTTGCCTATCTAGTTAAATGTCTTCAGTTCTAAAAATAATTCATTTCCAACTACCCCTCAAACCACTGAAGCTATTATTTCACAATTCCTAACTTGAATAGCAAATTTAGTTCTCTCTACCATCAATTTCTCAGGTAGAAGAAATTAGTTAGTTTCAAATAATTTGCATGGTCTCCAAATTTAATTCCTCCATAAACTTCAAATTCTGCAAGACTGGTTCTGTGTACCAAGCTAAATATCAATTTCAAACGATTGGTCAACTTCTTGCTTTTTCTATATCTGCTGATATGTCCCATTCCACTTATTTGTGAAATCACACATTTTCTTGAAATTTGTTGCTGGCAGCATCTGCTCCTTATCCAAATATATAAGTTTCTCTTTTGCCATCAACCTGGCTATCTCTATTAATTTCTTTTGCCTATCTAGATAAATGTCATTAGTTCTAAAAATCTCCTCATTTCCAACTACCCCTCAATCAACTGAAGCTATTATTTCCGGATTTCTACCTTATCACCAAATCTAGTCATCTCTAACAATCAATTTCTCAGTGAGCGGAAAGTAGTTAGTTTCAACTAATTTGCAAGTTCTCCACATTGAATTCCTCCATAAACTTCAAATTCTGCAATGCTGGCTCTGTGTTACTAGCAAAATATCAAATTCAATCGATTGGTCAACTTCTTGCTTTTCCTCCATATTTGTGAAATCTCACATTTTCTTGAAATTTGTTGCTTGCAGCATCTGCTCCTTTGCCAAATGTAAAAATTTCTCTATTACCATCAACCTTGCTACCTCTATTAATTTATTTTGCCTATCTAGATAATGTCTTCAGTTCTAAAAATATTCATTTCCAACTAGCCCTCATACAACTGAAGCTATTATTTCTGCATTTATAACTTGAAGAGCAAACCTACTTCTCTCTTTCCATCAAAATCTCAGGTAGCAGAAATTAAATCGTTTCAAGTAATTTGCGGGTTCTCCACACTCAATTCCTCCATAAACTTCAAGTTCTGCAATGCTGGCTCTGTGTACCTAGCAAAATATCAATTTCAAACGGTTGGTCAACTTCTTGCTTTTTCACCATCTGCAGATATGTCCCATTCCATTAATTTGTGAAATCTCACGTTTTCTTGAAATTTGTTGCTTCCAGCATCGGCGCCTTATCCAAATGTACAAGCATCTCTATTGCCATCAATCTCGCTATTTCTATTCATTTCTTTTGCCTATCTAGATAAATGTCTTTACTTCTAAAAATCTCCTCATTAGCAACTACACCTCATTCAACCGGAGCTATTATTTTCCGATTTCTACCTTTATCAGCAAATCTAGTTCTCTCTATCCATCAAATTCTCAGTTAGCTTGAAAATAGTTAGTTTCAAATAGTTTGCATGTTCTCCACATTCAATGCCTCCTTAAGATTCAAATTGTTGACAGCAGTATTTCTGCACCCAGCACAATATCAATTTCAAGCAATTGGTCAACTTGTTGCTTTTTCTCCATCTGCAGATCTGTCCCATTCCCCATATTTGAGAATTCTCACATTTTCTTGATATTTGTTGCTTGCAGCATCTGCTCCTTATCCAAATATAAAAATGTCTCTATTACCATCAACCTTGCTATTTCTAATAATTTCTTTTGCCTTTCTAGTTAAATGTCTTCAGTTCTAAAAATAATTCATTTCCAACTACCCCTCAAACAACTGAAGCTATTATTTCTCAATTCCTACCTTGAATAGCAAATCTAATTCTCTCTATCCATCAAAATCTCAGGTAGCAGAAATTAGTTATTTTCAACTAAGTTGTGGCTTTTCCCATTCAATTCCTCCATAAATGTGAAACTTTGCAATGCTGACTCTGAGTACCTTGGAAAATATCAATTTCAAACAATTTGCCAACTGCTTTCATTGTCTCCACCTGCAGATATATCCCTTTCCCCATATTTGAGAAATCTCAGATTTTCTTGAAATTTGTTGCATGCAGCATCTGCTCCTTATCCAAATATATAAGTTTCTCTTTTGCCATCAACCTAGCTATCTCTATTAATTTCTTTTGCCTATCTAGATAAATGTCATTAGTTCTAAAAATCTCCTCATTTCCAACTACCCCTCATTCAATTGAAGCTATTATTTCCGGATTTCTACCTTTATCAGCAAATCTAGTTATCTCTATCCATCAAATTCTCAGTTAGCAGAAAATGGTTAGTTTCAACTAATTTGCAGGTTCTGCACATTCAATTCCTGCATCAAATTCAAATTCTGCAATGCTGAATCTGGTTACCTAGCAAAATATCAATTTCAAACGATTGGTCAATTTCTCGCATTTTCTCCATTTCTAGATATGTCCCATTCTCCATATTTGAGAAATCTCACATTTTCTTGAATTTTGTTGCTTCCAGCATGTGCTCCTATCCACATGTACAAGTTTCTCATTTGCCATCAATCTCGCTATTTCTATTAATTTCTTTTGCCTATCTAGATAAATGTCTTTACTTCTAAAAATCTCCTCATTTGCAACTACACCTCATTCAACCGGAGCTATTATTTTCCGATTTCTACCTTTATCAGCAAATCTAGTTCTCTCTATCCATCAAATTCTCAGTTAGCTTGAAAATAGTTAGTTTCAAATAGTTTGCATGTTCTCCAAATTTAATTCCTCCATAAACTTCAAATTCTGCAAGGCTGGTTTTGTGTACCTAGCAAAATATCAATTTCAAACGATTGGTCAACTTCTTGCTTTTTCTATATCTGCTGATATGTCCCATTCCACTTATTTGTGAAATCGCACATTTTCTTGAAATATGTTGCTGGCAGCTTCTGCTCCTTATCCAAATATATAAGTTTCTCTTTTGCCATCAACCTGGCTATCTCTATTAATTTCTTTTGCCTATCTAGATAAATGTCATTAGTTCTAAAAATCTCCTCATTTCCAACTACCCCTCAATCAACTGAAGCTGTTATTTCCGGATTTCAACATTTATCGCCAAATCTAGCCATTTCTAACCATCTCATTCTCAGTTAGCTGAAAGTAGTTAGTTTCAACTAATTTGCAGGTTCTCCACATTGAATTCCTCCATAAACTTCAAATTCTGCAATGCTGGCTCTGTGTTTCTAGCAAAATATCAAATACAATCGATTGGTCAACTTCTTGCTTTTCCTACATCTGCAGATATTTCACATTCTCCATATTTGTGAAATCTCACATTTTCTTGAAATTTGTTGCTTGCAGCATCTGCTCCTTAGCCAAATGTAAAAATTTCTCTATTACCATCATCCTTGCTACCTCTATTAATTTATTTTGCCTATCAAGATAAATGTCTTCAGTTCTAAAGATATTCATTTCCAACCAGTCACAATACAACTGAAGCTATTATTTCTGAATTTATAACTTGAATAGCAAACCTACTTCTCAATTTCCATCAAAATCTCAGGTAGCAGAAATTAGTTAGTTTCAACTAATTTGTGGTTTGTCCACATTCAATTCCCCCATAAACTTCAAATTCTGCAAGGCTGGCTCTGTGTACCAAGCAAAATATCAAATTCAAACGATTGGTCAACTTCTTGCTTTTTCTCCATATGCAGATATGTCCCATTCCACTTATTTGTGAAATCTCACATTTTCTTGAAATTTGTTGATGCAGCCTCTGGTCCTTTGCCAAATGGACAAAATTCTCTATTACCATCAACCTTGCTATCTCTATTAATTTCTTTTGCCTATCTAGATAAATGTCTTCAGTTCTAAAAATATTCATTTCCAACTAGCCTTCATACAACTGAAGCTATTATTTCTGAATTTATACCTTGAATAGCAAACCTACTTCTCTCTTTCCATCAAAATCTCAGGTAGCAGAAATTAGTTCGTTTCAAGTAATTTGCGGGTTCTCCACATTCAATTCCTCCATAAACCTAAAGTTCTGCAATGCTGGCTCTGAGTACCTAGCAAAATATCAATTTCAAACGGTTGGTCAACTTCTTGCGTTTTCTCCATCTGCAGATATGGCCCATTCCACTTATTTGTGAAATCTCACGTTTTCTTGAAATTTGTTGCTTCCAGCATCGGTTCCTTATCCAAATGTACAAGCATCTCTATTGCCATCAATCTCGCTATTTCTATTAATTTCTTTTGCCTATCTAGATAAATGTCTTTACTTCTAAAAATCTCCTCATTAGCAACTACACCTCATTCAAACGGAGCTGTTATTTTCCGATTTCTACCTTTATCAGCAAATCTAGTTCTCTCTATCCATCAAATTCTCAGTTAGCTTGAAAATAGTTAGTTTCAAATAGTTTTCATGTTCTCCACAATCAATGCCTCCTTAAGATTCAAATTGTTGACAGCAGGATTTCTGCACCCAGCACAATATCAATTTCAAGCAATTGGTCAACTTGTTGCTTTTTCTCCATCTGCAGATCTGTCCCATTCCCCATATTTGAGAATTCTCACATTTTCTTGATATTTGTTGCTTGCAGCATCTGCTCCTTATCCAAATGTAAAAATGTCTCTATTACCATCAACCTTGCTATTTCTAATAATTTCTTTTGCCTTTCTAGTTAAATGTCAGCAGTTCTAAAAATAATTCATTTCCAACTACCCCTCAAACAACTGAAGCTATTATTTCTCAATTCCTACCTTGAATAGCAAATCTAATTCTCTCTATCCATCAAAATCTCAGGTAGCAGAAATTAGTTATTTTCAACTAAGTTGCGGCTTTTCCCATTCAATTCCTCCATAAATGTGAAACTTTGCAATGCTGACTCTGAGTACCTTGGAAAATATCAATTTCAAACAATTTCCCAACTGCTTTCATTGTCTCCACCTGCAGATATATCCCTTTCCCCATATTTGAGAAATCTCAGATTTTCTTGAAATTTGTTGCATGCAGCATCTGCTCCTTATCCAAATATATAAGTTTCTCTTTTGCCATCAACCTAGCTATCTCTATTAATTTCTTTTGCCTATCTAGATAAATGTCATTAGTTCTAAAAATCTCCTCATTTCCAATTACCCCTCATTCAATTGAAGCTATTATTTCCGGATTTCTACCTTTATCAGCAAATCTAGTTATCTCTATCCATCAAATTCTCAGTTAGCAGAAAATGGTTAGTTTCAACTAATTTGCAGGTTCTGCACATTCAATTCCTGCATCAACTTCAAATTCTGCAATGCTGGCTCTGGTTACCTAGCAAAATATCAATTTCAAACGATTGGTCAATTTCTCGCATTTTCTCCATTTGTAGATATGTCCCATTCTCCATATTTGAGAAATCTCACATTTTCTTGAATTTTGTTGCTTCCAGCATGTGCTCCTTATCCAAATGTACAAGTTTCTCATTTGCCATCAATCTCGCTATTTCTATTAATTTCTTTTGCCTATCTAGATAAATGTCTTTACTTCTAAAAATCTCCTCATTTGCAACTACACCTCATTCAACCGGAGCTATTATTTTCCGATTTCTACCTTTATCAGCAAATCTTGTTCTCTCTATCCATCAAATTCTCAGTTAGCTTGAAAATAGTTAGTTTCAAATAGTTTGCATGTTCTCCAAATTTAATTCCTCCATAAACTTCAAATTCTGCAAGGCTGGTTCTGTGTACCTAGCAAAATATCAATTTCAAACGATTGGTCAACTTCTTGCTTTTTCTATATCTTCTGATATGTCCCATTCCACTTATTTGTGAAATCGCACATTTTCTTGAAATATGTTGCTGGCAGCTTCTGCTCCTTATCCAAATATATAAGTTTCTCTTTTGCCATCAACCTGGCTATCTCTATTAATTTCTTTTGCCTATCTAGATAAATGTCATTAGTTCTAAAAATCTCCTCATTTCCAACTACCCCTCATTCAACTGAAACTATTATTTCCGGATTTCTACCTTTCACAGCAAATCTATCAGCAAATCTATATATCTCTATCCATCAAATTCTCAGTTAGCAGAAAATAGTTAGTTTCAAATAATTTGCAGGTTCTCCAATTTTAATTCCTCCATAAACTTCAAATTCTGCAAGGCTGGTTCTGTGTACCTGGCAAAATATCAATTTCAAACGATTGGTCAACTTCTTGCTTTTTCTATATCTGCTGATATTTTTCCATTTCCACTTATTTGTGAAATCGCACATTTACTTGAAATTTGTTGCATGCAGCATCTGCTCCTTATCCAAATATATAAGCTTCTATTTTGCCATCAACCTAGCTATCTCTATTAATTTCTTTTACCTATCTAGATAAATGTCATTAGTTCTAAAAATCTCCTCATTTCCAACTACCCCTCATTCAACTGAAACTATTATTTCCGGATTTCTACCTTTATCAGCAAATCTAGTTCTCTCTATCCATCAAATTCTCAGTTAGCTTGAAAATAGTTAGTTTCAAATAGTTTGCATGTTCTCCAAATTTAATTCCTCCATAAACTTCAAATTCTGCAAGGCTGGTTCTGTGTACCTAGCAAAATATCAATTTCAAACGATTGGTCAACTTCTTGCTTTTTCCATATCTTCTGATATGTCCCATTCCACTTATTTGTGAAATCGCACATTTTCTTGAAATTTGTTGCTGGCAGCATCTGCTCCTTATCCAAATATATAAGTTTCTCTTTTGCCATCAACCTGGCTATCTCTATTAATTTCTTTTGCCTATCTAGATAAATGTCATTAGTTCTAAAAATCTCCTCATTTCCAACTACCCCTCAATCAACTGAAGCTGTTATTTCCGGATTTCTACCTTTATTACCAAATCTAGTCATCTCTAACCATCAAATTCTCAGTTAGCGGAAAGTAGTTAGTTTCAACTAATTTGCAGGTTCTCCACATTGAATTCCTCCATAAACTTCAAATTCTGCAATGCTGGCTCTGTTTTTCTAGCAAAATATCAAATACAATCGATTGGTCAACTTCTTGCTCTTCCTGCATCTGCAGATATATCACATTCTCCATATTTGTGAAATCTCACATTTTCTTGAAATTTGTTGCTTGCAGCATCTGCTCCTTAGCCAAATGTAAAAATTTCTCTATTACGTTCAACCTTGCTACCTCTAATAATTTATTTTGCCTATCTAGATAAATGTCTTCAGTTCTAAAGATATTCATTTCCAACTAGCCCTCATACAACTGAAGCTATTATTTCTGAATTTATAACTTGAATAGCAAACCTTCTTCTCTCTTTCCATCAAAATCTCAGGTAGCAGAAATTAGTTAGTTTCAACTAATTTGTGGTTTGTCCACATTCAATTCCCCCATAAACTTCAAATTCTGCAATGCTGTCTCTGTGTACCTAGCAAAATATCAATTTCAAACGATTCGTCAATTTCTCGCATTTTCTCCATTTGCAGATATGTCCCATTCTCCATATTTGAGAAATCTCACATTTTCTTGAATTTTGTTGCTTCCAGCATGTGCTCCTTATCCAAATGTACAAGTTTCTCAATTGCCATCAATCTCGCTATTTCTATTAATTTCTTTTGCCTATCTAGATACATGTCTTTACTTCTAAAAATCTCCTCATTTGCAACTACACCTCATTCAACCGGAGCTATTATTTTCCGATTTCTACCTTTATCAGCAAATCTAGTTCTCTCTATCCATCAAATTCTCAGTTAGCTTGAAAATAGTTTTTTTCAAATAGTTTGCATGTTCTCCAAATTTAATTCCTCCATAAACTTCAAATTCTGCAAGGCTGGTTCTGTGTACCTAGCAAAATATCAATTTCAAACGATTGGTCAACTTTTTGCTTTTTCTCAATCTGCAGATATGTCCCATTCCACTTAATTGTGAAATCTCACATTTTCTTGAAATTTGTTGCTTGCAGCCTCTGGTCCTTTGCCAAATGTACAAAATTCTCTATTACCATCAACCTTGCTATCTCATTTAATTTCTTTTGCCTATCTAGATAAATGTCTTCAGTTCTAAAAATATTCATTTCCAACTAGCCTTCATACAACTGAAACTGTTATTTCTGAATTTGTACCTTGAATAGCAAACCTACTTCCCTCTTTCCATCAAAATCTCAGGTAGCAGAAATTAGTTCGTTTCAAGTAACTTGCCGGTACTCCACGTACAATTCCTCCATAAAGTTCAAGTTCTGCAATGCTCACTCTGTGAACTTAGCAAAATATCAATTTCAAACGATTGGTCAACTTCTTACTTTTTCTCCATCTGCAGATATGTCCCATTCCACTTATTTGTGAAATCTCACATTTTCTTGAAATTTGTTGCTTCCAGCATCGGCTTCTTATCCAAATGTATAAATATCTCTATTGCCATCATCTCGCTATTTCTATTAATTTCTTTTGCCTATCTAGATAAATGTCTTTAGTTCTAAAAATCTCCTCATTTGCAACTGCACCTCATTCAACCGGAGCTATTATTTTCCAATTTCTACCTTTATCAGCAGATCTAGTTCCCTCTATCCATCAAATTCTCAGTTAGCAGAAAGTAGATAGTTACAAATAGTTTGCAGGTTATCCACAATCAATGACTCCTTAAGATTCAAATTGTTGACAGCTGGATTTCTGCACCCAGCACAATATCAATTACAAGCAATTGGTCAACTTGTTGCTTTTTCTCCATCTGCAGATCTGTCCCATTCCCCATATTTGAGAAATCTCACAGTTTCTTGAAATTTGTTGCTTGCAGCATCTGCTCCTTATCCAAATGTAAAAATGTCTCTATTACCATCAACCTTGCTATCTCTATTAATTTCTTTTGCCTATCTAGTTAAATGTCTTCAGTTCTAAAAATAATTCATTTCCAACTACCCCTCAAACCACTGACGCTATTATTTCACAATTCCTAACTTGAATAGCAAATTTAGTTCTCTCTACCATCAATTTCTCAGGTAGAAGAAATTAGTTAGTTTCAAATAATTTGCATGGTCTCCAAATTTAATTCCTCCATAAACTTCAAATTCTGCAAGACTGGTTCTGTGTACCAAGCTAAATATCAATTTCAAACGATTGGTCAACTTCTTGCTTTTTCTATATCTGCTGATATGTCCCATTCCACTTATTTGTGAAATCACACATTTTCTTGAAATTTGTTGCTGGCAGCATCTGCTCCTTATCCAAATATATAAGTTTCTCTTTTGCCATCAACCTGGCTATCTCTATTAATTTCTTTTGCCTATCTAGATAAATGTCATTAGTTCTAAAAATCTCCTCATTTCCAACTACCCCTCAATCAACTGAAGCTATTATTTCCGGATTTCTACCTTATCACCAAATCTAGTCATCTCTATCCATCAATTTCTCAGTGAGCGGAAAGTAGTTAGTTTCAACTAATTTGCAAGTTCTCCACATTGAATTCCTCCATAAACTTCAAATTCTGCAATGCTGGCTCTGTGTTACTAGCAAAATATCAAATTCAATCGATTGGTCAACTTCTTGCTTTTCCTCCATATTTGTGAAATCTCACATTTTCTTGAAATTTGTTGCTTGCAGCATCTGCTCCTTTGCCAAATGTAAAAATTTCTCTATTACCATCAACCTTGCTACCTCTATTAATTTATTTTGCCTATCTAGATAATGTCTTCAGTTCTAAAAATATTCATTTCCAACTAGCCCTCATACAACTGAAGCTCTTATTTCTGCATTTATAACTTGAATAGCAAACCTACTTCTCTCTTTCCATCAAAATCTCAGGTAGCAGAAATTAAATCGTTTCAAGTAATTTGCTGGTTCTCCACACTCAATTCCTCCATAAACTTCAAGTTCTGCAATGCTGGCTCTGTGTACCTAGCAAAATATCAATTTCAAACGGTTGGTCAACTTCTTGCTTTTTCACCATCTGCAGATATGTCCCATTCCATTAATTTGTGAAATCTCACGTTTTCTTGAAATTTGTTGCTTCCAGCATCGGCTCCTTATCCAAATGTACAAGCATCTCTATTGCCATCAATCTCGCTATTTCTATTCATTTCTTTTGCCTATCTAGATAAATGTCTTTACTTCTAAAAATCTCCTCATTAGCAACTACACCTCATTCAACCGGAGCTAGTATTTTCCGATTTCTACCTTTATCAGCAAATCTAGTTCTCTCTATCCATCAAATTCTCAGTTAGCTTGAAAATAGTTAGTTTCAAATAGTTTGCATGTTCTCCACATTCAATGCCTCCTTAAGATTCAAATTGTTGACAGCAGTATTTCTGCACCCAGCACAATATCAATTTCAAGCAATTGGTCAACTTGTTGCTTTTTCTCCATCTGCAGATCTGTCCCATTCCCCATATTTGAGAATTCTCACATTTTCTTGATATTTGTTGCTTGCAGCATCTGCTCCTTATCCAAATATAAAAATGTCTCCATTACCATCAACCTTGCTATTTCTAATAATTTCTTTTGCCTTTCTAGTTAAATGTCTTCAGTTCTAAAAATAATTCATTTCCAACTACCCCTCAAACAACTGAAGCTATTATTTCTCAATTCCTACCTTGAATAGCAAATCTAATTCTCTCTATCCATCAAAATCTCAGGTAGCAGAAATGAGTTATTTTCAACTAAGTTGTGGCTTTTCCCATTCAATTCCTCCATAAATGTGAAACTTTGCAATGCTGACTCTGAGTACCTTGGAAAATATCAATTTCAAACAATTTGCCAACTGCTTTCATTGTCTCCACCTGCAGATATATCCCTTTCCCCATATTTGAGAAATCTCAGATTTTCTTGAAATTTGTTGCATGCAGCATCTGCTCCTTATCCAAATATATAAGTTTCTCTTTTGCCATCAACCTAGCTATCTCTATTAATTTCTTTTGCCTATCTAGATAAATGTCATTAGTTCTAAAAATCTCCTCATTTCCAACTACCCCTCATTCAATTGAAGCTATTATTTCCGGATTTCTACCTTTATCAGCAAATCTAGTTATCTCTATCCATCAAATTCTCAGTTAGCAGAAAATGGTTAGTTTCAACTAATTTGCAGGTTCTGCACATTCAATTCCTGCATCAAATTCAAATTCTGCAATGCTGAATCTGGTTACCTAGCAAAATATCAATTTCAAACGATTGGTCAATTTCTCGCATTTTCTCCATTTGTAGATATGTCCCATTCTCCATATTTGAGAAATCTCACATTTTCTTGAATTTTGTTGCTTCCAGCATGTGCTCCTTATCCACATGTACAAGTTTCTCATTTGCCATCAATCTCGCTATTTCTATTAATTTCTTTTGCCTATCTAGATAAATGTCTTTACTTCTAAAAATCTCCTCATTTGCAACTACACCTCATTCAACCGGAGCTATTATTTTCCGATTTCTACCTTTATCAGCAAATCTAGTTCTCTCTATCCATCAAATTCTCAGTTAGCAGAAAATGGTTAGTTTCAACTAATTTGCAGGTTCTGCACATTCAATTCCTGCATCAACTTCAAATTCTGCAATGCTGGCTCTGGTTACCTAGCAAAATATCAATTTCAAACGATTGGTCAACTTCTTGCTTTTTCTATATCTTCTGATATGTCCCATTCCACTTATTTGTGAAATCGCACATTTTCTTGAAATATGTTGCTGGCAGCTTCTGCTCCTTATCCAAATATATAAGTTTCTCTTTTGCCATCAACCTGGCTATCTCTATTAATTTCTTTTGCCTATCTAGATAAATGTCATTAGTTCTAAAAATCTCCTCATTTCCAACTACCCCTCAGTCAACTGAACCTGTTATTTCCGGATTTCTACCATTATCACCAAATCTAGCCATCTCTAACCATCACATTCTCAGTTAGCGGAAAGTAGTTAGTTTCAACTAATTTGCAGGTTCTCCACATTGAATTCCTCCATAAACTTCAAATTCTGCAATGCTGGCTCTGTGTTTCTAGCAAAATATCAAATACAATAGATTGCTCAACTTCTTGCTTTTCCTCCATCTGCAGATATTTCACATTCTCCATATTTGTGAAATCTCACATTTTCTTGAAATTTGTTGCTTGCAGCATCTGCTCCTTAGCCAAATGTAAAAATTTCTCTATTATCATCAACCTTGCTACCTCTATTAATTTATTTTGCCTATCTAGATAAATGTCTTCAGTTCTAAAGATATTCATTTCCAACTAGTCCTCATACAACTGAAGCTATTATTTCTGAATTTATAACTTGAATAGCAAACCTACTTCTCTCTTTCAATGAAAATCTCAGGTAGCAGAAATTAGTTAGTTTCAACTAATTTGTGGTTTGTACACATTCAATTGCCCCATAAACTTCAAATTCTGCAATGCTGGCTCTGTGTACCTAGCAAAATATCAATTTCAAACGATTGGTCAACTTCTTGCTTTTTCTCCATCTGCAGATATGTCCCATTCCACTTAATTGTGAAATCTCACATTTTCTTGAAATTTGTTGACGCAGCCTCTGGTCCTTTGCCAAATATACAAAATTCTCTATTACCATCAAACTTGCTATCTCTATTAATTTCTTTTGCCTATCTAGATAAATGTCTTCAGTTCTAAAAATATTCATTTCCAACTGGCCTTCATACAACTGAAGCTATTATTTCTGAATTTATACCTTGAATAGCAAACCTACTTCTCTCTTTCCATCAAAATCTCAGGTAGCAGAAATTAGTTCGTTTCAAGTAATTTGCGGGTTCTCCACATTCAATTCCTCCATAAACTTCACGTTCTGCAATGCTGGCTCTGTGTACCTAGCAAAATATCAATTTCAAACGGGTGGTCAACTTCTTGCTTTTTCACCATCTGCAGATATGTCCCATTCCCCATATTTGAGAAATCTCACATTTTCTTGAATTTTGTAGCTTCCAGCATGTGCTCCTTATCCAAATGTACAAGTTTCTCATTTGCCATCAATCTCACTATTTCTATTAATTTCTTTTGCCTATCTAGATAAATGTCTTTACTTCTAAAAATCTCCTCATTTGCAACTACACCTCATTCAACCGGAGCTATTATTTTCCGAATTCTACCTTTATCAGCAAATCTAGTTTTCTCTATCCATCAAATTCTCAGTTAGCTTGAAAATAGTTAGTTTCAAATAGTTTGCATGTTCTCCAAATTTAATTCCTCCATAAACTTCAAATTCTGCAAGGCTGGTTCTGTGAACCTAGCAAAATATCAATTTCAAACGATTGGTCAACTTCTTGCTTTTTCTATATCTGCTGATATGTCCCATTCCACTTATTTGTGAAATCGCACGTTTTCTTGAAATATGTTGCTGGCAGCATCTGCTCCTTATCCAAATATATAAGTTTCTCTTTTGCCATCAACCTGGCTATCTCTATTAATTTCTTTTGCCTATCTAGATAAATGTCATTAGTTCTAAAAATCTCCTCATTTCCAACTACCCCTCAATCAACTGAAGCTGTTATTTCCGGATTTCACCAAATCTAGCCATCTCTAACCATCACATTCTCAGTTTGTGGAAAGTAGTTAGTTTCAACTAATTTGCAGGTTCTCCACATTGAATTCCTCCATAAACTTCAAGTTCTGCAATGCTGGCTCTGGTTACCTAGCAAAATATCAATTTCAAACGATTGGACAACTTCTTGCTTTTTCACCATCTGCAGATATGTCCCATTCCCCATATTTGAGAAATCTCACATTTTCTTGAATTTTGTTGCTTCCAGCATGTGCTCCTTATCCAAATGTACAAGTTTCTCATTTGCCATCAATCTCGCTATTTCTATTAATTTCTTTTGCCTATCTAGATAAATGTCTTTACTTCTGAAAATCTCCTCATCTGCAACTACACCTCATTCAACCGGAGCTATTATTTTCCGATTTCTACCTTTATCAGCAAATCTAGTTCACTCTATCCATCAAGTTCTCAGTTAGCAGAAAATGTTTAGTTTCAACTAATTTGCAGGTTCTGCACATTCAATTCCTCCATCAACTTCAAATTCTGCAATGCTGGCTCTGGTTACCTAGCAAAATATCAATTTCAAACGATTGGTCAATTTCTCGCATTTTCTCCATTTGCAGATATGTCCCATTCTCCATATTTGAGAAATCTCACATTTTCTTGAATTTTGTTGCTTCCAGCATGTGCTCCTTATCCAAATGTACACGTTTCTCAATTGCCATCAATCTCGCTATTTCTATTAATTTCTTTTGCCTATCTAGATAAATGTCTTTCCTTCTAAAAAATCTCCTCATTTGCAACTACACCTCATTCAAAAGGAGCTATTATTTTCCGATTTCTACCTTTATCAGCAAATCTAGTTCTCTCTATCCATCAAATTCTCAGTTAGCTTGAAAATAGTTAGTTTCAAATAGTTTGCATGTTCTCCAAATTTAATTCCTCCATAAACTTCAAATTCTGCAAGGCTGGTTCTGTGTACCTAGCAAAATATCAATTTCAAACGATTGGTCAACTTCTTGCTTTTTCTATATCTGCTGATATGTCCCATTCCACTTATTTGTGAAATCGCACATTTTCTTGAAATATGTTGTTGGCAGCATCTGCTCCTTATCCAAATATATAAGTTTCTCTTTTGCCATCAACCTGCCTATCTCTATTAATTTCTTTTGCCTATCTAGATAAATGTCATTACTTCTAAAAATCTCCTCATCTGCAACTACACCTCAATCAACTGAAGCTGTTATTTCCGGATTTCACCAAATCTAGCCATCTCAAACCATCACATTCTCAGTTAGTGGAAAGTAGTTAGTTTCAACTAATTTGCAGGTTCTCCACATTGAATTCCTCCATAAACTTCAAATTCTGCAATGCTGGCTCTTTGTTTCTAGCAAAATATCAAATACAATCGATTGGTGAACTTCTTGCTTTTCTCCATCTGCAGATATTTCACATTCTCCATATTTGTGAAATCTCACATTTTCTTGAAATTTGTTGCGTGCAGCATC
The DNA here is from genome assembly GCF_017639515.1 of Carcharodon carcharias. NCBI lineage: Eukaryota > Metazoa > Chordata > Chondrichthyes > Lamniformes > Lamnidae > Carcharodon > Carcharodon carcharias. Next base: position 99,126,445 of record NC_054473.1, on the reverse strand, counting down.
TGCTCCTTAGCCAAATGTAAATATTTCTCTATTACCATCAACCTTGCTACCTCAATTAATTTATTTTGCCTACCTAGATAAATGTCTTCAGTTCTAAAGATATTCATTTCCAACTAGTCCTCATGCAACTGAAGCTATTATTTCTGAATTTCAAACGATTGGTCAACTTCTTGCTTTTTCTATATCTGCTGATATGTGCCATTCCACTTATTTGTGAAATCGCACATTTTCTTGAAATTTGTTGCTGGCAGCATCTGCTCCTTATCCAAATGTATAAGTTTCTCTTTTGCCATCAACCTGGCTATCTCTATTAATTTCTTTTGCCTATCTAGGTAAATGTCTTTAGTTCTAAAAAACTCCTCATTTGCAACTACACCTCATTCAACCGGAGCTATTATTTTCCAATTTCTACCTTTATCAGCAGACCCACTTCCCTCTATCCATCAAATTCTCAGTTAGCAGAAAATAGATAGTTACAAATAATTTGCAGGTTCTCCACAATCAATGCCTCCTTAAGATTCAAATTGTTGACAGCTGGATTTCTGCACCCAGCACAATATCAATTTCAAGCAATTGGTCAACTTGTTGCTTTTTCTCCATCTGCAGATCCATTCCCCATATTTGAGAATTCTCACATTTTCTTGATATTTGTTGCTTGCAGCATCTGCTCCTTATCCAAATGTAAAAATGTCTCTATTACCATCAACCTTGCTATTTCTAATAATTTCTTTTGCCTTTCTAGTTAAATGTCAGCAGTTCTAAAAATAATTCATTTCCAACTACCCCTCAAACAACTGAAGCTATTATTTCTCAATTCCTACCTTGAATAGCAAATCTAATTCTCTCTATCCATCAAAATCTCAGGTAGCAGAAATTAGTTATTTTCAACTAAGTTGCGGCTTTTCCCATTCAATTCCTCCATAAATGTGAAACTTTGCAATGCTGCCTCTGAGTACCTTGGAAAATATCAATTTCAAACAATTTGCCAACTGCTTTCATTGTCTCCACCTGCAGATATTTCCCTTTCCTCATATTTGAGAAATCTCAGATTTTCTTGAAATTTGTTGCATCTGCTCCTTATCCAAATATATAAGTTTCTCTTTTGCCATCAACCTAGCTATCTCTATTAATTTCTTTTGCCTATCTAGATAAATGTCATTAGTTCTGAAAATCTCCTCATTTCCAACTACCCCTCATTCAACTGAAGCTATTATTTCCGGATTTCTACCTTTATCAGCAAATCTAGTTCACTCTATCCATCAAGTTCTCAGTTAGCAGAAAATGTTTAGTTTCAACTAATTTGCAGGTTCTGCACATTCAATTCCTCCATCAACTTCAAATTCTGCAATGCTGGCTCTGGTTACCTAGCAAAATATCAATTTCAAACGATTGGTCAATTTCTCGCATTTTCTCCATTTGCAGATATGTCCCATTCTCCATATTTGAGAAATCTCACATTTTCTTGAATTTTGTTGCTTCCAGCATGTGCTCCTTATCCAAATGTACACGTTTCTCAATTGCCATCAATCTCGCTATTTCTATTAATTTCTTTTGCCTATCTAGATAAATGTCTTTCCTTCTAAAAAATCTCCTCATTTGCAACTACACCTCATTCAAAAGGAGCTATTATTTTCCGATTTCTACCTTTATCAGCAAATCTAGTTCTCTCTATCCATCAAATTCTCAGTTAGCTTGAAAATAGTTAGTTTCAAATAGTTTGCATGTTCTCCAAATTTAATTCCTCCATAAACTTCAAATTCTGCAAGGCTGGTTCTGTGTACCTAGCAAAATATCAATTTCAAACGATTGGTCAACTTCTTGCTTTTTCTATATCTGCTGATATGTCCCATTCCACTTATTTGTGAAATCGCACATTTTCTTGAAATATGTTGTTGGCAGCATCTGCTCCTTATCCAAATATATAAGTTTCTCTTTTGCCATCAACCTGCCTATCTCTATTAATTTCTTTTGCCTATCTAGATAAATGTCATTACTTCTAAAAATCTCCTCATCTGCAACTACACCTCAATCAACTGAAGCTGTTATTTCCGGATTTCACCAAATCTAGCCATCTCAAACCATCACATTCTCAGTTAGTGGAAAGTAGTTAGTTTCAACTAATTTGCAGGTTCTCCACATTGAATTCCTCCATAAACTTCAAATTCTGCAATGCTGGCTCTTTGTTTCTAGCAAAATATCAAATACAATCGATTGGTGAACTTCTTGCTTTTCTCCATCTGCAGATATTTCACATTCTCCATATTTGTGAAATCTCACATTTTCTTGAAATTTGTTGCGTGCAGCATCTGCTCCTTAGCCAAATGTAAATATTTCTCTATTACCATCAACCTTGCTACCTCAATTAATTTATTTTGCCTACCTAGATAAATGTCTTCAGTTCTAAAGATATTCATTTCCAACTAGTCCTCATGCAACTGAAGCTATTATTTCTGAATTTCAAACGATTGGTCAACTTCTTGCTTTTTCTATATCTGCTGATATGTGCCATTCCACTTATTTGTGAAATCGCACATTTTCTTGAAATTTGTTGCTGGCAGCATCTGCTCCTTATCCAAATATATAAGTTTCTCTTTTGCCATCAACCTGGCTATCTCTATTAATTTCTTTTGCCTATCTAGGTAAATGTCTTTAGTTCTAAAAAACTCCTCATTTGCAACTACACCTCATTCAACCGGAGCTATTATTTTCCAATTTCTACCTTTATCAGCAGACCCACTTCCCTCTATCCATCAAATTCTCAGTTAGCAGAAAATAGATAGTTACAAATAATTTGCAGGTTCTCCACAATCAATGCCTCCTTAAGATTCAAATTGTTGACAGCTGGATTTCTGCACCCAGCACAATATCAATTTCAAGCAATTGGTCAACTTGTTGCTTTTTCTCCATCTGCAGATCCATTCCCCATATTTGAGAATTCTCACATTTTCTTGATATTTGTTGCTTGCAGCATCTGCTCCTTATCCAAATGTAAAAATGTCTCTATTACCATCAACCTTGCTATTTCTAATAATTTCTTTTGCCTTTCTAGTTAAATGTCAGCAGTTCTAAAAATAATTCATTTCCAACTACCCCTCAAACAACTGAAGCTATTATTTCTCAATTCCTACCTTGAATAGCAAATCTAATTCTCTCTATCCATCAAAATCTCAGGTAGCAGAAATTAGTTATTTTCAACTAAGTTGCGGCTTTTCCCATTCAATTCCTCCATAAATGTGAAACTTTGCAATGCTGCCTCTGAGTACCTTGGAAAATATCAATTTCAAACAATTTGCCAACTGCTTTCATTGTCTCCACCTGCAGATATTTCCCTTTCCTCATATTTGAGAAATCTCAGATTTTCTTGAAATTTGTTGCATCTGCTCCTTATCCAAATATATAAGTTTCTCTTTTGCCATCAACCTAGCTATCTCTATTAATTTCTTTTGCCTATCTAGATAAATGTCATTAGTTCTGAAAATCTCCTCATTTCCAACTACCCCTCATTCAACTGAAGCTATTATTTCCGGATTTCTACCTTTATCAGCAAATCTAGTTCACTCTATCCATCAAGTTCTCAGTTAGCAGAAAATGTTTAGTTTCAACTAATTTGCAGGTTCTGCACATTCAATTCCTCCATCAACTTCAAATTCTGCAATGCTGGCTCTGGTTACCTAGCAAAATATCAATTTCAAACGATTGGTCAATTTCTCGCATTTTCTCCATTTGCAGATATGTCCCATTCTCCATATTTGAGAAATCTCACATTTTCTTGAATTTTGTTGCTTCCAGCATGTGCTCCTTATCCAAATGTACACGTTTCTCAATTGCCATCAATCTCGCTATTTCTATTAATTTCTTTTGCCTATCTAGATAAATGTCTTTCCTTCTAAAAAATCTCCTCATTTGCAACTACACCTCATTCAAAAGGAGCTATTATTTTCCGATTTCTACCTTTATCAGCAAATCTAGTTCTCTCTATCCATCAAATTCTCAGTTAGCTTGAAAATAGTTAGTTTCAAATAGTTTGCATGTTCTCCAAATTTAATTCCTCCATAAACTTCAAATTCTGCAAGGCTGGTTCTGTGGACCTAGCAAAATATCAATTTCAAACGATAGGTCAACTTCTTGCTTTTTCTATACCTGCTGATATGTCCCATTCCACTTTGTGAAATCGCACATTTTCTTGAAATTTGTTGCTGGCAGCATCTGCTCCTTATCCAAATATATAAGTTTCTCTTTTGCCATCAACCTGGCTATCTCTATTAATTTCTTTTGCCTATCTAGATAAATGTCATTAGTTCTAAAAATCTCCTCATTTCCAACTACCCCTCAATCAACTGAAGCTGTTATTTCCGGATTTGTACCTTCATCACCAAATCTAGCCATCTCTAACCATCACATTCTCAGTTAGCGGAAACTAGTTAGTTTCAACTAATTTGCAGGTTCTCCACATTGAATTCCTCCATAAACTTCAAATTCTGCAATGCTGGCTCTGTGTTTCTAGCAAAATATCAAATACAATCGATTGGTCAACTTTATGCTTTTCCTCCATCTGCAGATATTTCACATTCTCCATATTTGTGAAATCTCACATTTTCTTGAAATTTGTTGCTTGCAGCATCTGCTCCTTAGCCAAATGTAAAAATTTCTCTATTACCATCAACCTTGCTACCTCTATTAATTTATTTTGCCTATCTAGATAAATGTCTTCAGTTCTAAAGATATTCATTTCCAACTAGTCCTCATACAACTGAAGCTATTATTTCTGCATTTATAACTTGAATAGCAAACCTACTTCTCTCTTTCCATCAAAATCTCAGGTAGCAGAAATTAGTTAGTTTCAACTAATTTGTGGTTTGTACACATTCAATTCCCCCATAAACTTCAAATTCTGCAATGTTGGCTCTGTGTACCTAGCAAAATATCAATTTCAAACGATTGGTCAACTTCTTGCTTTTTCTCCATCTGCAGATATGTCCCATTCCACTTAATTGTGAAATCTCACATGTTCTTGAAATTTGTTGATGCAGCCTCTGGTCCTTTGCCAAATGTACAAAATTCTCTATTACCATCAACCTTGCTATCTCTATTAATTTCTTTTGCCTATCTAGATAAATGTCTTCAGTTCTAAAAATATTCATTTCCAACTAGCCTTCATACAACTGAAGCTATTATTTCTGAATTTAAACCTTGAATAGCAAACCTAATTCTCTCTTTCCATCAAAATCTCAGGTAGCAGAAATTAGTTCGTTTCAAGTAATTTGCGGGTTCTCCACATTCAATTCCTCCATAAACTTCAAGTTCTGCAATGCTGGCTCTGTGTACCTAGCAAAATATCAATTTCAAACGATTGGTCAACTTCTTGCTTTTTCACCATCTGCAGATATGTCCCATTCCACTTATTTGTGATCTCTCACGTTTTCTTGTAATTTGTTGCTTCCAGCATCGGCTCCGTATCCAAATGTACAAGTATCTCTATTGCCATCAATCTCGCTATTTCTATTAATTTCTTTTGCCAATCTAGATAAATGTCTTTACTTCTAAAAATCTCCTCATTTGCAACTACACCTCATTCAACCGGAGGTATTATTTTCCGATTTCTACCTTTATCAGCAAATCTAGTTCTCTCTATCCATCAAATTCTCAGTTAGCTTGAAAATAGTTAGTTTCAAATAGTTTGCATGTTCTCCAAATTTAATTCCTCCATAAACTTCAAATTCTGCAAGGCTGGTTCTGTGTACCTAGCAGAATATCAATTTGAAACGATTGGTCAACTTCTTGCTTTTGCTATATCTGCTGATATGTCCCATTCCACTTATTTGTGAAATCGCACATTTTCTTGAAATTTGTTGCTGGCAGCATCTGCTCCTTATCCAAATATATAAGTTTCTCTTTTGCCATCAACCTAGCTATCTCTATTAATTTCTTTTGCCTATCTAGATAAATGTCATTAGTTCTAAAAAGCCCCTCTTTTCCAACTACACCTCATTCAACTGGAGCTATTATTTTCAGATTTCTATCTTTATCAGCAGATCTAGTTCCCTCTATCCATCAAATTCTCAGTTAGAAGAAAATAGATAGTTACAAATAATTTGCAGGTTCTCCACAATCAATGCCTCCTTAAGATTCAAATTGTTGACAGCTGGATTTCTGCACCCAGCACAATATCAATTTCAAGCAATTTGTCAACTTGTTGCTTTTTCTCCATCTGCAGATCTGTCCCATTCCCCATATTTGAGAATTCTCACATTTTCTTGATATTTGTTGCTTGCAGCATCTGCTCCTTATCCAAATGTCAAAATGTCTCTATTACCATCAACCTTGCTATTTCTAATAATTTCTTTTGCCTATCTTGTTAAATGTCTTCAGTTCTAAAAATAATTCATTTCCAACTACCCCTCAAACAACTGTAGCTATTATTTCTCAATTCCTACCTTGAATAGCAAATCTAATTCTCTCTATCCATCAAAATCTCAGGTAGCAGAAATTAGTTATTTTCAAGTAATTTATGGCTTTTCCCATTCAATTCCTCCATAAACGTAAAATTTTGCAATGCTGCCTCTGAGTACCTTGGAAAATATCAATTTCAAACAATTTGCCAACTGCTTTCATTGTCTCCACCTGCAGATATTTCCCTTTCCTCATATTTGAGAAATCTCAGATTTTCTTGAAATTTGTTGCATCTGCTCCTTATCCAAATATATAAGTTTCTCTTTTGCCATCAACCTAGCTATCTCTATTAATTTCTTTTGCCTATCTAGATAAATGTCATTAGTTCTGAAAATCTCCTCATTTCCAACTACCCCTCATTCAACTGAAGCTATTATTTCCGGATTTCTACCTTTATCAGCAAATCTAGTTCACTCTATCCATCAAGTTCTCAGTTAGCAGAAAATGTTTAGTTTCAACTAATTTGCAGGTTCTGCACATTCAATTCCTCCATCAACTTCAAATTCTGCAATGCTGGCTCTGGTTACCTAGCAAAATATCAATTTCAAACGATTGGTCAATTTCTCGCATTTTCTCCATTTGCAGATATGTCCCATTCTCCATATTTGAGAAATCTCACATTTTCTTGAATTTTGTTGCTTCCAGCATGTGCTCCTTATCCAAATGTACACGTTTCTCAATTGCCATCAATCTCGCTATTTCTATTAATTTCTTTTGCCTATCTAGATAAATGTCTTTCCTTCTAAAAAATCTCCTCATTTGCAACTACACCTCATTCAAAAGGAGCTATTATTTTCCGATTTCTACCTTTATCAGCAAATCTAGTTCTCTCTATCCATCAAATTCTCAGTTAGCTTGAAAATAGTTAGTTTCAAATAGTTTGCATGTTCTCCAAATTTAATTCCTCCATAAACTTCAAATTCTGCAAGGCTGGTTCTGTGGACCTAGCAAAATATCAATTTCAAACGATAGGTCAACTTCTTGCTTTTTCTATACCTGCTGATATGTCCCATTCCACTTTGTGAAATCGCACATTTTCTTGAAATTTGTTGCTGGCAGCATCTGCTCCTTATCCAAATATATAAGTTTCTCTTTTGCCATCAACCTGGCTATCTCTATTAATTTCTTTTGCATATCTAGATAAATGTCATTAGTTCTAAAAATCTCCTCATTTCCAACTACCCCTCAATCAACTGAAGCTGTTATTTCCGGATTTGTACCTTCATCACCAAATCTAGCCATCTCTAACCATCACATTCTCAGTTAGCGGAAACTAGTTAGTTTCAACTAATTTGCAGGTTCTCCACATTGAATTCCTCCATAAACTTCAAATTCTGCAATGCTGGCTCTGTGTTTCTAGCAAAATATCAAATACAATCGATTGGTCAACTTTATGCTTTTCCTCCATCTGCAGATATTTCACATTCTCCATATTTGTGAAATCTCACATTTTCTTGAAATTTGTTGCTTGCAGCATCTGCTCCTTAGCCAAATGTAAAAATTTCTCTATTACCATCAACCTTGCTACCTCTATTAATTTATTTTGCCTATCTAGATAAATGTCTTCAGTTCTAAAGATATTCATTTCCAACTAGTCCTCATACAACTGAAGCTATTATTTCTGCATTTATAACTTGAATAGCAAACCTACTTCTCTCTTTCCATCAAAATCTCAGGTAGCAGAAATTAGTTAGTTTCAACTAATTTGTGGTTTGTACACATTCAATTCCCCCATAAACTTCAAATTCTGCAATGTTGGCTCTGTGTACCTAGCAAAATATCAATTTCAAACGATTGGTCAACTTCTTGCTTTTTCTCCATCTGCAGATATGTCCCATTCCACTTAATTGTGAAATCTCACATGTTCTTGAAATTTGTTGATGCAGCCTCTGGTCCTTTGCCAAATGTACAAAATTCTCTATTACCATCAACCTTGCTATCTCTATTAATTTCTTTTGCCTATCTAGATAAATGTCTTCAGTTCTAAAAATATTCATTTCCAACTAGCCTTCATACAACTGAAGCTATTATTTCTGAATTTAAACCTTGAATAGCAAACCTAATTCTCTCTTTCCATCAAAATCTCAGGTAGCAGAAATTAGTTCGTTTCAAGTAATTTGCGGGTTCTCCACATTCAATTCCTCCATAAACTTCAAGTTCTGCAATGCTGGCTCTGTGTACCTAGCAAAATATCAATTTCAAACGATTGGTCAACTTCTTGCTTTTTCACCATCTGCAGATATGTCCCATTCCACTTATTTGTGATCTCTCACGTTTTCTTGTAATTTGTTGCTTCCAGCATCGGCTCCGTATCCAAATGTACAAGTATCTCTATTGCCATCAATCTCGCTATTTCTATTAATTTCTTTTGCCAATCTAGATAAATGTCTTTACTTCTAAAAATCTCCTCATTTGCAACTACACCTCATTCAACCGGAGGTATTATTTTCCGATTTCTACCTTTATCAGCAAATCTAGTTCTCTCTATCCATCAAATTCTCAGTTAGCTTGAAAATAGTTAGTTTCAAATAGTTTGCATGTTCTCCAAATTTAATTCCTCCATAAACTTCAAATTCTGCAAGGCTGGTTCTGTGTACCTAGCAGAATATCAATTTGAAACGATTGGTCAACTTCTTGCTTTTGCTATATCTGCTGATATGTCCCATTCCACTTATTTGTGAAATCGCACATTTTCTTGAAATTTGTTGCTGGCAGCATCTGCTCCTTATCCAAATATATAAGTTTCTCTTTTGCCATCAACCTAGCTATCTCTATTAATTTCTTTTGCCTATCTAGATAAATGTCATTAGTTCTAAAAAGCCCCTCTTTTCCAACTACACCTCATTCAACTGGAGCTATTATTTTCAGATTTCTATCTTTATCAGCAGATCTAGTTCCCTCTATCCATCAAATTCTCAGTTAGAAGAAAATAGATAGTTACAAATAATTTGCAGGTTCTCCACAATCAATGCCTCCTTAAGATTCAAATTGTTGACAGCTGGATTTCTGCACCCAGCACAATATCAATTTCAAGCAATTTGTCAACTTGTTGCTTTTTCTCCATCTGCAGATCTGTCCCATTCCCCATATTTGAGAATTCTCACATTTTCTTGATATTTGTTGCTTGCAGCATCTGCTCCTTATCCAAATGTCAAAATGTCTCTATTACCATCAACCTTGCTATTTCTAATAATTTCTTTTGCCTATCTTGTTAAATGTCTTCAGTTCTAAAAATAATTCATTTCCAACTACCCCTCAAACAACTGTAGCTATTATTTCTCAATTCCTACCTTGAATAGCAAATCTAATTCTCTCTATCCATCAAAATCTCAGGTAGCAGAAATTAGTTATTTTCAAGTAATTTATGGCTTTTCCCATTCAATTCCTCCATAAACGTAAAATTTTGCAATGCTGCCTCTGAGTACCTTGGAAAATATCAATTTCAAACAATTTGCCAACTGCTTTCATTGTCTCCACCTGCAGATATTTCCCTTTCCTCATATTTGAGAAATCTCAGATTTTCTTGAAATTTGTTGCATCTGCTCCTTATCCAAATATATAAGTTTCTCTTTTGCCATCAACCTAGCTATCTCTATTAATTTCTTTTGCCTATCTAGATAAATGTCATTAGTTCTGAAAATCTCCTCATTTCCAACTACCCCTCATTCAACTGAAGCTATTATTTCCGGATTTCTACCTTTATCAGCAAATCTAGTTCACTCTATCCACCAAGTTCTCAGTTAGCAGAAAATGTTTAGTTTCAACTAATTTGCAGGTTCTGCACATTCAATTCCTCCATCAACTTCAAATTCTGCAATGCTGGCTCTGGTTACCTAGCAAAATATCAATTTCAAACGATTGGTCAATTTCTCGCATTTTCTCCATTTGCAGATATGTCCCATTCTCCATATTTGAGAAATCTCACATTTTCTTGAATTTTGTTGCTTCCAGCATGTGCTCCTTATCCAAATGTACACGTCTCTCAATTGCCATCAATCTCGCTATTTCTATTAATTTCTTTTGCCTATCTAGATAAATGTCTTTCCTTCTAAAAAATCTCCTCATTTGCAACTACACCTCATTCAAAAGGAGCTATTATTTTCCGATTTCTACCTTTATCAGCAAATCTAGTTCTCTCTATCCATCAAATTCTCAGTTAGCTTGAAAATAGTTAGTTTCAAATAGTTTGCATGTTCTCCAAATTTAATTCCTCCATAAACTTCAAATTCTGCAAGGCTGGTTCTGTGGACCTAGCAAAATATCAATTTCAAACGATAGGTCAACTTCTTGCTTTTTCTATACCTGCTGATATGTCCCATTCCACTTTGTGAAATCGCACATTTTCTTGAAATTTGTTGCTGGCAGCATCTGCTCCTTATCCAAATATATAAGTTTCTCTTTTGCCATCAACCTGGCTATCTCTATTAATTTCTTTTGCCTATCTAGATAAATGTCATTAGTTCTAAAAATCTCCTCATTTCCAACTACCCCTCAATCAACTGAAGCTGTTATTTCCGGATTTGTACCTTCATCACCAAATCTAGCCATCTCTAACCATCACATTCTCAGTTAGCGGAAACTAGTTAGTTTCAACTAATTTGCAGGTTCTCCACATTGAATTCCTCCATAAACTTCAAATTCTGCAATGCTGGCTCTGTGTTTCTAGCAAAATATCAAATACAATCGATTGGTCAACTTTATGCTTTTCCTCCATCTGCAGATATTTCACATTCTCCATATTTGTGAAATCTCACATTTTCTTGAAATTTGTTGCTTGCAGCATCTGCTCCTTAGCCAAATGTAAAAATTTCTCTATTACCATCAACCTTGCTACCTCTATTAATTTATTTTGCCTATCTAGATAAATGTCTTCAGTTCTAAAGATATTCATTTCCAACTAGTCCTCATACAACTGAAGCTATTATTTCTGCATTCATAACTTGAATAGCAAACCTACTTCTCTCTTTCCATCAAAATCTCAGGTAGCAGAAATTAGTTAGTTTCAACTAATTTGTGGTTTGTACACATTCAATTCCCCCATAAACTTCAAATTCTGCAATGTTGGCTCTGTGTACCTAGCAAAATATCAATTTCAAACGATTGGTCAACTTCTTGCTTTTTCTCCATCTGCAGATATGTCCCATTCCACTTAATTGTGAAATCTCACATTTTCTTGAAATTTGTTGATGCAGCCTCTGGTCCTTTGCCAAATGTACAAAATTCTCTATTACCATCAACCTTGCTATCTCTATTAATTTCTTTTGCCTATCTAGATAAATGTCTTCAGTTCTAAAAATATTCATTTCCAACTAGCCTTCATACAACTGAAGCTATTATTTCTGAATTTAAACCTTGAATAGCAAACCTAATTCTCTCTTTCCATCAAAATCTCAGGTAGCAGAAATTAGTTCGTTTCAAGTAATTTGCGGGTTCTCCACATTCAATTCCTCCATAAACTTCAAGTTCTGCAATGCTGGCTCTGTGTACCTAGCAAAATATCAATTTCAAACCATTGGTCAACTTCTTGCTTTTTCACCATCTGCAGATATGTCCCATTCCACTTATTTGTGATCTCTCACGTTTTCTTGTAATTTGTTGCTTCCAGCATCGGCTCCTTATCCAAATGTACAAGTATCTCTATTGCCATCAATCTCGCTATTTCTATTAATTTCTTTTGCCTATCTAGATAAATGTCTTTACTTCTAAAAATCTCCTCATTTGCAACTACACCTCATTCAACCGGAGGTATTATTTTCCGATTTCTACCTTTATCAGCAAATCTAGTTCTCTCTATCCATCAAATTCTCAGTTAGCTTGAAAATAGTTAGTTTCAAATAGTTTGCATGTTCTCCAAATTTAATTCCTCCATAAACTTCAAATTCTGCAAGGCTGGTTCTGTGTACCTAGCAGAATATCAATTTGAAATGATTGGTCAACTTCTTGCTTTTGCTATATCTGCTGATATGTCCCATTCCACTTATTTGTGAAATCGCACATTTTCTTGAAATTTGTTGCTGGCAGCATCTGCTCCTTATCCAAATATATAAGTTTCTCTTTTGCCATCAACCTAGCTATCTCTATTAATTTCTTTTGCCTATCTAGATAAATGTCATTAGTTCTAAAAAGCCCCTCTTTTCCAACTACACCTCATTCAACTGGAGCTATTATTTTCAGATTTCTATCTTTATCAGCAGATCTAGTTCCCTCTATCCATCAAATTCTCAGTTAGAAGAAAATAGATAGTTACAAATAATTTGCAGGTTCTCCACAATCAATGCCTCCTTAAGATTCAAATTGTTGACAGCTGGATTTCTGCACCCAGCACAATATCAATTTCAAGCAATTTGTCAACTTGTTGCTTTTTCTCCATCTGCAGATCTGTCCCATTCCCCATATTTGAGAATTCTCACATTTTCTTGATATTTGTTGCTTGCAGCATCTGCTCCTTATCCAAATGTCAAAATGTCTCTATTACCATCAACCTTGCTATTTCTAATAATTTCTTTTGCCTATCTTGTTAAATGTCTTCAGTTCTAAAAATAATTCATTTCCAACTACCCCTCAAACAACTGTAGCTATTATTTCTCAATTCCTACCTTGAATAGCAAATCTAATTCTCTCTATCCATCAAAATCTCAGGTAGCAGAAATTAGTTATTTTCAAGTAATTTATGGCTTTTCCCATTCAATTCCTCCATAAACGTAAAATTTTGCAATGCTGCCTCTGAGTACCTTGGAAAATATCAATTTCAAACAATTTGCCAACTGCTTTCATTGTCTCCACCTGCAGATATTTCCCTTTCCTCATATTTGAGAAATCTCAGATTTTCTTGAAATTTGTTGCATCTGCTCCTTATCCAAATATATAAGTTTCTCTTTTGCCATCAACCTAGCTATCTCTATTAATTTCTTTTGCCTATCTAGATAAATGTCATTAGTTCTGAAATTCTCCTCATTTCCAACTACCCCTCATTCAACTGAAGCTATTATTTCCGGATTTCTACCTTTATCAGCAAATCTAGTTCACTCTATCCACCAAGTTCTCAGTTAGCAGAAAATGTTTAGTTTCAACTAATTTGCAGGTTCTGCACATTCAATTCCTCCATCAACTTCAAATTCTGCAATGCTGGCTCTGGTTACCTAGCAAAATATCAATTTCAAACGATTGGTCAATTTCTCGCATTTTCTCCATTTGCAGATATGTCCCATTCTCCATATTTGAGAAATCTCACATTTTCTTGAATTTTGTTGCTTCCAGCATGTGCTCCTTATCCAAATGTACACGTCTCTCAATTGCCATCAATCTCGCTATTTCTATTAATTTCTTTTGCCTATCTAGATAAATGTCTTTCCTTCTAAAAAATCTCCTCATTTGCAACTACACCTCATTCAAAAGGAGCTATTATTTTCCGATTTCTACCTTTATCAGCAAATCTAGTTCTCTCTATCCATCAAATTCTCAGTTAGCTTGAAAATAGTTAGTTTCAAATAGTTTGCATGTTCTCCAAATTTAATTCCTCCATAAACTTCAAATTCTGCAAGGCTGGTTCTGTGGACCTAGCAAAATATCAATTTCAAACGATAGGTCAACTTCTTGCTTTTTCTATACCTGCTGATATGTCCCATTCCACTTTGTGAAATCGCACATTTTCTTGAAATTTGTTGCTGGCAGCATCTGCTCCTTATCCAAATATATAAGTTTCTCTTTTGCCATCAACCTGGCTATCTCTATTAATTTCTTTTGCCTATCTAGATAAATGTCATTAGTTCTAAAAATCTCCTCATTTCCAACTACCCCTCAATCAACTGAAGCTGTTATTTCCGGATTTGTACCTTCATCACCAAATCTAGCCATCTCTAACCATCACATTCTCAGTTAGCGGAAACTAGTTAGTTTCAACTAATTTGCAGGTTCTCCACATTGAATTCCTCCATAAACTTCAAATTCTGCAATGCTGGCTCTGTGTTTCTAGCAAAATATCAAATACAATCGATTGGTCAACTTTATGCTTTTCCTCCATCTGCAGATATTTCACATTCTCCATATTTGTGAAATCTCACATTTTCTTGAAATTTGTTGCTTGCAGCATCTGCTCCTTAGCCAAATGTAAAAATTTCTCTATTACCATCAACCTTGCTACCTCTATTAATTTATTTTGCCTATCTAGATAAATGTCTTCAGTTCTAAAGATATTCATTTCCAACTAGTCCTCATACAACTGAAGCTATTATTTCTGCATTCATAACTTGAATAGCAAACCTACTTCTCTCTTTCCATCAAAATCTCAGGTAGCAGAAATTAGTTAGTTTCAACTAATTTGTGGTTTGTACACATTCAATTCCCCCATAAACTTCAAATTCTGCAATGTTGGCTCTGTGTACCTAGCAAAATATCAATTTCAAACGATTGGTCAACTTCTTGCTTTTTCTCCATCTGCAGATATGTCCCATTCCACTTAATTGTGAAATCTCACATTTTCTTGAAATTTGTTGATGCAGCCTCTGGTCCTTTGCCAAATGTACAAAATTCTCTATTACCATCAACCTTGCTATCTCTATTAATTTCTTTTGCCTATCTAGATAAATGTCTTCAGTTCTAAAAATATTCATTTCCAACTAGCCTTCATACAACTGAAGCTATTATTTCTGAATTTAAACCTTGAATAGCAAACCTAATTCTCTCTTTCCATCAAAATCTCAGGTAGCAGAAATTAGTTCGTTTCAAGTAATTTGCGGGTTCTCCACATTCAATTCCTCCATAAACTTCAAGTTCTGCAATGCTGGCTCTGTGTACCTAGCAAAATATCAATTTCAAACCATTGGTCAACTTCTTGCTTTTTCACCATCTGCAGATATGTCCCATTCCACTTATTTGTGATCTCTCACGTTTTCTTGTAATTTGTTGCTTCCAGCATCGGCTCCGTATCCAAATGTACAAGTATCTCTATTGCCATCAATCTCGCTATTTCTATTAATTTCTTTTGCCTATCTAGATAAATGTCTTTACTTCTAAAAATCTCCTCATTTGCAACTACACCTCATTCAACCGGAGGTATTATTTTCCGATTTCTACCTTTATCAGCAAATCTAGTTCTCTCTATCCATCAAATTCTCAGTTAGCTTGAAAATAGTTAGTTTCAAATAGTTTGCATGTTCTCCAAATTTAATTCCTCCATAAACTTCAAATTCTGCAAGGCTGGTTCTGTGTACCTAGCAGAATATCAATTTGAAATGATTGGTCAACTTCTTGCTTTTGCTATATCTGCTGATATGTCCCATTCCACTTATTTGTGAAATCGCACATTTTCTTGAAATTTGTTGATGGCAGCATCTGCTCCTTATCCAAATATATAAGTTTCTCTTTTGCCATCAACCTAGCTATCTCTATTAATTTCTTTTGCCTATCTAGATAAATGTCATTAGTTCTAAAAATCCCCTCTTTTCCAACTACACCTCATTCAACTGGAGCTATTATTTTCAGATTTCTATCTTTATCAGCAGATCTAGTTCCCTCTATCCATCAAATTCTCAGTTAGAAGAAAATAGATAGTTACAAATAATTTGCAGGTTCTCCACAATCAATGCCTCCTTAAGATTCAAATTGTTGACAGCTGGATTTCTGCACCCAGCACAATATCAATTTCAAGCAATTTGTCAACTTGTTGCTTTTTCTCCATCTGCAGATCTGTCCCTTTCCCCATATTTGAGAATTCTCACATTTTCTTGATATTTGTTGCTTGCAGCATCTGCTCCTTATCCAAATGTAAAAATGTCTCTATTACCATCAACCTTGCTATTTCTAATAATTTCATTTGCCTATCTTGTTAAATGTCTTCAGTTCTAAAAATAATTCATTTCCAACTACCCCTCAAACAACTGTAGCTATTATTTCTCAATTCCTACCTTGAATAGCAAATCTAATTCTCTCTATCCATCAAAATCTCAGGTAGCAGAAATTAGTTATTTTCAACTAATTTGCGGCTTTTCCCATTCAATTCCTCCATAAACGTCAAACTTTGCAATGCTGCCTCTGAGTACCTTGGAAAATATCAATTTCAAACAATTTGCCAACTGCTTTCATTGTCTCCACCTGCAGATATTTCCCTTTCCTCATATTTGAGAAATCTCAGATTTTCTTGAAATTTGTTGCATCTGCTCCTTATCCAAATATATAAGTTTCTCTTTTGCCATCAACCTAGCTATCTCTATTAATTTCTTTTGCCTATCTAGATAAATTTCATTAGTTCTAAAAATCTCCTCATTTCCAACTACCCCTCATTCAACTGAAGCTATTATTTCCGGATTTCTACCTTTATCAGCAAATCTAGTTCACTCTATCCATCAAATTCTCAGTTAGCAGAAAATGTTCAGTTTCAACTAATTTGCAGGTTCTGCACATTCAATTCCTCCATCAATTTCAAATTCTGCAATGCTGGCTCTGGTTACCTAGCAAAATATCAATTTCAAACGATTGGTCAATTTCTCGCATTTTCTCCATTTGCAGATATGTCCCATTCCCCATATTTGAAAATCTCACATTTTCTTGAATTTTGTTGCTTCCAGCATGTGCTCCTTACCCAAATGTACAAGTTTCTCAATAGCCATCAATCTCGCTATTTCTATTAATTTCTTTTGCCTATCTAGATAAATGTCTTTACTTCTAAAAAATCTCCTCATTTGCAACTACACCTCATTCAACCGGAGCTATTATTTTCCAATTTCTACCTTTATCAGCAAATCTAGTTCTCTCTATCCATCAAATTCTCAGTTAGTTTGAAAATAGTTAGTTTCAAATAGTTTGCATGTTCTCCAAATTTAATTCCTCCATAAACTTCAAATTCTGCAAGGCTGGTTCTGTGAACCTAGCAAAATATCAATTTCAAACGATTGGTCAACTTCTTGCTTTTTCTATATCTGCTGATATGTCCCATTCCACTTATTTGTGAAGTCGCACATTTTCTTGAAATTTGTTGCTGGTAGCATCTGCTCCTTATCCAAATATATAAGTTTCTCTTTTGCCATCAACCTGGCTATCTCTATTAATTTCTTTTGCCTATCTAGATAAATGTCATTAGTTCTAAAAATCTCCTCATTTCCAACTACCCCTCAATCAACTGAAGCTGTTATTTCAAGATTTCTACCTTTATCACCAAATCTAGTCATCTCTAACCATCAAATTCTCAGTTAGCGGAAAATAGTTAGTTTCAACTAATTTGCAGGTTTTCCACATTGAATTCCTCCATAAGCTTCAAAATCTGCAATGCTGGCTCTGTGTTTCTAGCAAAATATCAAATACAATTGATTGGTCAACTTCTTGCTTTTCCTCCATCTGCAGATATTTCACATTCTCCATATTTGTGAAATCGCAAATTTTCTTGAAATTTGTTACTGGCAGCATCTGCTCCTTATCCAAATATATAAGTTTCTCTTTTGCCATCAACCTAGCTATCTCTATTAATTTCTTTTGCCTATCTAGATAAATGTCATTAGTTCTAAAAATCTCCTCATTTCCAACTACCCCTCATTCAACTGAAACTATTATTTCCGGATTTCTACATTTATCAGCAAATCTAGTTCTCTCTATCCATCAAATTCTCAGTTAGCTTGAAAATAGTTAGTTTCAAATAGTTTGCATGTTCTCCAAATTTAATTCCTCCATAAACTTCAAATTCTGCAAGGCTGGTTCAGTGTACCTAGCAAAATATCAATTTCAAACGATTGGTCAACTTCTTGCTTTTTCCATATCTTCTGATATGTCCCATTCCACTTATTTGTGAAATCGCACATTTTCTTGAAATTTGTTGCTGGCAACATCTGCTCCTTATCCATATATATAAGTTTCTCTTTTGCCATCAACCTGGCTATCTCTATTAATTTCTTTTGCCGATCTAGATAAATGTCTTTAGTTCTAAAAATCTCCTCATTTGCAACTACACCTCACACAACTGGAGCTATTATTTTCCGATTTGTACCTTTATCAGCAGATCTAGTTCCCTCTATCCATAAATTCTCAGTTAGCAGAAAATAGATAGTTACAAATAATTTGCAGGTCTCCACAATCAATGCCTCCTTAAGATTCAAATTGTAGACAGCTGGATTTCTGCACCCAGCACAATATCAATTTCAAGCAATTGGTCAACTTGTTGCTTTTTCTCCATCTGCAGATCTGTCCCATTCCCCATATTTGAGAATTCTCACATTTTCTTGATATTTGTTGCTTGCAGCATCTGCTCCTTATCCAAATGTAAAAATGTCTCTATTACCATCAACCTTGCTATTTCTGATAATTTCTTTTGCCTATCTAGTTAAATGTCTTCAGTTCTAAAAATAATTCATTTCCAACTACCCCTCAAACAACTGAAGCTATTATTTCTCAATTCCTACCTTGAATAGCAAATCTAATTCTCTCTATCCATCAAAATCTCAGGTAGCAGAAATTAGTTATTTTCAACTAATTTGCGGCTTTTCCCATTCAATTCCTCCATAAACGTCAAACTTTGCAATGCTGCCTCTGAGTACCTTGGAAAATATCAATTTCAAACAATTTGCCAACTGCTTTCATTGTCTCCACCTGCAGATATTTCCCTTTCCCCATATTTGAGAAATCTCAGATTTTCTTGAAATTTGTTGCATCTGCTCCTTATCCAAATATATAAGTTTCTCTTTTGCCATCAACCTAGCTATCTCTATTAATTTCTTTTGCCTATCTAGATAAATGTCATTAGTTCTAAAAAATCTCCTCATTTCCAACTACCCCTCATTCAACTGAAGCTATTATTTCCGGATTTCTACCTTTATCAGCAAATCTAGTTCACTCTATCCATCAAATTCTCAGTTAGCAGAAAATGTTTAGTTTCAACTAATTTGCAGGTTCTGCACATTCAATTCCTCCATCAACTTCAAATTCTGCAATGCTGGCTCTGGTTACCTAGCAAAATATCAATTTCAAACGATTGGTCAATTTCTCGCATTTTCTCCATTTGCAGATATGTCCCATTCTCCATATTTGAGAAATCTCACATTTTCTTGAAATTTGTTGCTTGCAGCATCTGCTCCTTAGCCAAATGTAAAAATTTCTCTATTACCATCAACCTTGCTACCTCTATTAATTTATTTTGCCTATCTAGATAAATGTCTTCAGTTCTAAAGATATTCATTTCCAACTAGTCCTCATACAACTGAAGCTATTATTTCTGAATTTATAACTTGAATAGCAAACCTACTTCTCTCTTTCCATCAAAATCTCAGGTAGCAGAAATTAGTTAGTTTCAACTAATTTGTGGTTTGTCCACATTCAATTCCCCCATAAACTTCAAATTCTGCAATGCTGGCTCTGTGTACCTAGCAAAATATCAATTTCAAACGATTGGTCAACTTCTTGCTTTTTCTCCATCTGCAGATATGTCCCATTCCACTTAATTGTGAAATCTCACATTTTCTTGAAATTTGTTGATGCAGCCTCTGGTCCTTTGCCAAATGTACAAAATTCTCTATTACCATCAACCTTGCTATCTCTATTAATTTCTTTTGCCTATCTAGATAAATGTCTTTAGTTCTAAAGATCTCCTCATTTGCAACTACACCTCATTCAACCGGAGCTAGTATTTTCCGGATTTCTACCTTTATCAGCAGATCTAGTTCCCTCTATCCATCAAATTCTCAGTTAGCAGAAAATAAATAGTTACAAATAATTTGCAGGTTCTCCACAATCAATGCCTCCTTAGGATTCAAATTGTTGACAGCTGGATTTCTGCACCCAGCACAATATCAATTTCAAGCAATTGGTCAACTTGTTGCTTTTTCGCCATCTGCAGATCTGTCCCATTCCCCATATTTGAGAATTCTCACATTTTCTTGATATTTGTTGCTTGCAGCATCTGCTCCTTATCCAAATGTAAAAATGTCTCTATTACCATCAACCTTGCTATTTCTAATAATTTCTTTTGCCTTTCTAGTTAAATGTCTTCAGTTCTAAAAATAATTCATTTCCAACTACCCCTCAAACAACTGAAGCTATTATTTCTCAATTCCTACCTTGAATAGCAAATCTAATTCTCTCTATCCATCAAAATCTCAGGTAGCAGAAATTAGTTATTTTCAACTAATTTGCAAGTTTTCCCATTCAATTCCTCCATAAACTTCAAACTTTGCAATGCTGACTCTGAGTACCTTGGAAAATATCAATTTCAAACAATTTGCCAACTGCTTTCATTGTCTCCACCTGCAGATATTTCCCTTTCCCCATATTTGAGAAATCTCAGATTTTCCTGAAATTAGTTGCATGCAGCATCTGCTCCTTATCCAAATATATAAGTTTCTCTTTTGCCATCAACCTGGCTATCTCTATTAATTTCTTTTGCCTATCTAGATAAATGTCATTAGTTCTAAAAATCTCCTCATTTCCAACTACCCCTCATTCAACTGAAGCTATTATTTCCGGATTTCTACCTTTCACAGCAAATCTATCAGCAAATCTATATATCTCTATCCATCAAATTCTCAGTTAGCAGAAAATAGTTAGTTTCAAATAATTTGCAGGTTCTCCAATTTTAATTCCTCCATAAACTTCAAATTCTGCAAGGCTGGTTCTGTGTACCTGGCAAAATATCAATTTCAAACGATTGGTCAACTTCTTGCTTTTTCTATATCTGCTGATATTTTTCCATTTCCACTTATTTGTGAAATCGCACATTTACTTGAAATTTGTTGCATGCAGCATCTGCTCCTTATCCAAATATATAAGCTTCTATTTTGCCATCAACCTAGCTATCTCTATTAATTTCTTTTACCTATCTAGATAAATGTCATTAGTTCTAAAAATCTCCTCATTTCCAACTACCCCTCATTCAACTGAAACTATTATTTCCGGATTTCTACCTTTATCAGCAAATCTAGTTCTCTCTATCCATCAAATTCTCAGTTAGCTTGAAAATAGTTAGTTTCAAATAGTTTGCATGTTCTCCAAATTTAATTCCTCCATAAACTTCAAATTCTGCAAGGCTGGTTCTGTGTACCTAGCAAAATATCAATTTCAAACGATTGGTCAACTTCTTGCTTTTTCCATATCTTCTGATATGTCCCATTCCACTTATTTGTGAAATCGCACATTTTCTTGAAATTTGTTGCTGGCAGCATCTGCTCCTTATCCAAATATATAAGTTTCTCTTTTGCCATCAACCTGGCTATCTCTATTAATTTCTTTTGCCTATCTAGATAAATGTCATTAGTTCTAAAAATCTCCTCATTTCCAACTACCCCTCAATCAACTGAAGCTGTTATTTCCGGATTTCTACCTTTATTACCAAATCTAGTCATCTCTAACCATCAAATTCTCAGTTAGCGGAAAGTAGTTAGTTTCAACTAATTTGCAGGTTCTCCACATTGAATTCCTCCATAAACTTCAAATTCTGCAATGCTGGCTCTGTTTTTCTAGCAAAATATCAAATACAATCGATTGGTCAACTTCTTGCTCTTCCTGCATCTGCAGATATATCACATTCTCCATATTTGTGAAATCTCACATTTTCTTGAAATTTGTTGCTTGCAGCATCTGCTCCTTAGCCAAATGTAAAAATTTCTCTATTACGTTCAACCTTGCTACCTCTAATAATTTATTTTGCCTATCTAGATAAATGTCTTCAGTTCTAAAGATATTCATTTCCAACTAGCCCTCATACAACTGAAGCTATTATTTCTGAATTTATAACTTGAATAGCAAACCTTCTTCTCTCTTTCCATCAAAATCTCAGGTAGCAGAAATTAGTTAGTTTCAACTAATTTGTGGTTTGTCCACATTCAATTCCCCCATAAACTTCAAATTCTGCAATGCTGTCTCTGTGTACCTAGCAAAATATCAATTTCAAACGATTCGTCAATTTCTCGCATTTTCTCCATTTGCAGATATGTCCCATTCTCCATATTTGAGAAATCTCACATTTTCTTGAATTTTGTTGCTTCCAGCATGTGCTCCTTATCCAAATGTACAAGTTTCTCAATTGCCATCAATCTCGCTATTTCTATTAATTTCTTTTGCCTATCTAGATACATGTCTTTACTTCTAAAAATCTCCTCATTTGCAACTACACCTCATTCAACCGGAGCTATTATTTTCCGATTTCTACCTTTATCAGCAAATCTAGTTCTCTCTATCCATCAAATTCTCAGTTAGCTTGAAAATAGTTTTTTTCAAATAGTTTGCATGTTCTCCAAATTTAATTCCTCCATAAACTTCAAATTCTGCAAGGCTGGTTCTGTGTACCTAGCAAAATATCAATTTCAAACGATTGGTCAACTTTTTGCTTTTTCTCAATCTGCAGATATGTCCCATTCCACTTAATTGTGAAATCTCACATTTTCTTGAAATTTGTTGCTTGCAGCCTCTGGTCCTTTGCCAAATGTACAAAATTCTCTATTACCATCAACCTTGCTATCTCATTTAATTTCTTTTGCCTATCTAGATAAATGTCTTCAGTTCTAAAAATATTCATTTCCAACTAGCCTTCATACAACTGAAACTGTTATTTCTGAATTTGTACCTTGAATAGCAAACCTACTTCCCTCTTTCCATCAAAATCTCAGGTAGCAGAAATTAGTTCGTTTCAAGTAACTTGCCGGTACTCCACGTACAATTCCTCCATAAAGTTCAAGTTCTGCAATGCTCACTCTGTGAACTTAGCAAAATATCAATTTCAAACGATTGGTCAACTTCTTACTTTTTCTCCATCTGCAGATATGTCCCATTCCACTTATTTGTGAAATCTCACATTTTCTTGAAATTTGTTGCTTCCAGCATCGGCTTCTTATCCAAATGTATAAATATCTCTATTGCCATCATCTCGCTATTTCTATTAATTTCTTTTGCCTATCTAGATAAATGTCTTTAGTTCTAAAAATCTCCTCATTTGCAACTGCACCTCATTCAACCGGAGCTATTATTTTCCAATTTCTACCTTTATCAGCAGATCTAGTTCCCTCTATCCATCAAATTCTCAGTTAGCAGAAAGTAGATAGTTACAAATAGTTTGCAGGTTATCCACAATCAATGACTCCTTAAGATTCAAATTGTTGACAGCTGGATTTCTGCACCCAGCACAATATCAATTACAAGCAATTGGTCAACTTGTTGCTTTTTCTCCATCTGCAGATCTGTCCCATTCCCCATATTTGAGAAATCTCACAGTTTCTTGAAATTTGTTGCTTGCAGCATCTGCTCCTTATCCAAATGTAAAAATGTCTCTATTACCATCAACCTTGCTATCTCTATTAATTTCTTTTGCCTATCTAGTTAAATGTCTTCAGTTCTAAAAATAATTCATTTCCAACTACCCCTCAAACCACTGACGCTATTATTTCACAATTCCTAACTTGAATAGCAAATTTAGTTCTCTCTACCATCAATTTCTCAGGTAGAAGAAATTAGTTAGTTTCAAATAATTTGCATGGTCTCCAAATTTAATTCCTCCATAAACTTCAAATTCTGCAAGACTGGTTCTGTGTACCAAGCTAAATATCAATTTCAAACGATTGGTCAACTTCTTGCTTTTTCTATATCTGCTGATATGTCCCATTCCACTTATTTGTGAAATCACACATTTTCTTGAAATTTGTTGCTGGCAGCATCTGCTCCTTATCCAAATATATAAGTTTCTCTTTTGCCATCAACCTGGCTATCTCTATTAATTTCTTTTGCCTATCTAGATAAATGTCATTAGTTCTAAAAATCTCCTCATTTCCAACTACCCCTCAATCAACTGAAGCTATTATTTCCGGATTTCTACCTTATCACCAAATCTAGTCATCTCTATCCATCAATTTCTCAGTGAGCGGAAAGTAGTTAGTTTCAACTAATTTGCAAGTTCTCCACATTGAATTCCTCCATAAACTTCAAATTCTGCAATGCTGGCTCTGTGTTACTAGCAAAATATCAAATTCAATCGATTGGTCAACTTCTTGCTTTTCCTCCATATTTGTGAAATCTCACATTTTCTTGAAATTTGTTGCTTGCAGCATCTGCTCCTTTGCCAAATGTAAAAATTTCTCTATTACCATCAACCTTGCTACCTCTATTAATTTATTTTGCCTATCTAGATAATGTCTTCAGTTCTAAAAATATTCATTTCCAACTAGCCCTCATACAACTGAAGCTCTTATTTCTGCATTTATAACTTGAATAGCAAACCTACTTCTCTCTTTCCATCAAAATCTCAGGTAGCAGAAATTAAATCGTTTCAAGTAATTTGCTGGTTCTCCACACTCAATTCCTCCATAAACTTCAAGTTCTGCAATGCTGGCTCTGTGTACCTAGCAAAATATCAATTTCAAACGGTTGGTCAACTTCTTGCTTTTTCACCATCTGCAGATATGTCCCATTCCATTAATTTGTGAAATCTCACGTTTTCTTGAAATTTGTTGCTTCCAGCATCGGCTCCTTATCCAAATGTACAAGCATCTCTATTGCCATCAATCTCGCTATTTCTATTCATTTCTTTTGCCTATCTAGATAAATGTCTTTACTTCTAAAAATCTCCTCATTAGCAACTACACCTCATTCAACCGGAGCTAGTATTTTCCGATTTCTACCTTTATCAGCAAATCTAGTTCTCTCTATCCATCAAATTCTCAGTTAGCTTGAAAATAGTTAGTTTCAAATAGTTTGCATGTTCTCCACATTCAATGCCTCCTTAAGATTCAAATTGTTGACAGCAGTATTTCTGCACCCAGCACAATATCAATTTCAAGCAATTGGTCAACTTGTTGCTTTTTCTCCATCTGCAGATCTGTCCCATTCCCCATATTTGAGAATTCTCACATTTTCTTGATATTTGTTGCTTGCAGCATCTGCTCCTTATCCAAATATAAAAATGTCTCCATTACCATCAACCTTGCTATTTCTAATAATTTCTTTTGCCTTTCTAGTTAAATGTCTTCAGTTCTAAAAATAATTCATTTCCAACTACCCCTCAAACAACTGAAGCTATTATTTCTCAATTCCTACCTTGAATAGCAAATCTAATTCTCTCTATCCATCAAAATCTCAGGTAGCAGAAATGAGTTATTTTCAACTAAGTTGTGGCTTTTCCCATTCAATTCCTCCATAAATGTGAAACTTTGCAATGCTGACTCTGAGTACCTTGGAAAATATCAATTTCAAACAATTTGCCAACTGCTTTCATTGTCTCCACCTGCAGATATATCCCTTTCCCCATATTTGAGAAATCTCAGATTTTCTTGAAATTTGTTGCATGCAGCATCTGCTCCTTATCCAAATATATAAGTTTCTCTTTTGCCATCAACCTAGCTATCTCTATTAATTTCTTTTGCCTATCTAGATAAATGTCATTAGTTCTAAAAATCTCCTCATTTCCAACTACCCCTCATTCAATTGAAGCTATTATTTCCGGATTTCTACCTTTATCAGCAAATCTAGTTATCTCTATCCATCAAATTCTCAGTTAGCAGAAAATGGTTAGTTTCAACTAATTTGCAGGTTCTGCACATTCAATTCCTGCATCAAATTCAAATTCTGCAATGCTGAATCTGGTTACCTAGCAAAATATCAATTTCAAACGATTGGTCAATTTCTCGCATTTTCTCCATTTGTAGATATGTCCCATTCTCCATATTTGAGAAATCTCACATTTTCTTGAATTTTGTTGCTTCCAGCATGTGCTCCTTATCCACATGTACAAGTTTCTCAATTGCCATCAATCTCGCTATTTCTATTAATTTCTTTTGCCTATCTAGATAAATGTCTTTACTTCTAAAAATCTCCTCATTTGCAACTACACCTCATTCAACCGGAGCTATTATTTTCCGATTTCTACCTTTATCAGCAAATCTAGTTCTCTCTATCCATCAAATTCTCAGTTAGCAGAAAATGGTTAGTTTCAACTAATTTGCAGGTTCTGCACATTCAATTCCTGCATCAACTTCAAATTCTGCAATGCTGGCTCTGGTTACCTAGCAAAATATCAATTTCAAACGATTGGTCAACTTCTTGCTTTTTCTATATCTGCTGATATGTCCCATTCCACTTATTTGTGAAATCGCACATTTTCTTGAAATTTGTTGCTGGCAGCATCTGCTCCTTATCCAAATATATAAGTTTCTCTTTTGCCATCAACCTGGCTATCTCTATTAATTTCTTTTGCCTATCTAGATAAATGTCATTAGTTCTAAAAATCTCCTCATTTCCAACTACCCCTCAATCAACTGAAGCTGTTATTTCCGGATTTCTACCTTTATCACCAAATCTAGTCATCTCTAACCATCAAATTCTCAGTTAGCGGAAAGTAGTTAGTTTCAACTAATTTGCAGGTTCTCCACATTGAATTCCTCCATAAACTTCAAATTCTGCAATGCTGGCTCTGTGTTTCTAGCAAAATATCAAATACAATCGATTGGTCAACTTCTTGCTTTTCCTCCATCTGCAGATATTTCACATTCTCCATATTTTTGAAATCTCACATTTTCTTGAAATTTGTTGCTTGCAGCATCTGCTCCTTAGCCAAATGTAAAAATTTCTCTATTACCATCAACCTTGCTACCTCTATTAATTTATTTTGCCTATCTAGATAAATGTCAGCAGTTCTAAAGATATTCATTTCCAACTAGTCCTCATACAACTGAAGCTATTATTTCTGAATTTATAACTTGAATAGCAAACCTACTTTTCTCTTTCCATCAAAATCTCAGGTAGCAGAAACTAGTTAGTTTCAACTAATTTGTGGTTTGTACACATTCAATTGCCCCATAAACTTCAAATTCTGCAATGCTGGCTCTGTGTACCTAGCAAAATATCAATTTCAAACGATTGGTCAACTTCTTGCTTTTTCTCCATCTGCAGATATGTCCCATTCCACTTAATTGTGAAATCTCACATTTTCTTGAAATTTGTTGACGCAGCCTCTGGTCCTTTGCCAAATATACAAAATTCTCTATTACCATCAAACTTGCTATCTCTATTAATTTCTTTTGCCTATCTAGATAAATGTCTTCAGTTCTAAAATATTCATTTCCAACTGGCCTTCATACAACTGAAGCTATTATTTCTGAATTTATACCTTGAATAGCAAACCTACTTCTCTCTTTCCATCAAAATCTCAGGTAGCAGAAATTAGTTCGTTTCAAGTAATTTGCGGGTTCTCCACATTCAATTCCTCCATAAACTTCACGTTCTGCAATGCTGGCTCTGTGTACCTAGCAAAATATCAATTTCAAACCGGTGGTCAACTTCTTGCTTTTTCACCATCTGCAGATATGTCCCATTCCCCATATTTGAGAAATCTCACATTTTCTTGAATTTTGTAGCTTCCAGCATGTGCTCCTTATCCAAATGTACAAGTTTCTCATTTGCCATCAATCTCACTATTTCTATTAATTTCTTTTGCCTATCTAGATAAATGTCTTTACTTCTAAAAATCTCCTCATTTGCAACTACACCTCATTCAACCGGAGCTATTATTTTCCGAATTCTACCTTTATCAGCAAATCTAGTTTTCTCTATCCATCAAATCTCAGTTAGCTTGAAAATAGTTAGTTTCAAATAGTTTGCATGTTCTCCAAATTTAATTCCTCCATAAACTTCAAATTCTGCAAGGCTGGTTCTGTGAACCTAGCAAAATATCAATTTCAAACGATTGGTCAACTTCTTGCTTTTTCTATATCTGCTGATATGTCCCATTCCACTTATTTGTGAAATCGCACGTTTTCTTGAAATATGTTGCTGGCAGCATCTGCTCCTTATCCAAATATATAAGTTTCTCTTTTGCCATCAACCTGGCTATCTCTATTAATTTCTTTTGCCTATCTAGATAAATGTCATTAGTTCTAAAAATCTCCTCATTTCCAACTACCCCTCAATCAACTGAAGCTGTTATTTCCGGATTTCACCAAATCTAGCCATCTCTAACCATCACATTCTCAGTTTGCTGGAAAGTAGTTAGTTTCAACTAATTTGCAGGTTCTCCACATTGAATTCCTCCATAAACTTCAAGTTCTGCAATGCTGGCTCTGTGTACCTAGCAAAATATCAATTTCAAACGATTGGTCAACTTCTTGCTTTTTCTACATCTGCAGATATTTTCCATTCCCCATATTTGTGAAATCTCACATTTTCTTGAAATTTGTTGCATGCAGCATCTGCTCCTCATCCAAATGTATAAGTTTCTATTTTGCCATCAACCTAGCTATCTCTATTAATTTCTTTTGCCTATCTAGATAAATGTCATTAGTTCTAAAAATCTCCTCATTTCCAACTACCCCTCATTCAACTGAAGCTATTATTTCCGATTTCTACCTTTATCAGCAAATCTAGTTCACTCTATCCATCAAGTTCTCAGTTAGCAGAAAATGGTTAGTTTCAACTAATTTGCAGGTTCTGCACATTCAATTCCTCCATCAACTTCAAATTCTGCAATGCTGGCTCTGGTTACCTAGCAAAATATCAATTTCAAACGATTGGTCAATTTCTCGCATTTTCTCCATTTGCAGATATGTCCCATTCTCCATATTTGAGAAATCTCACATTTTCTTGAATTTTGTTGCTTCCAGCATGTGCTCCTTATCCAAATGTACACGTTTCTCAATTGCCATCAATCTCGCTATTTCTATTAATTTCTTTTGCCTATCTAGATAAATGTCTTTACTTCTAAAAATCTCCTCATTTGCAACTACACCTCATTCAAACGGAGCTATTATTTTCCGATTTCTACCTTTATCAGCAAATCTAGTTCTCTCTATCTATCAAATTCTCAGTTAGCTTGAAAATAGTTAGTTTCAAATAGTTTGCATGTTCTCCAAATTTAATTCCTCCATAAACTTCAAATTCTGCAAGGCTGGTTCTGTGTACCTAGCAAAATATCAATTTCAAACGATTGGTCAACTTCTTGCTTTTTCTATATCTGCTGATATGTCCCATTCCACTTATTTGTGAAATCGCACATTTTCTTGAAATTTGTTGCTGGCAACATCTGCTCCTTATCCAAATATATAAGTTTCTCGTTTGCCATCAACCTGCCTATCTCTATTAATTTCTTTTGCCTATCTAGATAAATGTCATTACTTCTAAAAATCTCCTCATCTGCAACTACCCCTCAATCAACTGAAGCTATTATTTCCGGATTTCTACCTTTATCACCAAATCTAGTCATCTCTAACCATCAAATTCTCACTTAGTGGAAAGTAGTTAGTTTCAACTAATTTGCAGGTTCTCCACATTGAATTCCTCCATAAACTTCAAATTCTGCAATGCTGGCTCTGTGTTTCTAGCAAAATATCGAAATACAATCGATTGGTCAACTTCTTGCTTTTCCTCCATCTGCAGATATTTCACATTCTCCATATTTGTGAAATCTCACATTTTCTTGAAATTTGTTGCTTGCAGCATCTGCTCCTTAGCCAAATGTAAATATTTCTCTATTACCATCAACCTTGCTACCTCAATTAATTTATTTTGCCTATCCTAGATAAATGTCTTCAGTTCTAAAGATATTCATTTCCAACTAGTCCTCATGCAACTGAAGCTATTATTTCTGAATTTCAAACGATTGGTCAACTTCTTGCTTTTTCTATATCTGCTGATATGTGCCATTCCACTTATTTGTGAAATCGCACATTTTCTTGAAATTTGTTGCTGGCAGCATCTGCTCCTTATCCAAATGTATAAGTTTCTCTTTTGCCATCAACCTGGCTATCTCTATTAATTTCTTTTGCCTATCTAGGTAAATGTCTTTAGTTCTAAAAAACTCCTCATTTGCAACTACACCTCATTCAACCGGAGCTATTATTTTCCAATTTCTACCTTTATCAGCAGACCCACTTCCCTCTATCCATCAAATTCTCAGTTAGCAGAAAATAGATAGTTACAAATAATTTGCAGGTTCTCCACAATCAATGCCTCCTTAAGATTCAAATTGTTGACAGCTGGATTTCTGCACCCAGCACAATATCAATTTCAAGCAATTGGTCAACTTGTTGCTTTTTCTCCATCTGCAGATCCATTCCCCATATTTGAGAATTCTCACATTTTCTTGATATTTGTTGCTTGCAGCATCTGCTCCTTATCCAAATGTAAAAATGTCTCTATTACCATCAACCTTGCTATTTCTAATAATTTCTTTTGCCTTTCTAGTTAAATGTCATCAGTTCTAAAAATAATTCATTTCCAACTACCCCTCAAACAACTGAAGCTATTATTTCTCAATTCCTACCTTGAATAGCAAATCTAATTCTCTCTATCCATCAAAATCTCAGGTAGCAGAAATTAGTTATTTTCAACTAATTTGCGGCTTTTCCCATTCAATTCCTCCATAAACTGTCAAACTTTGCAATGCTGCCTCTGAGTACCTTGGAAAATATCAATTTCAAACAATTTGCCAACTGCTTTCATTGTCTCCACCTGCAGATATTTCCCTTTCCTCATATTTGAGAAATCTCAGATTTTCTTGAAATTTGTTGCATCAGCATCTGCTCCTTATCCAAATATATAAGTTTCTCTTTTGCCATCAACCTAGCTATCTCTATTAATTTCTTTTGCCTATCTAGATAAATGTCATTAGTTCTGAAAATCTCCTCATTTCCAACTACCCCTCATTCAACTGAAGCTATTATTTCCGGATTTCTACCTTTATCAGCAAATCTAGTTCACTCTATCCATCAAGTTCTCAGTTAGCAGAAAATGTTTAGTTTCAACTAATTTGCAGGTTCTGCACATTCAATTCCTCCATCAACTTCAAATTCTGCAATGCTGGCTCTGGTTACCTAGCAAAATATCAATTTCAAACGATTGGTCAATTTCTCGCATTTTCTCCATTTGCAGATATGTCCCATTCTCCATATTTGAGAAATCTCACATTTTCTTGAATTTTGTTGCTTCCAGCATGTGCTCCTTATCCAAATGTACACGTTTCTCAATTGCCATCAATCTCGCTATCTCTATTAATTTCTTTTGCCTATCTAGATAAATGTCTTTCCTTCTAAAAATCTCCTCATTTGCAACTACACCTCATTCAACGGAGCTATTATTTTCCGATTTCTACCTTTATCAGCAAATCTAGTTCTCTCTATCCATCAAATTCTCAGTTAGCTTGAAAATAGTTAGTTTCAAATAGTTTGCATGTTCTCCAAATTTAATTCCTCCATAAACTTCAAATTCTGCAAGGCTGGTTCTGTGTACCTAGCAAAATATCAATTTCAAACGATTGGTCAACTTCTTGCTTTTTCTATATCTGCTGATATGTCCCATTCCACTTATTTGTGAAATCGCACATTTTCTTGAAATTTGTTGCTGGCAGCATCTGCTCCTTATCCAAATATAAAAGTTTCTCTTTTGCCATCAACCTGGCTATCTCTATTAATTTCTTTTGCCTATCTAGATAAATGTCATTAGTTCTAAAAATCTCCTCATTTCCAACTACCCCTCAATCAACTGAAGCTATTATTTCCGGATTTCTACCTTTATCACCAAATCTAGTCATCTCTAACCATCAAATTCTCAGTTAGCGGAAATTAGTTAGTTTCAAATAATTTGCAGGTTCTCCACATTGAATTCCTCCATAAACTTCAAATTCTGCAATGCTGGCTCTGTGTTTCTAGCAAAATATCAAATACAATCGATTGGTCAACTTCTTGCTTTTCTCCATCTGCAGATATTTCACATTCTCCATATTTGTGAAATCTCACATTTTCTTGAAATTTGTTGCGTGCAGCATCTGCTCCTTAGCCAAATGTAAATATTTCTCTATTTACCATCAACCTTGCTACCTCAATTAATTTATTTTGCCTACCTAGATAAATGTCTTCAGTTCTAAAGATATTCATTTCCAACTAGTCCTCATGCAACTGAAGCTATTATTTCTGAATTTCAAACGATTGGTCAACTTCTTGCTTTTTCTATATCGCTGATATGTGCCATTCCACTTATTTGTGAAATCGCACATTTTCTTGAAATTTGTTGCTGGCAGCATCTGCTCCTTATCCAAATATATAAGTTCTCTTTTGCCATCAACCTGGCTATCTCTATTAATTTCTTTTGCCTATCTAGATAAATGTCTTTAGTTCTAAAAATCTCCTCATTTGCAGCTACACCTCATTCAACCGGAGCTAATATTTTCCAACTTCTACCTTTATCAGCAGATCTAGTTCTCTCTATCCATCAAATTCTCAGTTAGCAGAAAATAGATAGTTACAAATAATTTGCAGGTTCTCCACAATCAATGCCTCCTTAAGATTCAAATTGTTGACAGCTGGATTTCTGCACCCAGCACAATATCAATTTCAAGCAATTGGTCAACTTGTTGCTTTTTCTCCATCTGCAGATCTGTCCCATTCCCCATATTTGAGAATTCTCACATTTTCTTGATATTTGTTGCTTGCAGCATCTGCTCCTTATCCAAATGTAAAAATTTCTCTATTACCATCAACCTTGCTATTTCTAATAATTTCTTTTGCCTATCTAGTTAAATGTCTTCAGTTCTAAAAATAATTCATTTCCAACTACCCCTCAAACAACTGAAGCTATTATTTCTCAATTCCTACCTTGAATAGCAAATCTAATTCTCTCTATCCATCAAAATCTCAGGTAGCAGAAATTAGTTATTTTCAACTAATTTGCGGGCTTTTCCCATTCAATTCCTCCATAAACTTCAAACTTCGCAATGCTGACTCTGAGTAACTTGGAAAATATCAATTTCAAACAATTTGCCAACTGCTTTCATTGTCTCCACCTGCAGATATTTCCCTTTCCCCATATTTGAGAAATCTCAGATTTTCTTGAAATTTGTTGCTTGCAGCATCTGCTCCTTATCCAAATATATAAGTTTCTCTTTTGCCATCAACCTGGCTATCTCTATTAATTTCTTTTGCCTATCTAGATAAATGTCATTAGTTCTAAAAATCTCCTCATTTCCAACTACCCTTCATTGAACTGAAGCTATTATTTCCGGATTTCTACCTTTATCAGCAAATCTAGTTATCTCTATCCATCAAATTCTCAGTTAGCAGAAAATGGTTAGTTTCAACTAATTTGCAGGTTCTGCACATTCAATTCCTCCATCAACTTCAAATTCTGCAATGCTGGCTCTGGATAGCTAGCAAAATATCAATTTCAAACGATTGGTCAATTTCTCGCAGTTTCTACATTTGCAGATATGTCCCATTCTCCATATTTGAGAAATCTCACATTTTCTTGAATTTTGATGCTTCCAGCATGTGCTCCTTATCCAAATGTACAAGTTTCTCAATTGCCATCAATCTCGCTATTTCTATTAATTTCTTTTGCCTATCTAGATAAATGTCTTTACTTCTAAAAATCTCCTCATTTGCAACTACACCTCATTCAACCGGAGCTATTATTTTCCAATTTCTACCTTTATCAGCAAATCTAGTTCTCTCTATCTATCAAATTCTCAGTTAGCTTGAAAATAGTTAGTTTCAAATAGTTTGCATGTTCTCCAAATTTAATTCCTCCATTAACTTCAAATTCTGCAAGGCTGGTTCTGTGTACCTAGCAAAATATCAATTTCAAACGATTGGTCAACTTCTTGCTTTTTCTATATCTGCTGATATGTCCCATTCCACTTATTTGTGAAATCGCACATTTTCTTGAAATTTGTTGCTGGCAACATCTGCTCCTTATCCAAATATAAAAGTTTCTCGTTTGCCATCAACCTGGCTATCTCTATTAATTTCTTTTGCCTATCTAGATAAATTTCATTAGTTCTAAAAATCTCCTCATTTCCAACTACCCCTCAATCAACTGAAGCTATTATTTCCGGATTTCTACCTTTATCACCAAATCTAGTCATCTCTAACCATCAAATTCTCACTTAGCGGAAAGTAGTTACTTTCAACTAATTTGCAGGTTCTCCACATTGAATTCCTCCATAAACTTCAAATTCTGCAATGCTGGCTCTGTGTTTCTAGCAAAATATTGAAATCAATCGATTGGTCAACTTCTTGCTTTTCCTCCATCTGCAGATATTTCACATTCTCCATATTTGTGAAATCTCACATTTTCTTGAAATTTGTTGCTTGCAGCATCTGCTCCTTAGCCAAATGTAAACATTTCTCTATTACCATCAACCTTGCTACCTCTATTAATTTATTTTGCCAATCTAGATAAATGTCTTCAGTTCTAAAAATATTCATTTCCAACTAGCCCTCATACAACTGAAGCTATTATTTCTGAATTTATAACTTGAATAGCAAACCTACTTCTCTCTATCCATCAAAAGCTCAGGTAGCAGAAATTAGTTAGTTTCAACTAATTTGTGGTTTGTCCACATTCAATTCCTCCATAAACTTCAAATTCTGCAATGCTGGCTCTGTGAACTTAGCAAAATATCAATTTCAAACGATTGGTCAACTTCTTGCTTTTTCTCCATCTGCAGATATGTCCCATTCCACTTAATTGTGAAATCTCACATTTTCTTGAAATTTGTTGCTTGCAGCCTCTGGTCCTTTGCCAAATGTACAAAATTCTCTATTACCATCAACCTTGCTATCTCTATTAATTTCTTTTGCCTATCTAGATAAATGTCTTCAGTTCTAAAAATATTCATTTCCAACTAGCCTTCATACAACTGAAGCTATTATTTCTGAATTTATACCTTGAATGGCAAACCTACATCTCTCTTTCCATCAAAATCTCAGGTAGCAGAAATTAGTTCATTTCAAGTAATTTGCGGGTTCTCCACATTCAATTCCTCCATAAAATTCAAGTTCTGCAATGCTCACTCTGTGAACTTAGCATAATATCAATTTCAAACCATTGGTCAACTTCTTGCTTTTTCACCATCTGCAGATATGTCCCATCCCACTTATTTGTGAAATCTCACATTTTCTTGAAATTTGTTGCTTCCAGCATCGGCTCCTTATCCAAATGTACAAGTATCTCTATTGCCATCAAACTCGCTATTTCTATTAATTTCTTCTGCCTATCTAGATAAATGTCTTTAGTTCTAAAAATCTCCTCATTTGCAGCTACACCTCATTCAACCGGAGCTAATATTTTCCAACTTCTACCTTTATCAGCAGATCTAGTTCTCTCTATCCATCAAATTCTCAGTTAGCAGAAAATAGATAGTTACAAATAATTTGCAGGTTCTCCACAATCAATGCCTCCTTAAGATTCAAATTGTTGACAGCTGGATTTCTGCACCCAGCACAATATCAATTTCAAGCAATTGGTCAACTTGTTGCTTTTTCTCCATCTGCAGATCTGTCCCATTCCCCATATTTGAGAATTCTCACATTTTCTTGATATTTGTTGCTTGCAGCATCTGCTCCTTATCCAAATGTAAAAATTTCTCTATTACCATCAACCTTGCTATTTCTAATAATTTCTTTTGCCTATCTAGTTAAATGTCTTCAGTTCTAAAAATAATTCATTTCCAAATACCCCTCAAACAACTGAAGCTATTATTTCTCAATTCCTACCTTGAATAGCAAATCTAATTCTCTCTATCCATCAAAATCTCAGGAAGCAGAAATTAGTTATTTTCAACTAATTTGCGGGTTTTCCCATTCAATTCCTCCATAAACTTCAAACTTTGCAATGCTGACTCTGAGTGACTGGGAAAATATCAATTTCAAACAATTTGCCAACTGCTTTCAATGTCTCCACCTGCAGATATTTCCCATTCCCCATATTTGAGAAATCTCAGATTTTCTTGAAATTTGTTGCTTGCAGCATCTGCTCCTTATCCAAATATATAAGTTTCTCTTTTGCCATCAACCTGGCTATCTCTATTAATTTCTTTTGCCTATCTAGATAAATGTCATTAGTTCTAAAAATCTCCTCATTTCCAACTACCCTTCATTGAACTGAAGCTATTATTTCCGGATTTCTACCTTTATCAGCAAATGTAGTTATCTCTATCCATCAAATTCTCCGTTAGCAGTAAATAGTTAATTTCAAATAATTTGCAGGTTCTCCAAATTTAATTCCTCCATAAACTTCAAATTCTGCAAGGCTGGTTCTGTGTACCTAGCAACATATCAATTTCAAACGATTGGTTAACTTCTTGCTTTTTCTATATCTGCTGATATTTTTCTATTTCCACTTATTTGTGAAATCGAACATTTTCTTGAAATTTGTTGCATGCAGCATCTGCTCCTTATCCAAATATATAAGTTTCTATTTTGCCATCAACCTAGCTCTCTCTATTAATTTCTTTTGCCTATCTAGATAAATGTCATTAGTTCTAAAAATCTCCTCATTTCCAACTACCCCTCATTCAATTGAAGCTATTATTTCCGGATTTCTACCTTTATCAGCAAATCTAGTTATCTCTATTCATCAAATTCTCAGTTAGCAGAAATTGGTTAGTTTCAACTAATTTGCAGGTTCTGCACATTCAATTCCTCCATCAACTTCAAATTCTGCAATGCTGGCTCTGGATAGCTAGCAAAATATCAATTTCAAACGATTGGTCAATTTCTCGCAGTTTCTACATTTGCAGATATGTCCCATTCTCCATATTTGAGAAATCTCACATTTTCTTGAATTTTGCTGCTTCCAGCATGTGCTCCTTATCCAAATGTACAAGTTTCTCAATTGCCATCAATCTCGCTATTTCTATTAATTTCTTTTGCCTATCTAGATAAATGTCTTTACTTCTAAAAATCTCCTCATTTGCAACTACACCTCATTCAACCGGAGCTATTATTTTCCGATTTCTACCTTTATCAGCAAATCTAGTTCTCTCTATCTATCAAATTCTCAGTTAGCTTGAAAATAGTTAGTTTCAAATAGTTTGCATGTTCTCCAAATTTAATTCCTCCATTAACTTCAAATTCTGCAAGGCTGGTTCTGTGTACCTAGCAAAATATCAATTTCAAACGATTGGTCAACTTCTTGCTTTTTCTATATCTGCTGATATGTCCCATTCCACTTATTTGTGAAATCGCACATTTTCTTGAAATTTGTTGCTGGCAACATCTGCTCCTTATCCAAATATAAAAGTTTCTTGTTTGCCATCAACCTGGCTATCTCTATTAATTTCTTTTGCCTATCTAGATAAATTTCATTAGTTCTAAAAATCTCCTCATTTCCAACTACCCCTCAATCAACTGAAGCTATTATTTCCGGATTTCTACCTTTATCACCAAATCTAGTCATCTCTAACCATCAAATTCTCACTTAGCGGAAAGTAGTTAGTTTCAACTAATTTGCAGGTTCTCCACATTGAATTCCTCCATAAACTTCAAATTCTGCAATGCTGGCTCTGTGTTTCTAGCAAAATATTGAAATCAATCGATTGGTCAACTTCTTGCTTTTCCTCCATCTGCAGATATTTCACATTCTCCATATTTGTGAAATCTCACATTTTCTTGAAATTTGTTGCTTGCAGCATCTGCTCCTTAGCCAAATGTAAACATTTCTCTATTACCATCAACCTTGCTACCTCTATTAATTTATTTTGCCAATCTAGATAAATGTCTTCAGGTCTAAAAATATTCATTTCCAACTAGCCCTCATACAACTGAAGCTATTATTTCTGAATTTATAACTTGAATAGCAAACCTACTTCTCTCTATCCATCAAAAGCTCAGGTAGCAGAAATTAGTTAGTTTCAACTAATTTGTGGTTTGTCCACATTCAATTCCTCCATAAACTTCAAATTCTGCAATGCTGGCTCTGTGCACTTAGCAAAATATCAATTTCAAACGATTGGTCAACTTCTTGCTTTTTCTCCATCTGCAGATATGTCCCATACCACTTAATTGTGAAATCTCACATTTTCTTGAAATTTGTTGCTTGCAGCCTCTGGTCCTTTGGCAAATGTACAAAATTCTCTATTACCATCAACCTTGCTATCTCTATTAATTTCTTTTGCCTATCTAGATAAATGTCTTCAGTTCTAAAAATATTCATTTCCAACTAGCCTTCATACAACTGAAGCTATTATTTCTGAATTTATACCTTGAATGGCAAACCTACATCTCTCTTTCCATCAAAATCTCAGGTAGCAGAAATTAGTTCGTTTCAAGTAATTTGCGGGTTCTCCACATTCAATTCCTCAATAAACTTCAAGTTCTGCAATGCTCACTCTGTGAACTTAGCAAAATATCACTTTCAAACCATTGGTCAACTTCTTGCTTTTTCACCATCTGCAGATATGTCCCATCCCACTTATTTGTGAAATCTCACATTTTCTTGAAATTTGTTGCTTCCAGCATCAGCTCCTTATCCAAATGTACAAGTATCTCTATTGCCATCAAACTCGCTATTTCTATTAATTTCTTTTGCCTATCTAGATAAATGTCTTTAGTTCTAAAAATCTCCTCATTTGCAGCTACACCTCATTCAACCGGAGCTAATATTTTCCAACTTCTACCTTTATCAGCAGACTAGCTAATATTTTAAACTTCTACCTTTATCAGCAGATCTAGTTCTCTCTATCCATCAAATTCTCAGTTAGCACAAAATAGATAGTTACAAATAATTTGCAGGTTCTCCACAATCAATGCCTCCTTAAGATTCAAATTGTTGACAGCTGGATTTCTGCCCCCAGCACAATATCAATTTCAAGCAATTGGTCAACTTGTTGCTTTTTCTCCATCTGCAGATCTGTCCCATTCCCCATATTTGAGAATTCTCACATTTTCTTGATATTTGTTGCTTGCAGCATCTGCTCCTTATCCAAATGTAAAAATGTCTCTATTACCATCAACCTTGCTATTTCTAATAATTTCTTTTGCCTATCTAGTTAAATGTCTTCAGTTCTAAAAATAATTCATTTCCAAATACCCCTCAAACAACTGAAGCTATTATTTCTCAATTCCTACCTTGAATAGCAAATCTAATTCTCTCTATCCATCAAAATCTCAGGAAGCAGAAATTAGTTATTTTCAACTAATTTGCGGGATTTCCCATTCAATTCCTCCATAAACTTCAAACTTTGCAATGCTGACTCTGAGTAACTGGGAAAATATCAATTTCAAACAATTTGCCAACTGCTTTCAATGTCTCCACCTGCAGATATTTCCCATTCCCCATATTTGAGAAATCTCAGATTTTCTTGAAATTTGTTGCTTGCAGCATCTGCTCCTTATCCAAATATATAAGTTACTCTTTTGCCATCAACCTGGCTATCTCTATTAATTTCTTTTGCCTATCTAGATAAATGTCATTAGTTCTAAAAATCTCCTCATTTCCAACTACCCTTCATTGAACTGAAGCTATTATTTCCGGATTTCTACCTTTATCAGCAAATGTAGTTATCTCTATCCATCAAATTCTCAGTTAGCAGTAAATAGTTAATTTCAAATAATTTGCAGGTTCTGCACATTCAATTCCTCCATCAACTTCAAATTCTGCAATGCTGGCTCTGGATAGCTAGCAAAATATCAATTTCAAACGATTGGTCAATTTCTCGCAGTTTCTACATTTGCAGATATGTCCCATTCTCCATATTTGAGAAATCTCACATTTTCTTGAATTTTGCTGCTTCCAGCATGTGCTCCTTATCCAAATGTACAAGTTTCTCAATTGCCATCAATCTCGCTATTTCTATTAATTTCTTTTGCCTATCTAGATAAATGTCTTTACTTCTAAAAATCTCCTCATTTGCAACTACACCTCATTCAACCGGAGCTATTATTTTCCGATTTCTACCTTTATCAGCAAATCTAGTTCTCTCTATCTATCAAATTCTCAGTTAGCTTGAAAATAGTTAGTTTCAAATAGTTTGCATGTTCTCCAAATTTAATTCCTCCATTAACTTCAAATTCTGCAAGGCTGGTTCTGTGTACCTAGCAAAATATCAATTTCAAACGATTGGTCAACTTCTTGCTTTTTCTATATCTGCTGATATGTCCCATTCCACTTATTTGTGAAATCGCACATTTTCTTGAAATTTGTTGCTGGCAGCATCTGCTCCTTATCCAAATATAAAAGTTTCTCGTTTGCCATCAACCTGGCTATCTCTATTAATTTCTTTTGCCTATCTAGATAAATTTCATTAGTTCTAAAAATCTCCTCATTTCCAACTACCCCTCAATCAACTGAAGCTATTATTTCAGGATTTCTACCTTTATCACCAAATCTAGTCATCTCTAACCATCAAATTCTCACTTAGCGGAAAGTAGTTACTTTCAACTAATTTGCAGGTTCTCCACATTGAATTCCTCCATAAACTTCAAATTCTGCAATGCTGGCTCTGTGTTTCTAGCAAAATATTGAAATCAATCGATTGGTCAACTTCTTGCTTTTCCTCCATCTGCAGATATTTCACATTCTCCATATTTGTGAAATCTCACATTTTCTTGAAATTTGTTGCTTGCAGCATCTGCTCCTTAGCCAAATGTAAACATTTCTCTATTACCATCAACCTTGCTACCTCTATTAATTTATTTTGCCAATCTAGATAAATGTCTTCAGTTCTAAAAATATTCATTTCCAACTAGCCCTCATACAACTGAAGCTATTATTTCTGAATTTATAACTTGAATAGCAAACCTACTTCTCTCTATCCATCAAAAGCTCAGGTAGCAGAAATTAGTTAGTTTCAACTAATTTGTGGTTTGTCCACATTCAATTCCTCCATAAACTTCAAATTCTGCAATGCTGGCTCTGTGCACTTAGCAAAATATCAATTTCAAACGATTGGTCAACTTCTTGCTTTTTCTCCATCTGCAGATATGTCCCATTCCACTTAATTGTGAAATCTCACATTTTCTTGAAATTTGTTGCTTGCAGCCTCTGGTCCTTTGCCAAATGTACAAAATTCTCTATTACCATCAACCTTGCTATCTCTATTAATTTCTTTTGCCTATCTAGATAAATGTCTTCAGTTCTAAAAATATTCATTTCCAACTAGCCTTCATACAACTGAAGCTATTATTTCTGAATTTATACCTTGGATGGCAAACCTACATCTCTCTTTCCATCAAAATCTCAGGTAGCAGAAATTAGTTCGTTTCAAGTAATTTGCGGGTTCTCCACATTCAATTCCTCCATAAACTTCAAGTTCTGCAATGCTCACTCTGTGAACTTAGCAAAATATCAATTTCAAACCATTGGTCAACTTCTTGCTTTTTCACCATCTGCAGATATGTCCCATTCCACTTATTTGTGAAATCTCACATTTTCTTGAAATTTGTTGCTTCCAGCATCGGCTCCTTATCCAAATGTACAAGTATCTCTATTGCCATCAAACTCGCTATTTCTATTAATTTCTTTTGCCTATCTAGATAAATGTCTTTAGTTCTAAAAATCTCCTCATTTGCAGCTACACCTCATTCAACCGGAGCTAATATTTTCCAACTTCTACCTTTATCAACAGATCTAGTTCTCTCTATCCATCAAATTCTCAGTTAGCAGAAAATAGATAGTTACAAATAATTTGCAGGTTCTCCACAATCAATGCCTCCTTAAGATTCAAATTGTTGACAGCTGGATTTCTGCACCCAGCACAATATCAATTTCAAGCAATTGGTCAACTTGTTGCTTTTTCTCCATCTGCAGATCTGTCCCATTCCCCATATTTGAGAATTCTCACATTTTCTTGATATTTGTTGCTTGCAGCATCTGCTCCTTATCCAAATGTAAAAACGTCTCTATTACCATCAACCTTGCTATTTCTAATAATTTCTTTTGCCTATCTAGTTAAATGTCTTCAGTTCTAAAAATAATTCATTTCCAAATACCCCTCAAACAACTGAAGCTATTATTTCTCAATTCCTACCTTGAATAGCAAATCTAATTCTCTCTATCCATCAAAATCTCAGGAAGCAGAAATTAGTTATTTTCAACTAATTTGCGGGTTTTCCCATTCAATTCCTCCATAAACTTCAAACTTTGCAATGCTGACTCTGAGTGACTGGGAAAATATCAATTTCAAACAATTTGCCAACTGCTTTCAATGTCTCCACCTGCAGATATTTCCCATTCCCCATATTTGAGAAATCTCAGATTTTCTTGAAATTTGTTGCTTGCAGCATCTGCTCCTTATCCAAATATATAAGTTTCTCTTTTGCCATCAACCTGGCTATCTCTATTAATTTCTTTTGCCTATCTAGATAAATGTCATTAGTTCTAAAAATCTCCTCATTTCCAACTACCCTTCATTGAACTGAAGCTATTATTTCCGGATTTCTACCTTTATCAGCAAATGTAGTTATCTCTATCCATCAAATTCTCCGTTAGCAGTAAATAGTTAATTTCAAATAATTTGCAGGTTCTCCAAATTTAATTCCTCCATAAACTTCAAATTCTGCAAGGCTGGTTCTGTGTACCTAGCAACATATCAATTTCAAACGATTGGTTAACTTCTTGCTTTTTCTATATCTGCTGATATTTTTCTATTTCCACTTATTTGTGAAATCGAACATTTTCTTGAAATTTGTTGCATGCAGCATCTGCTCCTTATCCAAATATATAAGTTTCTATTTTGCCATCAACCTAGCTCTCTCTATTAATTTCTTTTGCCTATCTAGATAAATGTCATTAGTTCTAAAATCTCCTCATTTCCAACTACCCCTCATTCAATTGAAGCTATTATTTCCGGATTTCTACCTTTATCAGCAAATCTAGTTATCTCTATTCATCAAATTCTCAGTTAGCAGAAATTGGTTAGTTTCAACTAATTTGCAGGTTCTGCACATTCAATTCCTCCATCAACTTCAAATTCTGCAATGCTGGCTCTGGATAGCTAGCAAAATATCAATTTCAAACGATTGGTCAATTTCTCGCAGTTTCTACATTTGCAGATATGTCCCATTCTCCATATTTGAGAAATCTCACATTTTCTTGAATTTTGCTGCTTCCAGCATGTGCTCCTTATCCAAATGTACAAGTTTCTCAATTGCCATCAATCTCGCTATTTCTATTAATTTCTTTTGCCTATCTAGATAAATGTCTTTACTTCTAAAAATCTCCTCATTTGCAACTACACCTCATTCAACCGGAGCTATTATTTTC
Source organism: Carcharodon carcharias (assembly GCF_017639515.1). Lineage (NCBI taxonomy): Eukaryota > Metazoa > Chordata > Chondrichthyes > Lamniformes > Lamnidae > Carcharodon > Carcharodon carcharias. The sequence goes on along the minus strand of NC_054473.1, from coordinate 99,083,071 downwards.
CGATTTCTACCTTTATCAGCAAATCTAGTTCTCTCTATCTATCAAATTCTCAGTTAGCTTGAAAATAGTTAGTTTCAAATAGTTTGCATGTTCTCCAAATTTAATTCCTCCATTAACTTCAAATTCTGCAAGGCTGGTTCTGTGTACCTAGCAAAATATCAATTTCAAACGATTGGTCAACTTCTTGCTTTTTCTATATCTGCTGATATGTCCCATTCCACTTATTTGTGAAATCGCACATTTTCTTGAAATTTGTTGCTGGCAACATCTGCTCCTTATCCAAATATAAAAGTTTCTTGTTTGCCATCAACCTGGCTATCTCTATTAATTTCTTTTGCCTATCTAGATAAATTTCATTAGTTCTAAAAATCTCCTCATTTCCAACTACCCCTCAATCAACTGAAGCTATTATTTCCGGATTTCTACCTTTATCACCAAATCTAGTCATCTCTAACCATCAAATTCTCACTTAGCGGAAAGTAGTTACTTTCAACTAATTTGCAGGTTCTCCACATTGAATTCCTCCATAAACTTCAAATTCTGCAATGCTGGCTCTGTGTTTCTAGCAAAATATTGAAATCAATCGATTGGTCAACTTCTTGCTTTTCCTCCATCTGCAGATATTTCACATTCTCCATATTTGTGAAATCTCACATTTTCTTGAAATTTGTTGCTTGCAGCATCTGCTCCTTAGCCAAATGTAAACATTTCTCTATTACCATCAACCTTGCTACCTCTATTAATTTATTTTGCCAATCTAGATAAATGTCTTCAGTTCTAAAAATATTCATTTCCAACTAGCCCTCATACAACTGAAGCTATTATTTCTGAATTTATAACTTGAATAGCAAACCTACTTCTCTCTATCCATCAAAAGCTCAGGTAGCAGAAATTAGTTAGTTTCAACTAATTTGTGGTTTGTCCACATTCAATTCCTCCATAAACTTCAAATTCTGCAATGCTGGCTCTGTGCACTTAGCAAAATATCAATTTCAAACGATTGGTCAACTTCTTGCTTTTTCTCCATCTGCAGATATGTCCCATTCCACTTAATTGTGAAATCTCACATTTTCTTGAAATTTGTTGCTTGCAGCCTCTGGTCCTTTGCCAAATGTACAAAATTCTCTATTACCATCAACCTTGCTATCTCTATTAATTTCTTTTGCCTATCTAGATAAATGTCTTCAGTTCTAAAAATATTCATTTCCAACTAGCCTTCATACAACTGAAGCTATTATTTCTGAATTTATACCTTGGATGGCAAACCTACATCTCTCTTTCCATCAAAATCTCAGGTAGCAGAAATTAGTTCGTTTCAAGTAATTTGCGGGTTCTCCACATTCAATTCCTCCATAAACTTCAAGTTCTGCAATGCTCACTCTGTGAACTTAGCAAAATATCAATTTCAAACCATTGGTCAACTTCTTGCTTTTTCACCATCTGCAGATATGTCCCATTCCACTTATTTGTGAAATCTCACATTTTCTTGAAATTTGTTGCTTCCAGCATCGGCTCCTTATCCAAATGTACAAGTATCTCTATTGCCATCAAACTCGCTATTTCTATTAATTTCTTTTGCCTATCTAGATAAATGTCTTTAGTTCTAAAAATCTCCTCATTTGCAGCTACACCTCATTCAACCGGAGCTAATATTTTCCAACTTCTACCTTTATCAACAGATCTAGTTCTCTCTATCCATCAAATTCTCAGTTAGCAGAAAATAGATAGTTACAAATAATTTGCAGGTTCTCCACAATCAATGCCTCCTTAAGATTCAAATTGTTGACAGCTGGATTTCTGCACCCAGCACAATATCAATTTCAAGCAATTGGTCAACTTGTTGCTTTTTCTCCATCTGCAGATCTGTCCCATTCCCCATATTTGAGAATTCTCACATTTTCTTGATATTTGTTGCTTGCAGCATCTGCTCCTTATCCAAATGTAAAAACGTCTCTATTACCATCAACCTTGCTATTTCTAATAATTTCTTTTGCCTATCTAGTTAAATGTCTTCAGTTCTAAAAATAATTCATTTCCAAATACCCCTCAAACAACTGAAGCTATTATTTCTCAATTCCTACCTTGAATAGCAAATCTAATTCTCTCTATCCATCAAAATCTCAGGAAGCAGAAATTAGTTATTTTCAACTAATTTGCGGGTTTTCCCATTCAATTCCTCCATAAACTTCAAACTTTGCAATGCTGACTCTGAGTGACTGGGAAAATATCAATTTCAAACAATTTGCCAACTGCTTTCAATGTCTCCACCTGCAGATATTTCCCATTCCCCATATTTGAGAAATCTCAGATTTTCTTGAAATTTGTTGCTTGCAGCATCTGCTCCTTATCCAAATATATAAGTTTCTCTTTTGCCATCAACCTGGCTATCTCTATTAATTTCTTTTGCCTATCTAGATAAATGTCATTAGTTCTAAAAATCTCCTCATTTCCAACTACCCTTCATTGAACTGAAGCTATTATTTCCGGATTTCTACCTTTATCAGCAAATGTAGTTATCTCTATCCATCAAATTCTCCGTTAGCAGTAAATAGTTAATTTCAAATAATTTGCAGGTTCTCCAAATTTAATTCCTCCATAAACTTCAAATTCTGCAAGGCTGGTTCTGTGTACCTAGCAACATATCAATTTCAAACGATTGGTTAACTTCTTGCTTTTTCTATATCTGCTGATATTTTTCTATTTCCACTTATTTGTGAAATCGAACATTTTCTTGAAATTTGTTGCATGCAGCATCTGCTCCTTATCCAAATATATAAGTTTCTATTTTGCCATCAACCTAGCTCTCTCTATTAATTTCTTTTGCCTATCTAGATAAATGTCATTAGTTCTAAAAATCTCCTCATTTCCAACTACCCCTCATTCAATTGAAGCTATTATTTCCGGATTTCTACCTTTATCAGCAAATCTAGTTATCTCTATTCATCAAATTCTCAGTTAGCAGAAATTGGTTAGTTTCAACTAATTTGCAGGTTCTGCACATTCAATTCCTCCATCAACTTCAAATTCTGCAATGCTGGCTCTGGATAGCTAGCAAAATATCAATTTCAAACGATTGGTCAATTTCTCGCAGTTTCTACATTTGCAGATATGTCCCATTCTCCATATTTGAGAAATCTCACATTTTCTTGAATTTTGCTGCTTCCAGCATGTGCTCCTTATCCAAATGTACAAGTTTCTCAATTGCCATCAATCTCGCTATTTCTATTAATTTCTTTTGCCTATCTAGATAAATGTCTTTACTTCTAAAAATCTCCTCATTTGCAACTACACCTCATTCAACCGGAGCTATTATTTTCCGATTTCTACCTTTATCAGCAAATCTAGTTCTCTCTATCTATCAAATTCTCAGTTAGCTTGAAAATAGTTAGTTTCAAATAGTTTGCATGTTCTCCAAATTTAATTCCTCCATTAACTTCAAATTCTGCAAGGCTGGTTCTGTGTACCTAGCAAAATATCAATTTCAAACGATTGGTCAACTTCTTGCTTTTTCTATATCTGCTGATATGTCCCATTCCACTTATTTGTGAAATCGCACATTTTCTTGAAATTTGTTGCTGGCAACATCTGCTCCTTATCCAAATATAAAAGTTTCTTGTTTGCCATCAACCTGGCTATCTCTATTAATTTCTTTTGCCTATCTAGATAAATTTCATTAGTTCTAAAAATCTCCTCATTTCCAACTACCCCTCAATCAACTGAAGCTATTATTTCCGGATTTCTACCTTTATCACCAAATCTAGTCATCTCTAACCATCAAATTCTCACTTAGCGGAAAGTAGTTAGTTTCAACTAATTTGCAGGTTCTCCACATTGAATTCCTCCATAAACTTCAAATTCTGCAATGCTGGCTCTGTGTTTCTAGCAAAATATCGAAATCAATCGATTGGTCAACTTCTTGCTTTTCCTCCATCTGCAGATATTTCACATTCTCCATATTTGTGAAATCTCACATTTTCTTGAAATTTGTTGCTTGCAGCATCTGCTCCTTAGCCAAATGTAAACATTTCTCTATTACCATCAACCTTGCTACCTCTATTAATTTATTTTGCCAATCTAGATAAATGTCTTCAGGTCTAAAAATATTCATTTCCAACTAGCCCTCATACAACTGAAGCTATTATTTCTGAATTTATAACTTGAATAGCAAACCTACTTCTCTCTATCCATCAAAAGCTCAGGTAGCAGAAATTAGTTAGTTTCAACTAATTTGTGGTTTGTCCACATTCAATTCCTCCATAAACTTCAAATTCTGCAATGCTGGCTCTGTGCACTTAGCAAAATATCAATTTCAAACGATTGGTCAACTTCTTGCTTTTTCTCCATCTGCAGATATGTCCCATTCCACTTAATTGTGAAATCTCACATTTTCTTGAAATTTGTTGCTTGCAGCCTCTGGTCCTTTGCCAAATGTACAAAATTCTCTATTACCATCAACCTTGCTATCTCTATTAATTTCTTTTGCCTATCTAGATAAATGTCTTCAGTTCTAAAAATATTCATTTCCAACTAGCCTTCATACAACTGAAGCTATTATTTCTGAATTTATACCTTGAATGGCAAACCTACATCTCTCTTTCCATCAAAATCTCAGGTAGCAGAAATTAGTTCATTTCAAGTAATTTGCGGGTTCTCCACATTCAATTCCTCCATAAACTTCAAGTTCTGCAATGCTCACTCTGTGAACTTAGCATAATATCAATTTCAAACCATTGGTCAACTTCTTGCTTTTTCACCATCTGCAGATATGTCCCATCCCACTTATTTGTGAAATCTCACATTTTCTTGAAATTTGTTGCTTCCAGCATCGGCTCCTTATCCAAATGTACAAGTATCTCTATTGCCATCAAACTCGCTATTTCTATTAATTTCTTCTGCCTATCTAGATAAATGTCTTTAGTTCTAAAAATCTCCTCATTTGCAGCTACACCTCATTCAACCGGAGCTAATATTTTCCAACTTCTACCTTTATCAGCAGATCTAGTTCTCTCTATCCATCAAATTCTCAGTTAGCAGAAAATAGATAGTTACAAATAATTTGCAGGTTCTCCACAATCAATGCCTCCTTAAGATTCAAATTGTTGACAGCTGGATTTCTGCACCCAGCACAATATCAATTTCAAGCAATTGGTCAACTTGTTGCTTTTTCTCCATCTGCAGATCTGTCCCATTCCCCATATTTGAGAATTCTCACATTTTCTTGATATTTGTTGCTTGCAGCATCTGCTCCTTATCCAAATGTAAAAATTTCTCTATTACCATCAACCTTGCTATTTCTAATAATTTCTTTTGCCTATCTAGTTAAATGTCTTCAGTTCTAAAAATAATTCATTTCCAAATACCCCTCAAACAACTGAAGCTATTATTTCTCAATTCCTACCTTGAATAGCAAATCTAATTCTCTCTATCCATCAAAATCTCAGGAAGCAGAAATTAGTTATTTTCAACTAATTTGCGGGTTTTCCCATTCAATTCCTCCATAAACTTCAAACTTTGCAATGCTGACTCTGAGTGACTGGGAAAATATCAATTTCAAACAATTTGCCAACTGCTTTCAATGTCTCCACCTGCAGATATTTCCCATTCCCCATATTTGAGAAATCTCAGATTTTCTTGAAATTTGTTGCTTGCAGCATCTGCTCCTTATCCAAATATATAAGTTTCTCTTTTGCCATCAACCTGGCTATCTCTATTAATTTCTTTTGCCTATCTAGATAAATGTCATTAGTTCTAAAAATCTCCTCATTTCCAACTACCCTTCATTGAACTGAAGCTATTATTTCCGGATTTCTACCTTTATCAGCAAATGTAGTTATCTCTATCCATCAAATTCTCCGTTAGCAGTAAATAGTTAATTTCAAATAATTTGCAGGTTCTCCAAATTTAATTCCTCCATAAACTTCAAATTCTGCAAGGCTGGTTCTGTGTACCTAGCAACATATCAATTTCAAACGATTGGTTAACTTCTTGCTTTTTCTATATCTGCTGATATTTTTCTATTTCCACTTATTTGTGAAATCGAACATTTTCTTGAAATTTGTTGCATGCAGCATCTGCTCCTTATCCAAATATATAAGTTTCTATTTTGCCATCAACCTAGCTCTCTCTATTAATTTCTTTTGCCTATCTAGATAAATGTCATTAGTTCTAAAAATCTCCTCATTTCCAACTACCCCTCATTCAATTGAAGCTATTATTTCCGGATTTCTACCTTTATCAGCAAATCTAGTTATCTCTATTCATCAAATTCTCAGTTAGCAGAAATTGGTTAGTTTCAACTAATTTGCAGGTTCTGCACATTCAATTCCTCCATCAACTTCAAATTCTGCAATGCTGGCTCTGGATAGCTAGCAAAATATCAATTTCAAACGATTGGTCAATTTCTCGCAGTTTCTACATTTGCAGATATGTCCCATTCTCCATATTTGAGAAATCTCACATTTTCTTGAATTTTGCTGCTTCCAGCATGTGCTCCTTATCCAAATGTACAAGTTTCTCAATTGCCATCAATCTCGCTATTTCTATTAATTTCTTTTGCCTATCTAGATAAATGTCTTTACTTCTAAAAATCTCCTCATTTGCAACTACACCTCATTCAACCGGAGCTATTATTTTCCGATTTCTACCTTTATCAGCAAATCTAGTTCTCTCTATCTATCAAATTCTCAGTTAGCTTGAAAATAGTTAGTTTCAAATAGTTTGCATGTTCTCCAAATTTAATTCCTCCATTAACTTCAAATTCTGCAAGGCTGGTTCTGTGTACCTAGCAAAATATCAATTTCAAACGATTGGTCAACTTCTTGCTTTTTCTATATCTGCTGATATGTCCCATTCCACTTATTTGTGAAATCGCACATTTTCTTGAAATTTGTTGCTGGCAACATCTGCTCCTTATCCAAATATAAAAGTTTCTTGTTTGCCATCAACCTGGCTATCTCTATTAATTTCTTTTGCCTATCTAGATAAATTTCATTAGTTCTAAAAATCTCCTCATTTCCAACTACCCCTCAATCAACTGAAGCTATTATTTCCGGATTTCTACCTTTATCACCAAATCTAGTCATCTCTAACCATCAAATTCTCACTTAGCGGAAAGTAGTTAGTTTCAACTAATTTGCAGGTTCTCCACATTGAATTCCTCCATAAACTTCAAATTCTGCAATGCTGGCTCTGTGTTTCTAGCAAAATATCGAAATCAATCGATTGGTCAACTTCTTGCTTTTCCTCCATCTGCAGATATTTCACATTCTCCATATTTGTGAAATCTCACATTTTCTTGAAATTTGTTGCTTGCAGCATCTGCTCCTTAGCCAAATGTAAACATTTCTCTATTACCATCAACCTTGCTACCTCTATTAATTTATTTTGCCAATCTAGATAAATGTCTTCAGGTCTAAAAATATTCATTTCCAACTAGCCCTCATACAACTGAAGCTATTATTTCTGAATTTATAACTTGAATAGCAAACCTACTTCTCTCTATCCATCAAAAGCTCAGGTAGCAGAAATTAGTTAGTTTCAACTAATTTGTGGTTTGTCCACATTCAATTCCTCCATAAACTTCAAATTCTGCAATGCTGGCTCTGTGCACTTAGCAAAATATCAATTTCAAACGATTGGTCAACTTCTTGCTTTTTCTCCATCTGCAGATATGTCCCATTCCACTTAATTGTGAAATCTCACATTTTCTTGAAATTTGTTGCTTGCAGCCTCTGGTCCTTTGGCAAATGTACAAAATTCTCTATTACCATCAACCTTGCTATCTCTATTAATTTCTTTTGCCTATCTAGATAAATGTCTTCAGTTCTAAAAATATTCATTTCCAACTAGCCTTCATACAACTGAAGCTATTATTTCTGAATTTATACCTTGAATGGCAAACCTACATCTCTCTTTCCATCAAAATCTCAGGTAGCAGAAATTAGTTCGTTTCAAGTAATTTGCGGGTTCTCCACATTCAATTCCTCAATAAACTTCAAGTTCTGCAATGCTCACTCTGTGAACTTAGCAAAATATCACTTTCAAACCATTGGTCAACTTCTTGCTTTTTCACCATCTGCAGATATGTCCCATCCACTTATTTGTGAAATCTCACATTTTCTTGAAATTTGTTGCTTCCAGCATCAGCTCCTTATCCAAATGTACAAGTATCTCTATTGCCATCAAACTCGCTATTTCTATTAATTTCTTTTGCCTATCTAGATAAATGTCTTTAGTTCTAAAAATCTCCTCATTTGCAGCTACACCTCATTCAACCGGAGCTAATATTTTCCAACTTCTACCTTTATCAGCAGATCTAGTTCTCTCTATCCATCAAATTCTCAGTTAGCACAAAATAGATAGTTACAAATAATTTGCAGGTTCTCCACAATCAATGCCTCCTTAAGATTCAAATTGTTGACAGCTGGATTTCTGCACCCAGCACAATATCAATTTCAAGCAATTGGTCAACTTGTTGCTTTTTCTCCATCTGCAGATCTGTCCCATTCCCCATATTTGAGAAATCTCACATTTTCTTGATATTTGTTGCTTGCAGCATCTGCTCCTTATCCAAATGTAAAAACGTCTCTATTACCATCAACCTTGCTATTTCTAATAATTTCTTTTGCCTATCTAGTTAAATGTCTTCAGTTCTAAAAATAATTCATTTCCAAATATCCCTCAAACAACTGAAGCTATTATTTCTCAATTCCTACCTTGAATAGCAAATCTAATTCTCTCTATCCATCAAAATCTCAGGAAGCAGAAATTAGTTATTTTCAACTAATTTGCGGGATTTCCCATTCAATTCCTCCATAAACTTCAAACTTTGCAATGCTGACTCTGAGTAACTGGGAAAATATCAATTTCAAACAATTTGCCAACTGCTTTCAATGTCTCCACCTGCAGATATTTCCCATTCCCCATATTTGAGAAATCTCAGATTTTCTTGAAATTTGTTGCTTGCAGCATCTGCTCCTTATCCAAATATATAAGTTACTCTTTTGCCATCAACCTGGCTATCTCTATTAATTTCTTTTGCCTATCTAGATAAATGTCATTAGTTCTAAAAATCTCCTCATTTCCAACTACCCTTCATTGAACTGAAGCTATTATTTCCGGATTTCTACCTTTATCAGCAAATGTAGTTATCTCTATCCATCAAATTCTCAGTTAGCAGTAAATAGTTAATTTCAAATAATTTGCAGGTTCTCCAAATTTAATTCCTCCATAAACTTCAAATTCTGCAAGGCTGGTTCTGTGTACCTAGCAACATATCAATTTCAAACGATTGGTTAACTTCTTGCTTTTTCTATATCTGCTGATATTTTTCTATTTCCACTTATTTGTGAAATCGAACATTTTCTTGAAATTTGTTGCATGCAGCATCTGCTCCTTATCCAAATATATAAGTTTCTATTTTGCCATCAACCTAGCTCTCTCTATTAATTTCTTTTGCCTATCTAGATAAATGTCATTAGTTCTAAAAATCTCCTCATTTCCAACTACCCCTCATTCAATTGAAGCTATTATTTCCGGATTTCTACCTTTATCAGCAAATCTAGTTATCTCTATCCATCAAATTCTCAGTTAGCAGAAAATGGTTAGTTTCAACTAATTTGCAGGTTCTGCACATTCAATTCCTCCATCAACTTCAAATTCTGCAATGCTGGCTCTGGATAGCTAGCAAAATATCAATTTCAAACGATTGGTCAATTTCTCGCAGTTTCTACATTTGCAGATATGTCCCATTCTCCATATTTGAGAAATCTCACATTTTCTTGAATTTTGCTGCTTCCAGCATGTGCTCCTTATCCAAATGTACAAGTTTCTCAATTGCCATCAATCTCGCTATTTCTATTAATTTCTTTTGCCTATCTAGATAAATGTCTTTACTTCTAAAAATCTCCTCATTTGCAACTACACCTCATTCAACCGGAGCTATTATTTTCCGATTTCTACCTTTATCAGCAAATCTAGTTCTCTCTATCTATCAAATTCTCAGTTAGCTTGAAAATAGTTAGTTTCAAATAGTTTGCATGTTCTCCAAATTTAATTCCTCCATTAACTTCAAATTCTGCAAGGCTGGTTCTGTGTACCTAGCAAAATATCAATTTCAAACGATTGGTCAACTTCTTGCTTTTTCTATATCTGCTGATATGTCCCATTCCACTTATTTGTGAAATCGCACATTTTCTTGAAATTTGTTGCTGGCAGCATCTGCTCCTTATCCAAATATAAAAGTTTCTCGTTTGCCATCAACCTGGCGATCTCTATTAATTTCTTTTGCCTATCTAGATAAATTTCATTAGTTCTAAAAATCTCCTCATTTCCAACTACCCCTCAATCAACTGAAGCTATTATTTCAAGATTTCTACCTTTATCACCAAATCTAGTCATCTCTAACCATCAAATTCTCACTTAGCGGAAAGTAGTTAGTTTCAACTAATTTGCAGGTTCTCCACATTGAATTCCTCCATAAACTTCAAATTCTGCAATGCTGGCTCTGTGTTTCTAGCAAAATATTGAAATCAATCGATTGGTCAACTTCTTGCTTTTCCTCCATCTGCAGATATTTCACATTCTCCATATTTGTGAAATCTCACATTTTCTTGAAATTTGTTGCTTGCAGCATCTGCTCCTTAGCCAAATGTAAACATTTCTCTATTACCATCAACCTTGCTACCTCTATTAATTTATTTTGCCTATCTAGATAAATGTCTTCAGTTCTAAAAATATTCATTTCCAACTAGCCCTCATACAACTGAAGCTATTATTTCTGAATTTATAACTTGAATAGCAAACCTACTTCTCACTTTCCATCAAAAACTCAGGTAGCAGAAATTAGTTAGTTTCAACTAATTTGTGGTTTGTCCACATTCAATTCCTCCATAAACTTCAAATTCTGCAATGCTGGCTCTGTGCACTTAGCAAAATATCAATTTCAAAAAGTTGGTCAACTTCTTGCTTTTTCTCCATCTGCAGATATGTCCCATTCCACTTAATTGTGAAATCTCACATTTTCTTGAAATTTGTTGCTTGCAGCCTCTGGTCCTTTGGCAAATGTACAAAATTCTCTATTACCATCAACCTTGCTATCTCTATTAATTTCTTTTGCCTATCTAGATAAATGTCTTCAGTTCTAAAAATATTCATTTCCAACTAGCCTTCATACAACTGAAGCTATTATTTCTGAATTTATACCTTGAATAGCAAACCTACTTTTCTCTTTCCATCAAAATCTCATGTAGCAGAAATTAGTTCGTTTCAAGTAATTTGCGGGTTCTCCACATTCAATTCCTCCATAAAATTCAAGTTCTGCAATGCTCACTCTGTGAACTTAGCAAAATATCAATTTCAAACCATTGGTCAACTTCTTGCTTTTTCACCATCTGCAGATATGTCCCATTCCACTAATTTGTGAAATCTCACATTTTCTTGAAATTTGTTGCTTCCAGAATCGGCTCCTTATCCAAATGTACAAGTATCTCTATTGCCATCAATCTCGCTATCTCTATTAATTTCTTTTGCCTATCCAGATAAATGTCTTTAGTTCTAAAAATCTCCTCATTTGCAACTACACCTCATTCAACCGGAGCTATTATTTTCCGATTTCTACCTTTATCAGCAGATCTAGTTCCCTCTATCCATCAAATTCTCAGTTAGCAGAAAATAGATAGTTACAAGTAATTTGCAGGTTCTCCACAATCAATGCCTCCTTAAGATTCAAATTGTTGACAGCTGGATTTCTGCACCCAGCACAATATCAATTTCAAGCAATTGGTCAACTTGTTGCTTTTTCTCCATCTGCAGATCTGTCCCATTCCCCATATTTGAGAAATCTCACATTTTCTTGATATTTGTTGCTTGCAGCATCTGCTCCTTATCCAAATGTAAAAATTTCTCTATTACCATCAACCTTGCTATTTCTAATAATTTCTTTTGCCTATTTAGTTAAATGTCTTCAGTTCTAAAAATAATTCATTTCCAACTACCCCTCAAACAACTGAAGCTATTATTACTCAATTCATACCTTGAATAGCAAATCTAATTCTCTCTATCCATCAAAATCTCAGGTAGTAGCAATTAGTTATTTTCAACTAATTTGCGGGATTTCCCATTCAATTCCTCCATAAACTTCAAACTTTGCAATGCTGACTCTGGGTAACTAGGAAAATATCAATTTCAAACAATTTGCCAACTGCTTTCATTGTCTCCACCTGCAGATATTTCCCATTCCCCATATTTGAGAAATCTCAGATTTTCTTGAAATTTGTTGCATACAGGATCTGCTCCTTATCCAAATATATAAGGTTCTCTTTTGCCATCAACCTAGCTATCTCTATTAATTTCTTTTGCCTATCTAGATAAATGTCATTAGTTCTAAAAATCTCCTCATTTCCAACTACCCCTCATTCAACTGAAGCTATTATTTTCGGATTTCTACCTTTATCAGCAAATCTCGTTATCTCTATCCATAAAATTCTCAGTTAGCAGAAAATAGTTAGTTTCAAATAATTTGCAGGTTCTCCAAATTTAATTCCTCCATTAACTTCAAATTCTACAAGGCTGGTTCTGTGTACCTAGCAAAATATCAATTTCAAACGATTGGTCAACTTCTTGCTTTTTCTATATCTGCTGATATTTTTCCATTTCCACTTATTTTTGAAATCGCACATTTTCTTGAAATTTGTTGCATGCAGCATCTGCTCCTTATCCAAATATATAAGTTTCTATTTTGCCATCAACCTAGCTATCTCTATTAATTTCTTTTGCCCATCTAGATAAATGTCATTAGTTCTAAAAATCTCCTCATTTCCAACTACCCCTCATTCAATTGAAGCTATTATTTCCGGATTTCTACCTTTATCAGCAAATCTAGTTATCTCTATCCATCAAATTCTCAGTTAGCAGAAAATGGTTAGTTTCATCTAATTTGCAGGTTCTGCACATTCAATTCCTCCATCAACTTCAAATTCTGCAATGCTGGCTCTGGATACCTAGCAAAATATCAATTTCAAACGATTGGTCAATTTCTCGCTTTTTCTCCATTTGCAGATATGTCCCATTCTCCATATTTGAGAAATCTCACATTTTCTTGAATTTTGTTGCTTCCAGCATGTGCTCCTTATCCAAATGTACAAGTTTCTCAATTGCCATCAATCTCGCTCTTTCTATTAATTTCTTTTGCCTCTCTAGATAAATGTCTTTACTTCTAAAAATCTCCTCATTTGCAACTACACCTCATTCAACCGGAGCTATTATTTTCCGATTTCTACCTTTATCAGCAAATCTAGTTCTCTCTATCTATCAAATTCTCAGTTAGCTTGAAAATAGTTAGTTTCAAATAGTTTGCATGTTCTCCAAATTTAATTCCTCCATTAACTTCAAATTCTGCAAGGCTGGTTCTGTGTACCTAGCAAAATATCAATTTCAAACGATTGGTCAACTTCTTGCTTTTTCTATATCTGCTGATATGTCCCATTCCACTTATTTGTGAAATCGCACATTTTCTTGAAATTTGTTGCTGGCAGCATCTGCTCCTGATCCAAATATATAAGTTTCTCGTTTGCCATCAACCTGGCTATCTCTATTAATTTCTTTTGCCTATCTAGATAAATTTCATTAGTTCTAAAAATCTCCTCATTTCCAACTACCCCTCATTCAACTGAAGCTATTATTTCTGGATTTCTACCTTTATCAGCAAATCTAGTCATCTCTATCCATCAAAATCTCAGGTAGCAGAAATTAGTTAGTTTCAACTAATTTGCGGGTTTTCCCATTCAATTCCTCCATAAACTTCAAACTTTGCAATGTTGACTCTGAGTACCTTGGAAAATATCAATTTCAAACGAATTGCCAACTGCTTGCATTGTCTCCACCTGCAGATCTTTCCCATTCCACTTATTTGTGAAATCTCAAATTTTCTTGAAATTTGTTGCTGGCATCATCAGCTCCTTATCCAATATATAAGTTTCGCTTTTGCCATCAACCTCGCTATCTCTATTAATTTCTTGTGCCTATTTCGATAAATGCCCTTACTTCTAAAAATCTCTTCATTTCCAACTACCCCTCAATCAACTGAAGCTATTATTTCCGAATTTCTACCTTTATCACCAAATCTAGTCATCTCTAACCATCAAATTCTCACTTAGCGGAAAGTAGTTAGTTTCAACTAATTTGCAGGTTCTCCACATTGAATTCCTCCATAAACTTCAAATTCTGCAAAGCTGGCTCTGTGTTTCTAGCAAAATATTGAAATCAATCGATTGGTCAACTTCTTGCTATTCCTCCATCTGCAGATATTTCACATTCTCCATATTTGTGAAATCTCACATTTTCTTGAAATTTGTTGCTTGCAGCATCTGCTCCTTTGCCAAATGTACAAAATTCTCTATTACCATCAACCTTGCTATCTCTATTAATTTCTTTTGCCTATCTAGATAAATGTCTTCAGTTCTAAAAATATTCATTTCCAACTAGCCTTCATACAACTGAAGCTATTATTTCTGAATTTATACCTTGAATAGCAAACCTACTTTTCTCTTTCCATCAAAATCTCAGGTAGCAGAAATTAGTTCGTTTCAAGTAATTTGCGGGTTCTCCACATTCAATTCCTCCATAAACTTCAAGTTCTGCAATGCTCACTCTGTGAACTTAGCAAAATATCAATTTCAAACCAATGGTCAACTTCTTGCTTTTTCACCATCTGCAGATATGTCCCATTCCACTAATTTGTGAAATCTCACATTTTCTTGAAATTTGTTGCTTTCAGCATCTGCCCCTTTTCCAAATGTACAAAATTCTCTATTACCATCAACCTTGCTATCTTTATTAATTTCTTTTGCCTATCTAGATAAATGTCTTCAGTTCTAAAAATATTCATTTCCAACTAGCCCTCATACAGTTGAAGGAATTATTTCTGAATTTATATCTTGAATAGCAAACCTACTTCTCTCTTTCCATCAAAATCTCAGGAAGCAGAAATTAGTTAGTTTCAACTAATTTGCGGGTTCACCACATTCAATTCCTCCATAAACTTCAAATTCTGCAATGCTCGATCTGTGACCCTAGCAGAATATCAATTTCAAACGATTGGTCAACTTCTTGCTTTTTCTCCATCTGCAGATATGTCCCATTCCACTTATTTGTGAAATCTCACATTTTCTTGAAATTTGTTGCTTCCAGCATTGGCTCCTTATCCAAATGTACAAATTTCTCTTCTGCCATCAACCTGGATATCTCTATTAATTTCTTTTGCCTATCTAGATAAATGTCATTAGTTCTAAAAATCTCCTCATTTCCAACTACCCCTCATTCAACTGAAGCTATTATTTCCGGATTTCTACCTTTATCAGTAAATCTAGTTATCTCTATCCATCAAATTCTCAGTTAGTAGAAAATAGTTAGTTTCAACTAATTTGCAGATTCTGCACATTCAATTCCTCCATAAACTTCAAATTCTGCAATGCTGGCTCTGGTTACCTAGCAAAATATCAATTTCAAACGATTGGTCAATTTCTCGCATTTTCTCCATTGGCAGATATGTCCCATTCTCCATATTTGAGAAATCTCACATTTACTTGAATTTTGTTGCTTGCAGCATGTGCTCCTTATCCAAATATTCAACTTTCTCAATTTCCATCAATCTCGCTATTTCTATTAATTTCTTTTGCCTATCTAGATAAATGTCTTTACTTCTAAAAATCTCCTCATTTGCAAATACACCTCATTCAACCGGAGCTATTATTTTCTGATTTCCTCCTTTATCAGCAAATCTATTTCTCTCTATCCATCAAATTCTCAGTTAGCAGAAAATAGTTAGTTTAAATTAATTTGCAGGTTCTCCAAATTCAATTCCTCCATAAACATCAAATTCTGCAAGGCTGGTTCTGTGTACCTAGCAAAATATCAATTTCAAACGATTCGTCAACTTGTTGCTTTTTCTCCATCTGCTGATATGTCCCATTCCACTTATTTGTGAAATCTCAAATTTTCTTCAAATTTGTTGCTGGCATCATCAGCTCCTTATCCAAATATATAAGTTTCGCTTTTGCCATCAACCTCGCTATCTCTATTAATTTCTTGTGCCTATCTAGATAAATGTCCATAGTTCTAAAAATCTCCGCATTTCCAACTACCCCTCAATCAACTAAAGCTATTATTTCCGGATTTCTACCTGTATCACCAAATCTAGTCATCTCTATCCATCAAATTCTCACTTAGCTGAAATTAGTTATTTTCAACTAATTTGCGGGTTCTCCACATTCAATTCCTTCATAAACTTCAAATTCTGCAATGCTCGCTCTGTGACCCTAGCAGAATATCAATTTCAAACGATTGGTCAACTTCTTGCTTTTTCTCCATCTGCAGATATGTCCCTTTCCAATTATTTGTGAAATCTCACATTTTCTTGAAATTTGTTGCTTCCAGCATCGGCTCTTTATCCAAATCTACAAGTATCTCTATTGCCATCAATCACGCTATTTCTATTAATTTCTTTTGCCTATCTAGATAAATGTCTTTACTTCTAAAAATCTCCTCATTTGCAAATACACCTCAATCAACCGGAGCTATTATTTCTGAATTTATACCTTGAATAAAAAACCTACTTTCTCTTTCCAACAAAATCTCAGGTAGCAGAAATTAGTTAGTTTCAAGTAATTTGCGGGTTTTCCACATTCAATTCCCCCATAACTTCAAATTCTGCAATGCTGGCTCTGTGTACCTAGCAAAATATCAATTTCAAACGACTGGTCAACTTCTTGCTTTTTCTCCATCTGCAGATATGTCCCATTCCACTTAATTGTGAAATCTCACAGTTTCTTGAAATTTGTTGCTTGCAGCATCGGCTCCTTATCCAGATGTACAAGTATCTCTATTGCCAGCAATCTCGCTATTTCTATTAATTTCTTTTGCCTATCTAGATAAATGTCTTTAGTTCTAAAAATCTCCTCATTTGCAACTACACCTCATTCAACCGGAGCTATTATTTTCCGATTTCTCCCTTTATCAGCAAATCTAGTTCTCTCTATCCATCAAATTCTCAGTTAGCAGAAGATAGTTAGTTTCTACTAATTTCCAGGTTCGACACATTCAATTCCTCCATAAGCTTCAAATTCTGCAATGCTGGCCCTGGTTACCTAGGAAAATATCAATTGCAAACGATTGGTCAATTTCTCGCATTTTCTCCATTTGCAGATATGTCCCATTCTCCATATTTGAGAAATCAAAAATTTTCTTGATTTTTGTTGCTTGCAGCATGTGCTCATTATCCACATGCACAAGTTTCTCAATTGCCATCAATCTCGCTATCTCTATTAATTTCATTTGCCTATCTACATAAATGTCTTTAGTTCTAAAAATCTCCTCATTTGCAACTACACCTCATTCAACCGGAGCTATTATTTTCCGATTTCTACCTTTATCAGCAGATCTAGTTCTCTCTATCCAGCAAATTCTCAGTTAGCAGAAAATAGATAGTT
Source organism: Carcharodon carcharias (assembly GCF_017639515.1). Taxonomy (NCBI): domain Eukaryota; kingdom Metazoa; phylum Chordata; class Chondrichthyes; order Lamniformes; family Lamnidae; genus Carcharodon; species Carcharodon carcharias. The sequence continues at coordinate 99,065,588 of NC_054473.1, read as the reverse complement.
ACAAATAATTTGCACGTTCTCCACAATCAATGGCTCCTTAAGATTCAAATTGTTGACAGCTGGATTTCTGCACCCAGCACAATATCAATTTCAAGCAATTGGTCAACTTGTCGCTTTTTCCCCATCTGCAGATCTGTCCCATTCCACTTATTTGTGAAATCTCACATTTTCTTGAAATTTGTTGCTTCCAGCATCGGCTCCTTATCCAAATGTACAGGTATCTCTATTGCCATCAATCTCGCTATTTCTATTAATTTCTTTTGCCTATCTAGATAAATGTCATTAGTTCTAAAAATCTCCTCATTTGCAACTAAACCTCACTCAACCGGAGCTATTATTTTCCGATTTTTACCTTTACCAGCAAATCTAGTTCTCTCTATCCATCAAATTCTCTGTTTTCAGAAAATGGATAGTTTCAAATAATTTGCAGGTTCAACACTATCAATGCCTCCTTAAGATTCAAATTGTTGACAGCTGGATTTCTGCACCCAGCACAATATCAATTTCAAGCAATTGGTCAACTTGTTGCTTTTTCTCCATCTGCAGATCTGTCCCATTCCCCATATTTGAGAAATCTCACATTTTCTTGAAATTTGTTGCTTTCAGCATCTGCTCCTTTGCCAAATGTACATAATTCTCTATTACCATCAACCTTGCTATCTCTATTAATTTCTTTTCCCTATCTAGATAAATGTCTTCAGTTCTATAAATATTCATTTCCAACTAGCCCTCATACAACTGAAGCTATTATTTCTGAATTTATATCTTGAATAGCAAACCTACTTCTCTCTTTCCAGCAAAATCTCAGGTAGCAGAAATTAGTTAGTTTCAACTAATTTGCGGGTTCTCCAAATTCAATTCCTCCATAAACTTCAAATTCTGCAATGCTCGCTCTGTGACCATAGCAAAATATCAATTTCAAACGATTGGTCAACTTCTTGCTTTTTCTCCATTTGCAGGTATGTCCCATTCCACTTAATTGCGAAATCTCACATTTTCTTGAAATTTGTTGCTTGCAGCATCTGGTCCTTTGCCAAATGTACAAAATTCTCTATTACCATCAACCTTGCTATCTGCATTAATTTCTTTTGCCTATCTAGATATATGTATTCAGTTCTAAAAATATTCATTTCCAACTAGCCCTCATACAACTGAAGCTATTATTTCTGAATTTATACCTTGAATAGCAAACCTACTTCTCTCTTTCCATCAAAATCTCAGGTAGCAGAAATTAGTTAGTTTCAACTAATTTGCGGGTTCTCCACATTCAATTCCTCCATAAACTTCAAATTCTGCAATGCTCACTCTGTGACCCTAGCAGAATATCAATTTCAAACGATTGGTCAATTTCTTGCTTTTTCTCCAAGTGCAGATATGTCCCATTCCACTTATTTGTGAAATCTCACATTTTCTTGAAATTTGTTGCTTCCAGCATTGGCTCCTTATCCAAACGTACAAGTATCTCTATTGGCATCAATCTCGCTATTTCTATTCATTTCTTTTTCCTATCTAGATAAATGTCTTTAGTTCTAAAATTCTCCTCATTTGCAACTACACCTCACTCAACCGGAGCTATTATTTTCCGATTTCTACCTTTATCAGCAAATCTAGTTCTCTCTATCCATCAAATTCTCAGTTATCAGAAAATAGATAGTTTCAAATAAGTTGAAGGTTCTCCACTATCAATGCCTCCTTATGATTCAAATTGTTGACAGCTGGATTTCTGCACCCAGCACAATATCAATTTCAAGCAATTGGTCAACCTGTTGCTTTTTCTCCATCTGCAGATCTGTCCCATTCCCCATATTTGAGAAATCTCACATTTTCTTGAAATTTGTTGCTTGCAGCATCTGCTCCTTATCCAAATGTAAAAACTACTCTATTACCATCAACCTTGCTATCTCTATTAATTTCTTTTGCCTATCCAGTTAAATGTCTTCAGTTCTAAAAATAATTCATTTCCAACTACCCCTCAAACAACTGAAGCTATTATTTCTCAATTCCTACCTTGAATAGCAAATCTAGTTCTCTCTATCCATCAAAATCTCAGGTAGCAGAAATTAGTTAGTTTCAACTAATTTGTGGGTTTTCCAATTCAATTCCTCCATAAACTTCAAACTTTGCAATGCTGACTCTGAGTACCTAGGAAAATATCAATTTCAAACGATTTGCCAACTGCTTGCAATGTCTCCACCTGCCGATATTTCCCATTCCCCATATTTGAGAAATCTCAGAATTTCTTGAAATTTGTTGCTTGCAGCATCTGCTCTTTATCCAAATATATAAGTTTCTCTTTTGCCATCAACCTAGCTATCTCTATTAATTTCTTTTGCCTATCTAGATAAATGTCTTCAGTTCTAAAAATATTCATTTCCAACTAGCCCTCATACAACTGAAGCTATTATTTCTGAATTTATATCTTGAATAGCAAAACTACTTCTCTCTTTTCATCAAAATCTCAGGTAGCAGAAATTAGTTAGTTTCAACTAATTTGCGGATTCTCCACATTCAATTCCTCCATAAACTTCAAATTCTGCAATGCTCGCTCTGTGACCCTAGCAAAATATCAATTTCAAACGATTGGTCAAGTTCCTGCTTTTTTTCCTTCTGCGGATATGTCCCATTCCACTTACTTGTGAAATCTCACAGTTTCTTGAAATTTGTTGCTTGCAGCATCGGCTCCTTATCCAGATGTACAAGTATCACTATTGCCAGCAATCTCGCTATTTCTATTAATTTCTTTTGCCTATCTAGATAAATGTCTTTAGTTCTAAAAATCTCCTCATTTGCAACTACACCTCATTCAACCGGAGCTATTATTTTCCGATTTCTCCCTTTATCAGCAAATCTAGTTCTCTCTATCCATCAAATTCTCAGTTAGCAGAAAATAGTTAGTTTCTACTAATTTCCAGGTTCGACACATTCAATTCCTCCATAAGCTTCAAATTCTGCAATGCTGGCCCTGGTTACCTAGGAAAATATCAATTTCAAACGATTGGTCAATTTCTCGCATTTTCTCCATTTGCAGATATGTCCCATTCTCCATATTTGAGAAATCAAAAATTTTCTTGAATTTTGTTGCTTGCAGCATGTGCTCATTATCCACATGTACAAGTTTCTCAATTGCCATCAATCTCGCTATCTCTATTAATTTCATTTGCCTCTCTAGATAAATGTCTTTAGTTCTAAAAATCTCCTCATTTGCAACTACACCTCATTCAACCGGAGCTATTATTTAACGATTTCTACCTTTATCAGCAGATCTAGTTCCCTCTATCCATCAAATTCTCAGTTAGCAGAAAATAGATAGTTACAAATAATTTGCACGTTCTCCACAATCAATGCCTCCTTAAGATTCAAATTGTTGACAGCTGGATTTCTGCACCCAGCACAATATCAATTTCAAGCAATTGGTCAACTTGTTGCTTTTTCTCCATCTGCAGATCTGTCCCATTCCCCATATTTGAGAAATCTCACATTTTCTTGAAATTTGTTGCTTGCAGCATCTGCTCCTTATCCAAATGTAAAAACTACTCTATTACCATCAACCTTGCTATCTCTATTAATTTCTTTTGCCTATCTAGTTAAATGTCTTCAGTTCTAAAAATAATTCATTTCCAACTACCCCTCAAACACCTGAAGCTATTATTTCTCAATTCCTACCTTGAATAGCAAATCTAGTTCTCTCTATCCATCAAAATCTCAGGTAGCAGAAATTAGTTAGTGTCAACTAATTTGCGGGTTTTCCCTTTCAATTCCTCCATAAACTTCAAACTTTGCAATGCTGACTCTGAGTACCTAGGAAAATATCAATTTCAAACGATTTGCCAACAGCTTGCATTGTCTCCACCTGCAGATATTTCCCATTCCCCATATTTGAGAAATCTCAGATTTTCTTGAAATTTGTTGCATGCAGCATCTGCTCCTTATCCAAATATATAAGTTTCTCTTTTGCCATCAACCTAGCTATCTCTATTAATTTCTTTTGCCTATCTAGATAAATGTCTTCAGTTCTAAAAATATTCATTTCCAACTAGCCCTCATACAACTGAAGCTATTATTTCTGAATTTATATCTTGAATAGCAAACCTACTTCTCTCTTTCCATCAATATCTCATGTAGCAGAAATTAGTTAGTTTCAACTAATTTGCGGATTCTCCACATTCAATTCCTCCATAAACTTCAAATTCTGCAATGCTGGCTCTGGTTACCTAGCAAAATATCAATTTCAAACGATTGGTCAATTTCTCGCATTTTCTCCATTGGCAGATATGTCCCATTCTCCATATTTGAGAAATCTCACATTTACTTGAATTTTGTTGCTTGCAGCATGTGCTCCTTATCCAAATGTACAACTTTCTCAATTTCCATCAATCTCGCTATTTCTATTAATTTCTTTTGCCTATCTAGATTAATGTCTTTACTTCTAAAAATCTCCTCATTTGCAAATACACCTCATTCAACCGGAGCTATTATTTTCCGATTTCCTCCTTTATCAGCAAATCTAGTTTTCTCTATCCATAAAATTCTCAGTTAGCAGAAAATAGTTAGTTTAAAACAATTTGCAGGTTCTCCAAATTCAATTCCTCCATAAACATCAAATTCTGCAAGGCTGGTTCTGTGTACCTAGCAAAATATCAATTTCAAACGATTCGTCAACTTGTTGCTTTTTCTCCATCTGCTGATATGTCCCATTCCACTTATTTGTGAAATCTCAAATTTTCTTCAAATTTGTTGCTGGCATCATCAGCTCCTTATCCAAATATATAAGTTTCGCTTTTGCCATCAACCTCGCTATCTCTATTAATTTCTTGTGCCTATCTAGATAAATGTCCATAGTTCTAAAAATCTCCTCATTTCCAACTACCCCTCAATCAACTAAAGCTATTATTTCCGGATTTCTACCTGTATCACCAAATCTAGTCATCTCTATCCATCAAATTCTCACTTAGCGGAAATTAGTTAGTTTCAACTTATTTGCGGGTTCTCCACATTCAATTCCTTCATAAACTTCAAATTCTGCAATGCTCGCTCTGTGACCCTAGCAGAATATCAATTTCAAACGATTGGTCAACTTCTTGCTTTTTCTCCATCTGCAGATATGTCCCATTCCACTTATTTGTGAAATCTCACATTTTCTTGAAATTTGTTGCTTCCAGCATCGGCTCTTTATCCAAATCTACAAGTATCTCTATTGCCATCAATCTCGCTATTTCTATTAATTTCTTTTGCCTATCTAGATAAATGTCTTTAGTTCTAAAAATCTCCTCATTTGCAACTACACTTCACTCAAACGGAGGTATTATTTTCCGATTTCTACTTTAACAGCAAATCTAGTTCTCTCTATCCATCAAATTCTCAGTTATCAGAAAATAGATAGTTTCAAATAATTTGCAGGTTCTCCAGTATCAACGCCTCCTTAAGATTCAAATTGTTGACAGCTGGCTTTCTGCACCCAGCACAATATCAATATCAAGCAATTGGTCAACTTCTTGCTTTTTCTCCATCTGCAGATCTGTCCCATTCCCCATACTTGAGAAATCTCACATTTTCTTGAAATTTGTTGCTTGCAGCATCTGCTCCTTATCCAAATGTAAAAACTACTCTATTACCATCAACCTTGTTATCTCTATTAATTGCTTTTGCCTATCTAGTTAAATGTCTTCAGGTCTAAAAATAATTCATTTCCAACTACCCCTCAAACAACTGAAGCTATTATTTCTCAATTGCTACCTTGAATAGCAAATCTAGTTCTCTCTATCCATCAAAATCTCAGGTAGCAGAAATTAGTTAGTGTCAACTAATTTGCGGGTTTTCCCTTTCAATTCCTCCATAAACTTCAAACTTTGCAATGCTGACTCTGAGTACCTAGGAAAACGTCAATTTCAGACGATTTGCCAACTGCTTGCATTGTCTCCACCTGCAGATATTTCCCATTCCCCATATTTGAGATATCTCAGATTTTCTTGAAATTTGTTGCATGCAGCATCTGCTCCTTATCCAAATATATAAGTTTCTCTTTTGCCATCAACCTAGCTATCTCTATTAATTTCTTTTGCCTATCTAGATAAATGTCTTCAGTTCTAAAAATATTCATTTCCAACTAGCCCTCATACAACTGAAGCTATTATTTCTGAATTTATATCTTGAATAGCAAACCTACTTCTCTCTTTCCATCAATATCTCAGGTAGCAGAAATTAGTTAGTTTCAACTAATTTGCGGATTCTCCACATTCAATTCCTCCATAAAATTCAAATTCTGCAATGCTCGCTCTGTGACCCTTGCAAAATATCACTTTCAAGCGATTGGTCAACTTGTCGCTTTTTTTCCTCTGCAGATATGTCCCATTCCACTTATTTGTGAAATCTCACATTTTCTTGAAATTTGTTGCTTCCAGCATCGGCTCCTTATCCAAATGTACAAGTATCTCTATTGCCATCAATCTCGCTATTTCTATTAATTTCTTTTGCCTATCCAGATAAATGTCATTAGTTCTAAAAATCTCCTCATTTGCAACTACACCTCACTCAACCGGAGCTATTATTTTCCGATTTCTACCTTTATCAGCAAATCTAGTTCTCTCTATCCATCAAATTCTCAGTTAGCAGAAAATAGATAGTTTCAAATAATTTGCAGGTTCTCCACTATCAATGCCTCCTTAAGATTCAAATTGTTGACAGCTGGATTTCTGCACCCAGCACAATATCAATTTCAAGCAATTGGTCAACTTGTTGCTTTTTCTCGATCTGCAGATCTGTCCCATTCCCCATTTTTGAGAAATCTCACATTTTTTGAAATTTGTTGCTTTCAGCATCTGCTCCTTTGCCAAATGTACATAATTCTCTATTACCATCAACCTTGCTATCACTATTAATTTCTTTTGCCTATCTAGATAAATGTCTTCAGTTCTATAAATATTGATTTCCAAATATCCCTCATACAACTGAAGCTATTATTTCTGAATTTATATCTTGAATAGCAAACCTACTTCTCTCTTTCCAGCAAAATCTCAGGTAGCAGAAATTAGTTAGTTTCAACTAATTTGCGGGTTCTCCACATTCTATTCATCCATAAACTTCAAATTCTGCAATGCTCGCTCTGTGACCATAGCAAAATATCAATTTCAAACGATTGGTCAACTTCTTGCTTTTTCTCCATTTGCAGGTATGTCCCATTCCACTTAATTGCGAAATCTCACATTTTCTTGAAATTTGTTGCTTGCAGCATCTGGTCCTTTGCCAAATGTGCAGGTTTCTCTTCTGCCATCAACCTGGATATCTCTATTAATTTCTTTTGCCTATCTAGATAAATGTCATTAGTTCTAAAAATCTCCTCATTTCCAACTACCCCTCATTCAACTGAAGCTATTATTTCCGGATTTCTACCTTTATCAGTAATTCTAGTTATCTCTATCCATCAAATTCTCAGTTAGCAGAAAATAGTTAGTTTCAACTAATTTGCAGGTTCTCCACATTCAATTCCTCCATCAACTTCAAATTCTGCAATGCTGGCTCTGGTTACCTAGCAAAATATCAATTTCAAACGATTGGTCAATTTCTCGCATTTTCTCCATTGGCAGATATGTCCCATTCTCCATATTTGAGAAATCTCACATTTACTTGAATTTTGTTGCTTGCAGCATGTGCTCCTTATCCAAATGTACAACTTTCTCAATTTCCATCAATCTCGCTATTTCTATTAATTTCTTTTGCCTATCTAGATTAATGTCTTTACTTCTAAAAATCTCCTCATTTGCAAATACACCTCATTCAACCGGAGCTATTATTTTCCGATTTCCTCCTTTATCAGCAAATCTAGTTTTCTCTATCCATAAAATTCTCAGTTAGCAGAAAATAGTTAGTTTAAAACAATTTGCAGGTTCTCCAAATTCAGTTCCTCCATAAACATCAAATTCTGCAAGGCTGGTTCTGTGTACCTAGCAAAATATCAATTTCAAACGATTGGCCACCTTCTTGCATTTTCTGCATCTGCATATATGTCCCATTCCCCATATTTGAGAAATCTCACAATTTCTTGAAATGTTTTGCTGGCCGCATCGGCACCTTATCCAAATGTACAAGTTTCTCTATTACCATCAACCTCGCTATCTCTTAATTTCTTTTGCCTATCTAGATAAATGTCTTTAGTTCTAAAAAATCTCTTCATTTCCAACTACCCCTCATTCAACTGAAGCTAATATTTCCCGATTTCTACCTTTATCAGAAAATCTAGTTATCTCTATCCATCAAATTCTCAGTTAGCAGAAAATTGTTAGTTTCAACTAATTTGCAGGTTCTCCACATTCAATCCCACCTTAAGATTCAAATTGTTCACAGATGGCTTTCTGCACCCAGCAAAATATCAATTTCAAGCAATTGGTCAACTTCTTGCATTTTCTCAATCTGCAGATCTGTCCCATTCCCCATATTTGAGAAATCTCACATTATCTTGAAATTTGTTGCTTGCAGCATCTGCTCCTTAGCCAAATGTAAACATTTCGCTATTACCATCAACCTCGCTATCTCTTTTAATTTCTTTTGCCTATCTGGATAAATTTCTTTAGTTCTTAAAATCTTCTCATTTGCAACTATGCCTCATTCAGCTGAATCTATTGTTTCTCAATTTCTAACTTTATCAGCAAATCTAGTTCTCTCTATCCATCAAAATCTCAGGAAGTAGAAATTAGTTAGTTTCAACGAATTTGCCGGTTCTCCACATTCAATTCCTGCATAAACTTCAAATTTTTCAATGCTGGCTCTTTGTACCTAGCAAAATATCAATTTCAAACGATTTGCCAACTGCTTGCATTGTCTCCTCCTGCAGATATGACCCATTCCCCATATTTGAGAAATCTCACATTAACTTGAAATTTGTTGCTTGCAGTATCTGCTCCTTATCCAAATGTAAAAATATCTCTATTACCATCATCCTCGCTACCTCTAATAATTTCCTTTCCCTATCTAGATAAATGTCTTTAGTTCTAAAAATCTATTCATTTGCAACTACGCCTCATTCAGCTGAATCTATTGTTTCTCAATTTCTAACTTTATCAGCAAATCTAGTTCTCTCTATCCATCAAAATCTCAGGTAGTAGAAATTAGTTAGTTTCAACTAATTTGTGGGTTCTCCACATTCAATTCCTCCTTAAACTTCAAATTCTGCAATGCTAGCTCTGTCTCTAGCAAAATATCAATTTCAAACGATTGTACAACTTCTTGCTTTTTCTCCATCGGCAGATATGTCCCATTCCGCATTTTTGTGAAATCTCACATTTTCTTGAAATTTGTTGCTTTCAGCATCTGCTACTTAGCCAGATGTAAAAATTTCTCTATTACCATCAACCTCGCTATCTTTATTAATTTATTTTGCCTATCTAGATAAATGTCTTTAGTTCTACAAATCTCCTCATTTGCAACTGCGCTTCATTCAGCTGAATCTATTGTTTCTCAATTTTTAAGTTTATCAGCAAATCTAGTTCTCTCTATCCATCAAAATCTCAGGTAGTAGAAATTAGTTAGTTTCAACTAATTTGCGGGTTCTCCCCATTCAATTCCTCCATAAAATTCAAATTTTGCAATGCTGGCTCTGTGTACCTAGCAAAATATCAATTTCAAACGATTTGCCAACTGCTTGCAGTGTCTCCACCTGCAGATATGTCCCATTCCCCATATTTGAGAAATCTCACAGTTTCTTGAAATTTGTTGCTTGCAGCATCTGCTCCTCATCCAAATTTATAAGTTTCACTTCTGCCATCAACCTCGCTATCTCTTAATTTCTTTTGCCTCTCTAGATAAATGTCTTTAGTTCTAAAAAATCTCTGCATTTCCAACTACCCCTCATTCAACTGAAGCTAATATTTCCCGATTTCTACCTTTATCAGCAAATCTAGTTCTCTCTATCCATCAAATTCTCAGTTAGCAGAAAATAGTTAGTTTCAAATAATTTGCAGGTTCTCCACATTTAATGCTTCCTTAAGGTTCAAATTGTTCACAGCTGGCTTTCTGCACCCAGCAAAATATCAATTTCAAGCAATTGGTCAACTTCTTGCATTTTCTCCATCTGCAGATCTGTCCCATTCCCCATATTTGAGAAAACTCGCATTTTCTTGAAATTTGTTGCTTGCAGCATCCACTCCTTAGCCAAATGTAAATATTTCTCTATTACCATCAACCTCGCTATCTCTATTAATTTCTTTTGCCTATCTAGTTAAATGTCTTCAGTTCTAAAAATAATTCATTGCCAACTACCCCTCAAACAACTGGAGCTATTATTTCTCAATTTCTACCTTGAATAGCAAATCTAGTTCTCTCTATCCATCAGAATCTCAGGTAGCAGAAATTAATTAGTTTCAACTAATTTGCGTGTTTCTACACATTCAATTCCTCCATAAACTTGAAACTTTGCAATGCTGGATCTGTGTACCTAGCAAAATATCAATTTCAAACGATTTGCCAACTGCTTGCATTGTCTTCACCTGCAGATATGTCCCATTCCCCATAATTGAGAAATCTCACATTTTCTTGAAATTTGTTGCTTGCTGCATCTGCTCCTTATCCAAGTATAGAAGTTTCTCTTTTGCTATCAACCTGGCTATCTCTTAATTTCTTTTGCATATCTAGATAAATGTCTTTAGTGCTAAAAATCTCCTCATTTCCAACTATCCCTCATTCAACTGGAGCTATTATTCCCGGATTTCTACCTTTATCAGCAAATCTAGTTATCTCTATCCATGAAATTCTCAGTTAGCAGAAAATAGTTAGTTTCAACCAAGTTGCAGGTTCTCCACGTTCAATTCCTCCATAAATTTCAAATTCTGCAATGCTGCTTCTGTGTACCTAGCAAAATATCAATTTCAAACGATTTGCCAACTATTTGCATTGTCTGCATCTGCAGATATGTCACATTCCCCATAGTTGAGCAATCTCACATTTTCTTGCATTTTGTTGCTTGCCGTAACTGCTCCTTATCCAAATGTAAAAGTTTCTCTATTACCATCAACCTCGCAATCTCTATTAATTTCTTTTGCCTATCTTGATAAGTGTCTTTAGTTCTAAAAATCTCCTCATTTGCAACTACACCTCATTCATCTGAATCTATTGTTTCTCAATTTCTACCTTTATCAGCCAATCTAGTTATCTCTATCCATCAAATTCTCAGTTAGCAGAAAATAGTTTGTTTCAAATAATTTGCAGGTTCTCCACATTCAATTCTCCATAAACTTCAAATTCTGCAATGCTGGAACTGCGTACCTAGCAAAATATCAATTTCAAACGATTTGCCAACTGCTTGCATTGTCTCCACCTGCAGATATGCCCCATTCCCCATATTTGAGAAATCTCACATTTTCTTGAAATTTGTTGCTTGCAGCATCTGCTCCTTATCCAAATGTATAAGTTTCTCTTCTGCCATCAACCTCGCTTTCTCTATTAATTTCTTTTCCCACCTAGTTAAATGTCTTCCGTTCTAAAAATAATTCATTTCCAACTTCCCCTCAAGCAACTGAAGCTATTATTTCTCAATTTCTACCTTGAATAGCAAATCGAGTTCTCTCTATCCATCAAAATCTCAGGTAGTAGAAATTAGTTAGTTTCAACTAATTTGCGGGTTATCCACATTCAATTCCCCCATAAACTTCAAATTCTGCAATGCTGGCTCTGTGTACCTAGCAAAATATCAATTTCAAACCATTGGTCAACTTCCTGCATTTTCCGCATCTGCGTTTATGTCCCATTCCCCATATTTGTGAAATCTCACATTTTTTTGAAATTTGTTGCTTACAGCATCTGCTTCTTATCCAACTGTAAATGTTCCTCTATTGCCATCAAACTCGCTATCTCTATTAATTTCTTTTGTCTATCTAGATAAATGTCTTTAGCTCTAAAAATCTCTTCATTTCCAACTACCCCACATTCAACTGAATCTATTATTTCTCAATTTCTCCTTATCAGCAAATCTAGTTCTCTCTATCCATCAAATTCTTAGTTAGTAGAAAATAATTAGTTTCAACTAATTTGCAGGTTCTCCACATTCAATTCCTCCATGAACTTCAAATTTTGCAATGCTGGCTCTGTGTACCTAGCAAAATATCAATTTCAAATAATTGGTCACCTTCTTGCATTTTCTGCATCTTCATATATGTCCCATTCCCCATATTTGAGAAATCTCACAATTTCTTGAAATGTTTTGCTGGCAGCATCGGCACCCTATCCAAATGTACAAGTTCCTCTATTTCCATCAACCTCGCTATCTCTATTAATTTATTTTGCCTATCCAGGTAAATGTCTTTAGTTCTAAAAATCTCCTCATTTATAACCACCCCTCATTCAACTGAAGCTATTATTTCCCGATTTCTACCTTTATCAGCAGATCTTGATCTCTCTATCCATCAAAATCTCAGTTGGCAGAAAATAGTTAGCTTCAACTGATTTGCAGGTTCTCCACTTTCAATTCCTCCATAAACTTCAAATTCTGCAATGCTGGCTCATTGTACCTAGAAATATATCAATTTCAAACGATTGGTCAACTTTTGCATTTTCTCCACCTGCAGATATGTCCCATTCCCCATATTTGAGAAATCTCACATTTTCTTGAAATTTGTTGCTTGCAGCATCTGCTCTTTATCCAACTGTATATGTTCCTCTATTGCCACCAACCTCGCTATCTCTATTAATTTCTTTTGCCTATCTAGATAATTGTCGTCAGTACTAAAAATAACTCATTTCCAACTACCCCTCATTCAACTGAATCTATTATTTCTCAATTTCTAACTTTATCAGCAAATCTAGTTCTCTCTATCCATCAAAATCTCAGTTGGCAGAAAATAGTTAGTTTCAACTAATTTGCTGGTTCTCCACATTCAATACCTCCACAAGCTTCAAATTCTGCACTTGAAATTTGTTGCTTGCAGCTCCTTATCCAAATTTACAAATTTCTCTATTGCCATCAACATCGCAATCTCTAAAAATTATTTTTGCCTATCTATATAAATATCTTCAGATCTAAAACTCTCCTCATATCCAACTACCCCTCATTCAACTGAAGCTATTATTTCTCAATTTCTACCTTTATCAGCAAATCTAGGTCTCTCTATCCATCAAATTCTCAGTTAGCAGAAAATAGTTAGTTTCAACTAATTTGCATGTTCTCCACATTCAATTCTACCATAAACTTCAAATTCTGCAATGCTGGCTCTGTGTACCTAGCAAAATATCAATTTCATACGATTGGTCAACTTCTTGCATTTTCTCCACCAGCACATATGTCCCATTCCCCGTATTTGAGAAATCTCACATTTTTTTGAAATTTGTTGCTTACAGCATCTGCTTCTTTTCCAACTGTAAATGTTCCTCTTTTGCCATCAAACTCGCTATCTCTATTAATTTCTTTTGCCTATCTAGATAAATGTCTTTAGTTCTAAAATCCCCTCATTTCCAACTACCCCACATTCAACTGAATCTATTATTTCTCAATTTCTCCCTTATCGGCAAATCTAGTTCTCTCTATCCATCAAATTCTCAGTTAGCAGAAAATAATTCGCTTCAACTAATTTGCAGGTTCTCCACATTCAATTCCTCCATAAACTTCAAATTCTGCAATGCTGGCTCTGTGTACCTAGCAAAATATCAATTTCAAACAATTGGCCACCTTCTTGCATTTTCTGCATCTGCATATATGTCCCATTTCCCATATTTGAGAAATCTCACAATTTCTTGAAATGTTTTGCTGGCAGCTTCGGCACCTTATCCAAATGTACAAGTTTCTCTATTTCCATCAACCTCGCTATCTCTATTAATTTATTTTGCCTATCCAGATTAATGTCTTTAGTTCTAAAAATCTCCTCATTTCCAACTACCCCTCATTCAACTGAAGCTATTATTTCCCGATTTCTACCTTTATCAGCAAATCTAGTTCTCTCTATCCATCAAAATCTCAGTTAGCAGAAAATAGTTAGTTTCAACTAATTTGCAGGTTCTCCACTTTCAATTCCTCCATAAACTTCAAATTCTGCAATGCTGGCTCTCTGTATCTAGAAATTATCAATTTCAAACAATTTATCAACTTCTTGCATTTTCTGTTTCTACAGCTATGTCCCATTCCACATATTTGAGAAATCTCACATATTCTTGAAATTTGTTGCTTGCAGCATTGTCTACTTATCCAAATGTACAAGTTTCTCTATTGCCATCAACCTCGCTATCTCTATTAATTTCTTTTGCTTATCCAGATAAATGTCTTTAGTTCTAAAAACTCCTCATTTACAACTACCCCTCATTCAACTGATGCTATTATTTCCCGATTTCTACCTTTATCTGCAAATCTAGTTCTCTCTATCCATCAAAATCTCCGTTAGCCGATAATAGTTAGTTTCAACTAATTTGCAACTTCTCCACGTTCAATTCCTCCATAAACTTCAAATTCTGCAATGCTGGCTCACTGTACCTAGCAAAATATCAATTTCAAACGATGGACAACTTCTTGCATTTTCTCCACCTGCAGATATGTCCCATTCCCCATATTTGAGAAATCTCACATATTCTTGAAATTTGTTGCTTGCAGCATCTGCTCCTTATCCAAATTTACAAATTTCTCTATTGCCATCAACCTCGCTATCTCTATTAATTTCTTTTGCCTGTCTAGTTAAATGTCTTCAGTTCTAAAAATAATTCATTTTCAACTACCCCTCATACAACTGAAGCTATTATTTCTCAATTCCTACCTTGAATAGCAAATCTAGTTCTCTCTATCCATCAAAATCTCAGTTAGCAGAAAATAGTTAGTTTCAACAAATTTGCAGGTTCTCCACATTCAATTCCTCCATAAACTTCAAATTCTGCACTTGTAATTTATTGCTTGCAGCTCCTTATCCAAATTTACAAATTTCTCTATTGCCATCAACCTCGCTATCGCTATTAATTTCTTTTGCCTATCTAGATAAATGTCGTCAGTTCTAAAAATCTCCTAATTTCCAACTACCCTTCATTCAACTGAAGGTATTATTTCTCAGTTTCAACCTTTATCAGCAAATCTAGTTCTCTCTATCCATCAACATCTCAGTTAGCAGATAATAGTTAATTTCAACTAATTTGCAGGTTCTCCACATTCAATTCCTCCATAACCTGCAAATTCAGCAATGCTGGCTCTGTGTACCTAGCAAAATATCAATTTCAAATGATTGGTCAACTTCTTGCATTTTCTCCATCTGCAGATATTTCCCATTCCCCATAGTTGAGCAATCTCACATTTTCTTGCATTTTGTTGCTTGCCGCATCTGCTCCTTATCCAAACGTAAAAGTTTCTCTATTGCCATCAACCTCGCAATCTCTATTAATTTCTTTTGCCTATCTTGATAAATGTCTTTAGTTCTAAAAATCTCCTCATTTGCAACTACACCTCATTCAACCAGAGCTATTATTTATCAATTTCTACCTTTATCAGCAAATTTAATTCTCTCTATCCATCAAATTCTCAGTTAGCAGAAAATAGTTTGTTTCAAATAATTTGCAGGTTCTCCACATTCAATTCTCCATAAACTTCAAATTCTGCAATGCTGGAACTGCGTACCTAGCAAAATATCAATTTCACACGATTGGTCAAATTCTTGCTTTTCCTCCATCTGCAGATATGGCCGATTCCCCATATTTGTTAAAACTCACATTTTCTTGAAATTTGTTGCTTGCAGCATCTGCTCCTTTGCCAAATGTACAAATTTCGCTATTACCATCAACCTCGCTATCTCAATTAATTTCTTTTGCCTATCTGGATAAATTCTTCAGTGCTAAAAATATTCATTTCCAACTACCCCTCATACAACTGAAGCGATTAGTTCTGAATTTCTACCTTGAATAGCAAACCTACTTCTCTCTATCCATCAAAATCTCAGGGAGTAGAAATTAGTTTGTTTCAACTAATTTGCAGGTTCTCCACATTCATTTCCTCCATAAACTTCAAATTCTGCAATGCTGGCTCTGTGTAACTAGCAAAATATCAATTTCAAACGATTTTTCAAATTCTTACTTTTTCTCCATCTGCTAATATGTCCCATTCCACTTATTTGTGAAATCTCACATTTTCTTGAAATTTGTTGCTTGCAGCATCTGCTCCTTTTCCGAATGTATAAGTTTTTCTTCTGCCATCAACCTCGCTATCTCTTAATTTCTTTTGCCTATCTAGATAAATGTCTTTAGTTCTAAAAATCTCTTCAATTGCAACTACGCCTCATTCAACTGAATCTATTGTTTCTCAATTTCTAACTTTATCAGCAAATCTAGTTCTCTCTATCCATCAAAATCTCAGTCAGCAGAAATTATTTAGTTTCAACTAATTTGCGGGTTCTCCACATTCAATTCCTAAATAAACATCAAATTCCGCAATGCTGGCTCTGTGTACATAGCAAAATATCAATTTCAAACAATTGGCCACCTTCTTGCATTTTCTGCATCTGCATATATGTCCCATTCCCCATATTTGAGAAATCTCACAATTTCTTGAAATGTTTTGCTGGCCGCATCGGCACCTTATCCAAATGTACAAGTTTCTCTATTACCATCAACCTCGCTATCTCTTAATTTCTTTTGCCTATCTAGATAAATGTCTTTAGTTCTAAAAAATCTCTTCATTTCCAACTACCCCTCATTCAACTGAAGCTAATATTTCCCGATTTCTACCTTTATCAGAAAATCTAGTTATCTCTATCCATCAAATTCTCAGTTAGCAGAAAATTGTTAGTTTCAACTAATTTGCAGGTTCTCCACATTCAAACCCACCTTAAGATTCAAATTGTTCACAGATGGCTTTCTGCACCCAGCAAAATATCAATTTCAAGCAATTGGTCAACTTCTTGCATTTTCTCAATCTGCAGATCTGTCCCATTCCCCATATTTGAGAAATCTCACATTATCTTGAAATTTGTTGCTTGCAGCATCTGCTCCTTAGCCAAATGTAAACATTTCGCTATTACCATCAACCTCGCTATCTCTTTTAATTTCTTTTGCCTATCTGGATAAATTTCTTTAGTTCTTAAAATCTTCTCATTTGCAACTATGCCTCATTCAGCTGAATCTATTGTTTCTCAATTTCTAACTTTATCAGCAAATCTAGTTCTCTCTATCCATCAAAATCTCAGGAAGTAGAAATTAGTTAGTTTCAACGAATTTGCCGGTTCTCCACATTCAATTCCTGCATAAACTTCAAATTTTTCAATGCTGGCTCTTTGTACCTAGCAAAATATCAATTTCAAACGATTTGCCAACTGCTTGCATTGTCTCCTCCTGCAGATATGACCCATTCCCCATATTTGAGAAATCTCACATTAACTTGAAATTTGTTGCTTGCAGTATCTGCTCCTTATCCAAATGTAAAAATATCTCTATTACCATCATCCTCGCTACCTCTAATAATTTCCTTTCCCTATCTAGATAAATGTCTTTAGTTCTAAAAATCTATTCATTTGCAACTACGCCTCATTCAGCTGAATCTATTGTTTCTCAATTTCTAACTTTATCAGCAAATCTAGTTCTCTCTATCCATCAAAATCTCAGGTAGTAGAAATTAGTTAGTTTCAACTAATTTGTGGGTTCTCCACATTCAATTCCTCCTTAAACTTCAAATTCTGCAATGCTAGCTCTGTCTCTAGCAAAATATCAATTTCAAACGATTGTACAACTTCTTGCTTTTTCTCCATCGGCAGATATGTCCCATTCCGCATTTTTGTGAAATCTCACATTTTCTTGAAATTTGTTGCTTTCAGCATCTGCTACTTAGCCAGATGTAAAAATTTCTCTATTACCATCAACCTCGCTATCTTTATTAATTTATTTTGCCTATCTAGATAAATGTCTTTAGTTCTACAAATCTCCTCATTTGCAACTGCGCTTCATTCAGCTGAATCTATTGTTTCTCAATTTTTAAGTTTATCAGCAAATCTAGTTCTCTCTATCCATCAAAATCTCAGGTAGTAGAAATTAGTTAGTTTCAACTAATTTGCGGGTTCTCCCCATTCAATTCCTCCATAAAATTCAAATTTTGCAATGCTGGCTCTGTGTACCTAGCAAAATATCAATTTCAAACGATTTGCCAACTGCTTGCAGTGTCTCCACCTGCAGATATGTCCCATTCCCCATATTTGAGAAATCTCACAGTTTCTTGAAATTTGTTGCTTGCAGCATCTGCTCCTCATCCAAATTTATAAGTTTCACTTCTGCCATCAACCTCGCTATCTCTTAATTTCTTTTGCCTCTCTAGATAAATGTCTTTAGTTCTAAAAAATCTCTGCATTTCCAACTACCCCTCATTCAACTGAAGCTAATATTTCCCGATTTCTACCTTTATCAGCAAATCTAGTTCTCTCTATCCATCAAATTCTCAGTTAGCAGAAAATAGTTAGTTTCAAATAATTTGCAGGTTCTCCACATTTAATGCTTCCTTAAGGTTCAAATTGTTCACAGCTGGCTTTCTGCACCCAGCAAAATATCAATTTCAAGCAATTGGTCAACTTCTTGCATTTTCTCCATCTGCAGATCTGTCCCATTCCCCATATTTGAGAAAACTCGCATTTTCTTGAAATTTGTTGCTTGCAGCATCCACTCCTTAGCCAAATGTAAATATTTCTCTATTACCATCAACCTCGCTATCTCTATTAATTTCTTTTGCCTATCTAGTTAAATGTCTTCAGTTCTAAAAATAATTCATTGCCAACTACCCCTCAAACAACTGGAGCTATTATTTCTCAATTTCTACCTTGAATAGCAAATCTAGTTCTCTCTATCCATCAGAATCTCAGGTAGCAGAAATTAATTAGTTTCAACTAATTTGCGTGTTTCTACACATTCAATTCCTCCATAAACTTGAAACTTTGCAATGCTGGATCTGTGTACCTAGCAAAATATCAATTTCAAACGATTTGCCAACTGCTTGCATTGTCTTCACCTGCAGATATGTCCCATTCCCCATAATTGAGAAATCTCACATTTTCTTGAAATTTGTTGCTTGCTGCATCTGCTCCTTATCCAAGTATAGAAGTTTCTCTTTTGCTATCAACCTGGCTATCTCTTAATTTCTTTTGCATATCTAGATAAATGTCTTTAGTGCTAAAAATCTCCTCATTTCCAACTATCCCTCATTCAACTGGAGCTATTATTCCCGGATTTCTACCTTTATCAGCAAATCTAGTTATCTCTATCCATGAAATTCTCAGTTAGCAGAAAATAGTTAGTTTCAACCAAGTTGCAGGTTCTCCACGTTCAATTCCTCCATAAATTTCAAATTCTGCAATGCTGCTTCTGTGTACCTAGCAAAATATCAATTTCAAACGATTTGCCAACTATTTGCATTGTCTGCATCTGCAGATATGTCACATTCCCCATATTTGTGAAATCTCACATTTTCTTGAAATTTGTTGCTTGCAGTAACTGCTCCTTATCCAAATGTAAAAATTTCTCTATTACCATCAACCTCGCTATCTCTATTAATTTCTTTTGCCTATCTAGATAAGTGTCTTTCGTTCTACAAATCTCCTCATTTGCAACTACGCCTCATTCATCTGAATCTATTGTTTCTCAATTTCTACCTTTATCAGCCAATCTAGTTATCTCTATCCATCAAATTCTCAGTTAGCAGAAAATAGTTTCAACTAATTTGCAGGTTCTCCACATTCAATTCCTGCATAAACTTCAAATTTTGCAATGCTGGCTCTGTATACCTAGCAAAATATCAATTTCAAACGATTTGCCAACTGCTTGCATTGTCTCCACCTGCAGATATGTCCCATTCCCCATATTTGAGAAATCTCACATTTTCTTGAAATTTGTTGCCTGCAGCATCTGCTCCTTAGCCGAATGTAAAAATTTCTCTATTACAATCAACCTCGCTATCTCTATTAATTTCTTTTCCCACCTAGTTAAATGTCTTCCGTTCTAAAAATAATTCATTTCCAACTTCCCCTCAAGCAACTGAAGCTATTATTTCTCAATTTCTACCTTGAATAGCAAATCGAGTTCTCTCTATCCATCAAAATCTCAGGTAGTAGAAATTAGTTAGTTTCAACTAATTTGCGGGTTATCCACATTCAATTCCCCCATAAACTTCAAATTCTGCAATGCTGGCTCTGTGTACCTAGCAAAATATCAATTTCAAACCATTGGTCAACTTCCTGCATTTTCCGCATCTGCGTTTATGTCCCATTCCCCATATTTGTGAAATCTCACATTTTTTTGAAATTTGTTGCTTACAGCATCTGCTTCTTATCCAACTGTAAATGTTCCTCTATTGCCATCAAACTCGCTATCTCTATTAATTTCTTTTGTCTATCTAGATAAATGTCTTTAGCTCTAAAAATCTCTTCATTTCCAACTACCCCACATTCAACTGAATCTATTATTTCTCAATTTCTCCTTATCAGCAAATCTAGTTCTCTCTATCCATCAAATTCTTAGTTAGTAGAAAATAATTAGTTTCAACTAATTTGCAGGTTCTCCACATTCAATTCCTCCATGAACTTCAAATTTTGCAATGCTGGCTCTGTGTACCTAGCAAAATATCAATTTCAAATAATTGGTCACCTTCTTGCATTTTCTGCATCTTCATATATGTCCCATTCCCCATATTTGAGAAATCTCACAATTTCTTGAAATGTTTTGCTGGCAGCATCGGCACCCTATCCAAATGTACAAGTTCCTCTATTTCCATCAACCTCGCTATCTCTATTAATTTATTTTGCCTATCCAGGTAAATGTCTTTAGTTCTAAAAATCTCCTCATTTATAACCACCCCTCATTCAACTGAAGCTATTATTTCCCGATTTCTACCTTTATCAGCAGATCTTGATCTCTCTATCCATCAAAATCTCAGTTGGCAGAAAATAGTTAGCTTCAACTGATTTGCAGGTTCTCCACTTTCAATTCCTCCATAAACTTCAAATTCTGCAATGCTGGCTCATTGTACCTAGAAATATATCAATTTCAAACGATTGGTCAACTTTTGCATTTTCTCCACCTGCAGATATGTCCCATTCCCCATATTTGAGAAATCTCACATTTTCTTGAAATTTGTTGCTTGCAGCATCTGCTCTTTATCCAACTGTATATGTTCCTCTATTGCCACCAACCTCGCTATCTCTATTAATTTCTTTTGCCTATCTAGATAATTGTCGTCAGTACTAAAAATAACTCATTTCCAACTACCCCTCATTCAACTGAATCTATTATTTCTCAATTTCTAACTTTATCAGCAAATCTAGTTCTCTCTATCCATCAAAATCTCAGTTGGCAGAAAATAGTTAGTTTCAACTAATTTGCTGGTTCTCCACATTCAATACCTCCACAAGCTTCAAATTCTGCACTTGAAATTTGTTGCTTGCAGCTCCTTATCCAAATTTACAAATTTCTCTATTGCCATCAACATCGCAATCTCTAAAAATTATTTTTGCCTATCTATATAAATATCTTCAGATCTAAAACTCTCCTCATATCCAACTACCCCTCATTCAACTGAAGCTATTATTTCTCAATTTCTACCTTTATCAGCAAATCTAGGTCTCTCTATCCATCAAATTCTCAGTTAGCAGAAAATAGTTAGTTTCAACTAATTTGCATGTTCTCCACATTCAATTCTACCATAAACTTCAAATTCTGCAATGCTGGCTCTGTGTACCTAGCAAAATATCAATTTCATACGATTGGTCAACTTCTTGCATTTTCTCCACCAGCACATATGTCCCATTCCCCGTATTTGAGAAATCTCACATTTTTTTGAAATTTGTTGCTTACAGCATCTGCTTCTTTTCCAACTGTAAATGTTCCTCTTTTGCCATCAAACTCGCTATCTCTATTAATTTCTTTTGCCTATCTAGATAAATGTCTTTAGTTCTAAAAATCCCCTCATTTCCAACTACCCCACATTCAACTGAATCTATTATTTCTCAATTTCTCCCTTATCGGCAAATCTAGTTCTCTCTATCCATCAAATTCTCAGTTAGCAGAAAATAATTCGCTTCAACTAATTTGCAGGTTCTCCACATTCAATTCCTCCATAAACTTCAAATTCTGCAATGCTGGCTCTGTGTACCTAGCAAAATATCAATTTCAAACAATTGGCCACCTTCTTGCATTTTCTGCATCTGCATATATGTCCCATTTCCCATATTTGAGAAATCTCACAATTTCTTGAAATGTTTTGCTGGCAGCTTCGGCACCTTATCCAAATGTACAAGTTTCTCTATTTCCATCAACCTCGCTATCTCTATTAATTTATTTTGCCTATCCAGATTAATGTCTTTAGTTCTAAAAATCTCCTCATTTCCAACTACCCCTCATTCAACTGAAGCTATTATTTCCCGATTTCTACCTTTATCAGCAAATCTAGTTCTCTCTATCCATCAAAATCTCAGTTAGCAGAAAATAGTTAGTTTCAACTAATTTGCAGGTTCTCCACTTTCAATTCCTCCATAAACTTCAAATTCTGCAATGCTGGCTCTCTGTATCTAGAAAATTATCAATTTCAAACAATTTATCAACTTCTTGCATTTTCTGTTTCTACAGCTATGTCCCATTCCACATATTTGAGAAATCTCACATATTCTTGAAATTTGTTGCTTGCAGCATTGTCTACTTATCCAAATGTACAAGTTTCTCTATTGCCATCAACCTCGCTATCTCTATTAATTTCTTTTGCTTATCCAGATAAATGTCTTTAGTTCTAAAAACTCCTCATTTACAACTACCCCTCATTCAACTGATGCTATTATTTCCCGATTTCTACCTTTATCTGCAAATCTAGTTCTCTCTATCCATCAAAATCTCCGTTAGCCGATAATAGTTAGTTTCAACTAATTTGCAACTTCTCCACGTTCAATTCCTCCATAAACTTCAAATTCTGCAATGCTGGCTCACTGTACCTAGCAAAATATCAATTTCAAACGATGGACAACTTCTTGCATTTTCTCCACCTGCAGATATGTCCCATTCCCCATATTTGAGAAATCTCACATATTCTTGAAATTTGTTGCTTGCAGCATCTGCTCCTTATCCAAATTTACAAATTTCTCTATTGCCATCAACCTCGCTATCTCTATTAATTTCTTTTGCCTGTCTAGTTAAATGTCTTCAGTTCTAAAAATAATTCATTTTCAACTACCCCTCATACAACTGAAGCTATTATTTCTCAATTCCTACCTTGAATAGCAAATCTAGTTCTCTCTATCCATCAAAATCTCAGTTAGCAGAAAATAGTTAGTTTCAACAAATTTGCAGGTTCTCCACATTCAATTCCTCCATAAACTTCAAATTCTGCACTTGTAATTTATTGCTTGCAGCTCCTTATCCAAATTTACAAATTTCTCTATTGCCATCAACCTCGCTATCGCTATTAATTTCTTTTGCCTATCTAGATAAATGTCGTCAGTTCTAAAAATCTCCTAATTTCCAACTACCCTTCATTCAACTGAAGGTATTATTTCTCAGTTTCAACCTTTATCAGCAAATCTAGTTCTCTCTATCCATCAACATCTCAGTTAGCAGATAATAGTTAATTTCAACTAATTTGCAGGTTCTCCACATTCAATTCCTCCATAACCTGCAAATTCAGCAATGCTGGCTCTGTGTACCTAGCAAAATATCAATTTCAAATGATTGGTCAACTTCTTGCATTTTCTCCATCTGCAGATATTTCCCATTCCCCATAGTTGAGCAATCTCACATTTTCTTGCATTTTGTTGCTTGCCGCATCTGCTCCTTATCCAAACGTAAAAGTTTCTCTATTGCCATCAACCTCGCAATCTCTATTAATTTCTTTTGCCTATCTTGATAAATGTCTTTAGTTCTAAAAATCTCCTCATTTGCAACTACACCTCATTCAACCAGAGCTATTATTTATCAATTTCTACCTTTATCAGCAAATTTAATTCTCTCTATCCATCAAATTCTCAGTTAGCAGAAAATAGTTTGTTTCAAATAATTTGCAGGTTCTCCACATTCAATTCTCCATAAACTTCAAATTCTGCAATGCTGGAACTGCGTACCTAGCAAAATATCAATTTCACACGATTGGTCAAATTCTTGCTTTTCCTCCATCTGCAGATATGGCCGATTCCCCATATTTGTTAAAACTCACATTTTCTTGAAATTTGTTGCTTGCAGCATCTGCTCCTTTGCCAAATGTACAAATTTCGCTATTACCATCAACCTCGCTATCTCAATTAATTTCTTTTGCCTATCTGGATAAATTCTTCAGTGCTAAAAATATTCATTTCCAACTACCCCTCATACAACTGAAGCGATTAGTTCTGAATTTCTACCTTGAATAGCAAACCTACTTCTCTCTATCCATCAAAATCTCAGGGAGTAGAAATTAGTTTGTTTCAACTAATTTGCAGGTTCTCCACATTCATTTCCTCCATAAACTTCAAATTCTGCAATGCTGGCTCTGTGTAACTAGCAAAATATCAATTTCAAACGATTTTTCAAATTCTTACTTTTTCTCCATCTGCTAATATGTCCCATTCCACTTATTTGTGAAATCTCACATTTTCTTGAAATTTGTTGCTTGCAGCATCTGCTCCTTTTCCGAATGTATAAGTTTTTCTTCTGCCATCAACCTCGCTATCTCTTAATTTCTTTTGCCTATCTAGATAAATGTCTTTAGTTCTAAAAATCTCTTCAATTGCAACTACGCCTCATTCAACTGAATCTATTGTTTCTCAATTTCTAACTTTATCAGCAAATCTAGTTCTCTCTATCCATCAAAATCTCAGTCAGCAGAAATTATTTAGTTTCAACTAATTTGCGGGTTCTCCACATTCAATTCCTAAATAAACATCAAATTCCGCAATGCTGGCTCTGTGTACATAGCAAAATATCAATTTCAAACAATTGGCCACCTTCTTGCATTTTCTGCATCTGCATATATGTCCCATTCCCCATATTTGAGAAATCTCACAATTTCTTGAAATGTTTTGCTGGCCGCATCGGCACCTTATCCAAATGTACAAGTTTCTCTATTACCATCAACCTCGCTATCTCTTAATTTCTTTTGCCTATCTAGATAAATGTCTTTAGTTCTAAAAAATCTCTTCATTTCCAACTACCCCTCATTCAACTGAAGCTAATATTTCCCGATTTCTACCTTTATCAGAAAATCTAGTTATCTCTATCCATCAAATTCTCAGTTAGCAGAAAATTGTTAGTTTCAACTAATTTGCAGGTTCTCCACATTCAAACCCACCTTAAGATTCAAATTGTTCACAGATGGCTTTCTGCACCCAGCAAAATATCAATTTCAAGCAATTGGTCAACTTCTTGCATTTTCTCAATCTGCAGATCTGTCCCATTCCCCATATTTGAGAAATCTCACATTATCTTGAAATTTGTTGCTTGCAGCATCTGCTCCTTAGCCAAATGTAAACATTTCGCTATTACCATCAACCTCGCTATCTCTTTTAATTTCTTTTGCCTATCTGGATAAATTTCTTTAGTTCTTAAAATCTTCTCATTTGCAACTATGCCTCATTCAGCTGAATCTATTGTTTCTCAATTTCTAACTTTATCAGCAAATCTAGTTCTCTCTATCCATCAAAATCTCAGGAAGTAGAAATTAGTTAGTTTCAACGAATTTGCCGGTTCTCCACATTCAATTCCTGCATAAACTTCAAATTTTTCAATGCTGGCTCTTTGTACCTAGCAAAATATCAATTTCAAACGATTTGCCAACTGCTTGCATTGTCTCCTCCTGCAGATATGACCCATTCCCCATATTTGAGAAATCTCACATTAACTTGAAATTTGTTGCTTGCAGTATCTGCTCCTTATCCAAATGTAAAAATATCTCTATTACCATCATCCTCGCTACCTCTAATAATTTCCTTTCCCTATCTAGATAAATGTCTTTAGTTCTAAAAATCTATTCATTTGCAACTACGCCTCATTCAGCTGAATCTATTGTTTCTCAATTTCTAACTTTATCAGCAAATCTAGTTCTCTCTATCCATCAAAATCTCAGGTAGTAGAAATTAGTTAGTTTCAACTAATTTGTGGGTTCTCCACATTCAATTCCTCCTTAAACTTCAAATTCTGCAATGCTAGCTCTGTCTCTAGCAAAATATCAATTTCAAACGATTGTACAACTTCTTGCTTTTTCTCCATCGGCAGATATGTCCCATTCCGCATTTTTGTGAAATCTCACATTTTCTTGAAATTTGTTGCTTTCAGCATCTGCTACTTAGCCAGATGTAAAAATTTCTCTATTACCATCAACCTCGCTATCTTTATTAATTTATTTTGCCTATCTAGATAAATGTCTTTAGTTCTACAAATCTCCTCATTTGCAACTGCGCTTCATTCAGCTGAATCTATTGTTTCTCAATTTTTAAGTTTATCAGCAAATCTAGTTCTCTCTATCCATCAAAATCTCAGGTAGTAGAAATTAGTTAGTTTCAACTAATTTGCGGGTTCTCCCCATTCAATTCCTCCATAAAATTCAAATTTTGCAATGCTGGCTCTGTGTACCTAGCAAAATATCAATTTCAAACGATTTGCCAACTGCTTGCAGTGTCTCCACCTGCAGATATGTCCCATTCCCCATATTTGAGAAATCTCACAGTTTCTTGAAATTTGTTGCTTGCAGCATCTGCTCCTCATCCAAATTTATAAGTTTCACTTCTGCCATCAACCTCGCTATCTCTTAATTTCTTTTGCCTCTCTAGATAAATGTCTTTAGTTCTAAAAAATCTCTGCATTTCCAACTACCCCTCATTCAACTGAAGCTAATATTTCCCGATTTCTACCTTTATCAGCAAATCTAGTTCTCTCTATCCATCAAATTCTCAGTTAGCAGAAAATAGTTAGTTTCAAATAATTTGCAGGTTCTCCACATTTAATGCTTCCTTAAGGTTCAAATTGTTCACAGCTGGCTTTCTGCACCCAGCAAAATATCAATTTCAAGCAATTGGTCAACTTCTTGCATTTTCTCCATCTGCAGATCTGTCCCATTCCCCATATTTGAGAAAACTCGCATTTTCTTGAAATTTGTTGCTTGCAGCATCCACTCCTTAGCCAAATGTAAATATTTCTCTATTACCATCAACCTCGCTATCTCTATTAATTTCTTTTGCCTATCTAGTTAAATGTCTTCAGTTCTAAAAATAATTCATTGCCAACTACCCCTCAAACAACTGAGCTATTATTTCTCAATTTCTACCTTGAATAGCAAATCTAGTTCTCTCTATCCATCAGAATCTCAGGTAGCAGAAATTAATTAGTTTCAACTAATTTGCGTGTTTCTACACATTCAATTCCTCCATAAACTTGAAACTTTGCAATGCTGGATCTGTGTACCTAGCAAAATATCAATTTCAAACGATTTGCCAACTGCTTGCATTGTCTTCACCTGCAGATATGTCCCATTCCCCATAATTGAGAAATCTCACATTTTCTTGAAATTTGTTGCTTGCTGCATCTGCTCCTTATCCAAGTATAGAAGTTTCTCTTTTGCTATCAACCTGGCTATCTCTTAATTTCTTTTGCATATCTAGATAAATGTCTTTAGTGCTAAAAATCTCCTCATTTCCAACTATCCCTCATTCAACTGGAGCTATTATTCCCGGATTTCTACCTTTATCAGCAAATCTAGTTATCTCTATCCATGAAATTCTCAGTTAGCAGAAAATAGTTAGTTTCAACCAAGTTGCAGGTTCTCCACGTTCAATTCCTCCATAAATTTCAAATTCTGCAATGCTGCTTCTGTGTACCTAGCAAAATATCAATTTCAAACGATTTGCCAACTATTTGCATTGTCTGCATCTGCAGATATGTCACATTCCCCATATTTGTGAAATCTCACATTTTCTTGAAATTTGTTGCTTGCAGTAACTGCTCCTTATCCAAATGTAAAAATTTCTCTATTACCATCAACCTCGCTATCTCTATTAATTTCTTTTGCCTATCTAGATAAGTGTCTTTCGTTCTACAAATCTCCTCATTTGCAACTACGCCTCATTCATCTGAATCTATTGTTTCTCAATTTCTACCTTTATCAGCCAATCTAGTTATCTCTATCCATCAAATTCTCAGTTAGCAGAAAATAGTTTCAACTAATTTGCAGGTTCTCCACATTCAATTCCTGCATAAACTTCAAATTTTGCAATGCTGGCTCTGTATACCTAGCAAAATATCAATTTCAAACGATTTGCCAACTGCTTGCATTGTCTCCACCTGCAGATATGTCCCATTCCCCATATTTGAGAAATCTCACATTTTCTTGAAATTTGTTGCCTGCAGCATCTGCTCCTTAGCCGAATGTAAAAATTTCTCTATTACAATCAACCTCGCTATCTCTATTAATTTCTTTTCCCACCTAGTTAAATGTCTTCCGTTCTAAAAATAATTCATTTCCAACTTCCCCTCAAGCAACTGAAGCTATTATTTCTCAATTTCTACCTTGAATAGCAAATCGAGTTCTCTCTATCCATCAAAATCTCAGGTAGTAGAAATTAGTTAGTTTCAACTAATTTGCGGGTTATCCACATTCAATTCCCCCATAAACTTCAAATTCTGCAATGCTGGCTCTGTGTACCTAGCAAAATATCAATTTCAAACCATTGGTCAACTTCCTGCATTTTCCGCATCTGCGTTTATGTCCCATTCCCCATATTTGTGAAATCTCACATTTTTTTGAAATTTGTTGCTTACAGCATCTGCTTCTTATCCAACTGTAAATGTTCCTCTATTGCCATCAAACTCGCTATCTCTATTAATTTCTTTTGTCTATCTAGATAAATGTCTTTAGCTCTAAAAATCTCTTCATTTCCAACTACCCCACATTCAACTGAATCTATTATTTCTCAATTTCTCCTTATCAGCAAATCTAGTTCTCTCTATCCATCAAATTCTTAGTTAGTAGAAAATAATTAGTTTCAACTAATTTGCAGGTTCTCCACATTCAATTCCTCCATGAACTTCAAATTTTGCAATGCTGGCTCTGTGTACCTAGCAAAATATCAATTTCAAATAATTGGTCACCTTCTTGCATTTTCTGCATCTTCATATATGTCCCATTCCCCATATTTGAGAAATCTCACAATTTCTTGAAATGTTTTGCTGGCAGCATCGGCACCCTATCCAAATGTACAAGTTCCTCTATTTCCATCAACCTCGCTATCTCTATTAATTTATTTTGCCTATCCAGGTAAATGTCTTTAGTTCTAAAAATCTCCTCATTTATAACCACCCCTCATTCAACTGAAGCTATTATTTCCCGATTTCTACCTTTATCAGCAGATCTTGATCTCTCTATCCATCAAAATCTCAGTTGGCAGAAAATAGTTAGCTTCAACTGATTTGCAGGTTCTCCACTTTCAATTCCTCCATAAACTTCAAATTCTGCAATGCTGGCTCATTGTACCTAGAAATATATCAATTTCAAACGATTGGTCAACTTTTGCATTTTCTCCACCTGCAGATATGTCCCATTCCCCATATTTGAGAAATCTCACATTTTCTTGAAATTTGTTGCTTGCAGCATCTGCTCTTTATCCAACTGTATATGTTCCTCTATTGCCACCAACCTCGCTATCTCTATTAATTTCTTTTGCCTATCTAGATAATTGTCGTCAGTACTAAAAATAACTCATTTCCAACTACCCCTCATTCAACTGAATCTATTATTTCTCAATTTCTAACTTTATCAGCAAATCTAGTTCTCTCTATCCATCAAAATCTCAGTTGGCAGAAAATAGTTAGTTTCAACTAATTTGCTGGTTCTCCACATTCAATACCTCCACAAGCTTCAAATTCTGCACTTGAAATTTGTTGCTTGCAGCTCCTTATCCAAATTTACAAATTTCTCTATTGCCATCAACATCGCAATCTCTAAAAATTATTTTTGCCTATCTATATAAATGTCTTCAGATCTAAAACTCTCCTCATATCCAACTACCCCTCATTCAACTGAAGCTATTATTTCTCAATTTCTACCTTTATCAGCAAATCTAGGTCTCTCTATCCAACAAATTCTCAGTTAGCAGAAAATAGTTAGTTTCAACTAATTTGCATGTTCTCCACATTCAATTCTACCATAAACTTCAAATTCTGCAATGCTGGCTCTGTGTACCTAGCAAAATATCAATTTCATACGATTGGTCAACTTCTTGCATTTTCTCCACCAGCACATATGTCCCATTCCCCGTATTTGAGAAATCTCACATTTTTTTGAAATTTGTTGCTTACAGCATCTGCTTCTTTTCCAACTGTAAATGTTCCTCTTTTGCCATCAAACTCGCTATCTCTATTAATTTCTTTTGCCTATCTAGATAAATGTCTTTAGTTCTAAAAATCCCCTCATTTCCAACTACCCCACATTCAACTGAATCTATTATTTCTCAATTTCTCCCTTATCGGCAAATCTAGTTCTCTCTATCCATCAAATTCTCAGTTAGCAGAAAATAATTCGCTTCAACTAATTTGCAGGTTCTCCACATTCAATTCCTCCATAAACTTCAAATTCTGCAATGCTGGCTCTGTGTACCTAGCAAAATATCAATTTCAAACAATTGGCCACCTTCTTGCATTTTCTGCATCTGCATATATGTCCCATTTCCCATATTTGAGAAATCTCACAATTTCTTGAAATGTTTTGCTGGCAGCTTCGGCACCTTATCCAAATGTACAAGTTTCTCTATTTCCATCAACCTCGCTATCTCTATTAATTTATTTTGCCTATCCAGATTAATGTCTTTAGTTCTAAAAATCTCCTCATTTCCAACTACCCCTCATTCAACTGAAGCTATTATTTCCCGATTTCTACCTTTATCAGCAAATCTAGTTCTCTCTATCCATCAAAATCTCAGTTAGCAGAAAATAGTTAGTTTCAACTAATTTGCAGGTTCTCCACTTTCAATTCCTCCGTAAACTTCAAATTCTGCAATGCTGGCTCTCTGTATCTAGAAAATTATCAATTTCAAACAATTTATCAACTTCTTGCATTTTCTGTTTCTACAGCTATGTCCCATTCCACATATTTGAGAAATCTCACATATTCTTGAAATTTGTTGCTTGCAGCATTGTCTACTTATCCAAATGTACAAGTTTCTCTATTGCCATCAACCTCGCTATCTCTATTAATTTCTTTTGCTTATCCAGATAAATGTCTTTAGTTCTAAAAACTCCTCATTTACAACTACCCCTCATTCAACTGATGCTATTATTTCCCGATTTCTACCTTTATCTGCAAATCTAGTTCTCTCTATCCATCAAAATCTCCGTTAGCCGATAATAGTTAGTTTCAACTAATTTGCAACTTCTCCACGTTCAATTCCTCCATAAACTTCAAATTCTGCAATGCTGGCTCACTGTACCTAGCAAAATATCAATTTCAAACGATGGACAACTTCTTGCATTTTCTCCACCTGCAGATATGTCCCATTCCCCATATTTGAGAAATCTCACATATTCTTGAAATTTGTTGCTTGCAGCATCTGCTCCTTATCCAAATTTACAAATTTCTCTATTGCCATCAACCTCGCTATCTCTATTAATTTCTTTTGCCTGTCTAGTTAAATGTCTTCAGTTCTAAAAATAATTCATTTTCAACTACCCCTCATACAACTGAAGCTATTATTTCTCAATTCCTACCTTGAATAGCAAATCTAGTTCTCTCTATCCATCAAAATCTCAGTTAGCAGAAAATAGTTAGTTTCAACAAATTTGCAGGTTCTCCACATTCAATTCCTCCATAAACTTCAAATTCTGCACTTGTAATTTGTTGCTTGCAGCTCCTTATCCAAATTTACAAATTTCTCTATTGCCATCAACCTCGCTATCGCTATTAATTTCTTTTGCCTATCTAGATAAATGTCGTCAGTTCTAAAAATCTCCTAATTTCCAACTACCCTTCATTCAACTGAAGGTATTATTTCTCAGTTTCAACCTTTATCAGCAAATCTAGTTCTCTCTATCCATCAACATCTCAGTTAGCAGATAATAGTTAATTTCAACTAATTTGCAGGTTCTCCACATTCAATTCCTCCATAACCTGCAAATTCAGCAATGCTGGCTCTGTGTACCTAGCAAAATATCAATTTCAAACGATTGGTCAACTTCTTGCATTTTCTCCACCTGCAGATATGTCCCATTCCCCATATTTGAGAAATCTCACAATTTCTTGAAATGTTTTGCTTGCAGCATTGGCACCATATCTAAACGTATATGTTTCTCTGTTTCCATCAACCTCGCTATCTCTATTAATTTCTTTTGCCTATGCAGATAAATGTCTTTAGTTCTAAAAATCTCCTCATTTACAAATATCCCTCATTCAACTGATGCTATTATATCTCAATTTCTACCTTTATGAGCAAATCTCGTTCTCTCTATCCATCAAAATCTCAGTTGGCAGAAAATAGTTAGTTTCAACTAATTTGCAGGTTCTCCACATTCAATTCCTACATAAACTTCAAATTCTGCAATGCTGGCTCTCTGTATCTAGAAAATTATCAATTTCAAACAATTTGTCAACTTCTTGCATTTTCTGTTTCTACAGCTATGTCCCATTCCACATATTTGAGAAATCTCACATTTTCTTGAAATTTGTTGCTTGCAGCATTGTCTACTTATCCAAATGTACAAGTTTCTCTATTGCCATCAACCTCGCTATCTCTATTAGTTTCTTTTGCTTATTCAGATAAATGTCTTTAGTTCTAAAAACTCCTCATTTCCAACTACCCCTCATTCAACTGAAGATATTATTTCTCCATTTCTACCTTTATCAGCAAATCTAGGTCTCTCTATCCATCAAATTCTCAGTTAGCAGAAAATAGTTAGTTTCAACTAATTTGCATGTTCTCCACATTCAATTCTTCCATAAACTTCAAATTCTGCAATGCTGGCTCTGTGTACCTAGCAAAATATCAATTTCAAACGATTGGTCAACTTCTTGCATTTTCTCCACCAGCACATATGGCCCATTCCCCATATTTGAGAAATCTCACATTTTTTTGAAATTTGTTGCTTGCAGCATCTGCTTCTTATCCAACTGTAAATGTTCCTCTATTGCCATCAAACTCGCTATCTCTATTAATTTATTTTGCCTGTCTAGATAAATGTCTTTAGCTCTAAAAATCTCCTCCATTCCAACTACCCCACATTCAACTGAATCTATTATTTCTCAATTTCTCCCTTATCAGCAAATCTAGTTCTCTCTATCCATCAAATTCTCAGTTAGTAGAAAATAATTCGTTTCAACTAATTTGCAGGTTCTCCACATTCAATTCCTCCATGAACTTCAAATTCTGCAATGCTGGCTCTGTGTACCTAGCAAAATATCAATTTCAAACAATTGGTCACCATCTTGCATTTTCTGCATCTGCATATATGTCCCATTCCCCATATTTGAGAAATCTCACAATTTCTTGAACTGTTTTGCTGGCAGCATTGGCACCCTATCCAAATGTACAAGTTTCTCTGTTTCCATCAACCTCGCTATCTCTGCTAATTTATTTTGCCTATCCAGATAAATGTCTTTAGTTCTAAAAATCTCCTCATTTACAACTACCCCTCATTCAACTGAAGCTATTATTTCCCGATTTCTACCTTTATCAGCAAATCTAGTTCTCTCTATCCATCAAAATCTCAATTAACAGAAAATAGTTAGTTTCAACTAATTTGCAGGTTCTCCACTTTCAATTCCTCCATAAACTTCAAATTCTGCAATGCTGGCTCTCTGTATCTAGAAAATTATCGATTTCAAACAATTTGTCAACTTCTTGCATTTTCTGTTTCTACAGCTATGTCCCATTCCACATATTTGAGAAATCTCACATTTTCTTGAAATTTGTTGCTTGCAGCATT
The DNA here is from genome assembly GCF_017639515.1 of Carcharodon carcharias. Taxonomy (NCBI): domain Eukaryota; kingdom Metazoa; phylum Chordata; class Chondrichthyes; order Lamniformes; family Lamnidae; genus Carcharodon; species Carcharodon carcharias. Next base: position 99,031,763 of record NC_054473.1, on the reverse strand, counting down.
GTCTACTTATCCAAATGTCCAAGTTTCTCTATTGCCATCAACCTTGCTATCTCTATTAATTTCTTTTGCTTATCCAGATAAATGTCTTTAGTTCTAAAAACTCCACATTTCCAACTACCCCTCATTCAACTGAATCTATTATTTCCCGATTTCTACCTTTATCAGCAAATCTAGTTCTCTCTATCCATCAAAATCGCAGTTAGCAGAAATTAGTTAGTTTCAACTAATTTGCAGCTTCTCCACATTCAATTCCTCCATAACCTTCAAATTCTGCAATGCTCGCTCTCTGGACCTAGCGAAATATCAATTTGAAACAATTGGTCAACTTCTTGCATTTTCACCATCTGCAGATATGTCCTGTTCCCCATATTTGAGAAATCTCAAATTTATTGAAATGTTTTACTTGCAACATTGGCACCTTATCCAAATGTACATGTTTCTCAATTTCCATCAACCTCGCAATCTCTATTAATTACTTTTGCCTATCTAGATAAATGTCTTTAGTTCTAAAATTCTCCTCATTTCTATCTACCCCTCATTCAACTGAAGCTATTATTTCTCAATTTCTACCTTTATCAGCAAGTCTAGTTCTCGCTATCCATCAAAATCTCAGTTAGCAGAAATTAGTTAGTTTCAACTATTTTGCAGGTTCACATTCAATTCCTTCATAAACTTCAAATTCTGCAACTCTGGCTCTGTGTACCTAGCAAAATATCAATTTCAAGCAATTGGTCAACTTCTTGCATTTTCTCCATCTGCAGATCTGTCCCATTCCCCATATTTGAGAAATCTCCCATTTTCTTGAAATTTGTTGCTTGCAGCATCTGCTCCTTATCCAAATTTACAAGTTTCTCTATTGCCATCAACCTCGCTATCTCTTTTAATTTCTTTTGCATATCCAGATAAATGTCTTTTTTAAAAATCTCCTCATTTACAAATGCCCATCATTCAACTGAAGCTATTATTTCTCAATTTCTACCTTTATCAGGAAATCGAGTTCTTTCTATCCTTCAAAATCTCAGTTAGCAGAAAATATTTAGTTTCAACTAATTTGCAGGTTCTCCCCATTCAATTCCTCCATAAACTTCAAATTTTGCAATGCTGGCTCTGTGTACCTAGCAAAATATCAATTTCAAACGATTTGCCAACTGCTTGCAGTGTCTCCACCTGCAGATATGTCCCATTCCCCATATTTGAGAAATCTCACAGTTTCTTGAAATTTGTTGCTTGCAGCATCTGCTCCTCATCCAAATTTATAAGTTTCACTTCTGCCATCAACCTCGCTATCTCTTAATTTCTTTTGCCTCTCTAGATAAATGTCTTTAGTTCTAAAAAATCTCTGCATTTCCAACTACCCCTCATTCAACTGAAGCTAATATTTCCTGATTTCTACCTTTATCAGCAAATCTAGTTCTCTCTATCCATCAAATTCTCAGTTAGCAGAAAATAGTTAGTTTCAAATAATTTGCAGGTTCTCCACATTTAATGCTTCCTTAAGGTTCAAATTGTTCACAGCTGGCTTTCTGCACCCAGCAAAATATCAATTTCAAGCAATTGGTCAACTTCTTGCATTTTCTCCATCTGCAGATCTGTCCCATTCCCCATATTTGAGAAAACTCGCATTTCTTGAAATTTGTTGCTTGCAGCATCCACTCCTTAGCCAAATGTAAATATTTCTCTATTACCATCAACCTCGCTATCTCTATTAATTTCTTTTGCCTATCTAGTTAAATGTCTTCAGTTCTAAAAATAATTCATTGCCAACTACCCCTCAAACAACTGAAGCTATTATTTCTCAATTTCTACCTTGAATAGCAAATCTAGTTCTCTCTATCCATCAGAATCTCAGGTAGCAGAAATTAATTAGTTTCAACTAATTTGCGTGTTTCTACACATTCAATTCCTCCATAAACTTGAAACTTTGCAATGCTGGATCTGTGTACCTAGCAAAATATCAATTTCAAACGATTTGCCAACTGCTTGCATTGTCTTCACCTGCAGATATGTCCCATTCCCCATAATTGAGAAATCTCACATTTTCTTGAAATTTGTTGCTTGCAGCATCTGCTCCTTATCCAAGTAATAGAAGTTTCTCTTTTAGCTATCAACCTGGCTATCTCTTAATTTCTTTTTGCATATCTAGATAAATGTCTTTAGTGCTAAAATCTTCCTCATTTCCAACTATCCCTCATTCAACTGGAGCTATTATTCCCGAGATTTCTACCTTTATCAGCAAATCTAGTTATCACTATCATGAAATTCTCAGTTAGCAGAAAATAGTTAGTTTCAACCAAGATGCAGGTTCTCCACGTTCAATTCGCTCCATAATTTCCAAATTTCTGCAATCGCTGCTCCTGTGTACCTAGCAAAATATCAATTTCAAACGATTTGCCAACTATTTGCATTGTCTGCTATGCAGATATGTCACATTCCCCATATTTGTGAAATCTCACATTTTCTTGAAATTGTTGTCTGCAGTAACTGCTCCTTATCCAAATGTAAAAATTTCTCTATTACCATCAACCTCGCTATCTCTATTAATTTCTTTTGCCTATCTAGATAAGTGTCTTTCCGTTCTACAAATCTCCCTCATTTGCAACTACGCCTCATTCATCTGAATCTATTGTTTCTCAATTTCTACCTTTATCAGCCAATCTAGTTATCTCTATCCATCAAATTCTCAGTTAGCAGAAAATAGTTTCAACTAATTTGCAGGTTCTCCACATTCAATTCCTGCATAAACTTCAAATTTTGCAATGCTGGCTCTGTATACCTAGCAAAATATCAATTTCAAACGATTTGCCAACTATTTGCATTGTCTGCATCTGCAGATATGTCACATTCCCCATATTTGTGAAATCTCACATTTTCTTGAAATTTGTTGCTTGCAGTAACTGCTCCTTATCCAAATGTAAAAATTTCTCTATTACCATCAACCTCGCTATCTCTATTAATTTCTTTTGCCTATCTAGATAAGTGTCTTTCGTTCTACAAATCTCCTCATTTGCAACTACGCCTCATTCATCTGAATCTATTGTTTCTCAATTTCTACCTTTATCAGCCAATCTAGTTATCTCTATCCATCAAATTCTCAGTTAGCAGAAAATAGTTTCAACTAATTTGCAGGTTCTCCACATTCAATTCCTGCATAAACTTCAAATTTTGCAATGCTGGCTCTGTATACCTAGCAAAATATCAATTTCAAACGATTTGCCAACTGCTTGCATTGTCTCCACCTGCAGATATGTCCCATTCCCCATATTTGAGAAATCTCACATTTTCTTGAAATTTGTTGCCTGCAGCATCTGCTCCTTAGCCGAATGTAAAAATTTCTCTATTACAATCAACCTCGCTATCTCTATTAATTTCTTTTCCCACCTAGTTAAATGTCTTCCGTTCTAAAAATAATTCATTTCCAACTTCCCCTCAAGCAACTGAAGCTATTATTTCTCAATTTCTACCTTGAATAGCAAATCGAGTTCTCTCTATCCATCAAAATCTCAGGTAGTAGAAATTAGTTAGTTTCAACTAATTTGCGGGTTATCCACATTCAATTCCCCCATAAACTTCAAATTCTGCAATGCTGGCTCTGTGTACCTAGCAAAATATCAATTTCAAACCATTGGTCAACTTCCTGCATTTTCCGCATCTGCGTTTATGTCCCATTCCCCATATTTGTGAAATCTCACATTTTTTTGAAATTTGTTGCTTACAGCATCTGCTTCTTATCCAACTGTAAATGTTCCTCTATTGCCATCAAACTCGCTATCTCTATTAATTTCTTTTGTCCTATCTAGATAAATGTCTTTAGCTCTAAAAATCTCTTCATTTCCAACTACCCCACATTCAACTGAATCTATTATTTCTCAATTTCTCCTTATCAGCAAATCTAGTTCTCTCTATCCATCAAATTCTTAGTTAGTAGAAAATAATTAGTTTCAACTAATTTGCAGGTTCTCCACATTCAATTCCTCCATGAACTTCAAATTTTGCAATGCTGGCTCTGTGTACCTAGCAAAATATCAATTTCAAATAATTGGTCACCTTCTTGCATTTTCTGCATCTTCATATATGTCCCATTCCCCATATTTGAGAAATCTCACAATTTCTTGAAATGTTTTGCTGGCAGCATCGGCACCCCTATCCAAATGTACAAGTTCCTCTATTTCCATCAACCTCGCTATCTCTATTAATTTATTTTGCCTATCCAGGTAAATGTCTTTAGTTCTAAAATCTCCTCATTTATAACCACCCCTCATTCAACTGAAGCTATTATTTCCCCGATTTCTACCTTTATCAGCAGATCTTGATCTCTCTATCCATCAAAATCTCAGTTGCAGAAAATAGTTAGCTTCAACTGATTTGCAGGTTCTCCACTTTCAATTCCTCCATAAACTTCAAATTCTGCAATGCTGGCTCATTGTACCTAGAAATATATCAATTTCAAACGATTGGTCAACTTTTGCATTTTCTCCACCTGCAGATATGTTCCCATTCCCCATATTTGAGAAATCTCACATTTCTTGAAATTTGTTGCTTGCAGCATCTGCTCTTTATCCAACTGTATATGTTCCTCTATTGCCACCAACCTCGCTATCTCTATTAATTTCTTTTGCCTATCTAGATAATTGTCGTCAGTACTAAAAATAACTCATTTCCAACTACCCCTCATTCAACTGAATCTATTATTTCTCAATTTCTAACTTTATCAGCAAATCTAGTTCTCTCTATCCATCAAAATCTCAGTTGGCAGAAAATTAGTTAGTTTCAACTAATTTGCTGGTTCTCCACATTCAATACCTCCACAAGCTTCAAATCTGCACTTGAAATTGTTGCTTGCAGCTCCTTATCCAAATTTACAAATTTCTCTATTGCCAATCAACATCGCAACTCTAAAAATTATTTTGCCTATCTATATAAATGTCTTCAGATCTAAAACTCTCCTCATATCCAACTACCCCTCATTCAACTGAAGCTATTATTCTCAATTTCTACCTTTATCAGCAAATCGAGTTCTTTCTATCCTTCAAAATCTCAGTTAGCAGAAAATATTTAGTTTCAACTAATTTGCAGGTTCTCCCCATTCAATTCCTCCATAAACTTCAAATTCTGCAACGCTGGCTCTCTGTATCTAGCAAAACATCAATTTGAAACAATTGGTCAACTTCTTGCATTTTCTCTGTCTGCAGATATGTCCCATTCCCCATATTTGAGAAATCTCACATTTTCTTGAAATGTTTTGCATGCAGCATCAGCATCTTATACAAATGTACAAGTTTCTCTATTTCCATCAGGTTCAAACTGCTGCAGATCTCAGTGTTAAAGGGAAGTGCAGGTTCCAATTGTTGAAGATCTCAGTGTGAAAGGTTCAGGTTCTCAGGTTCAGACTGCTGCAGGTTTCAGTGTGAAAGGGCAATGCAGGTTCAGACAGGTGCAGGTCTCAGTGTGAAATGGCATATCAGGTTCAGTTTGCAGCAGATATCAAGGTGAAAGGTGAATGTAGTTTCCGACTGCAGCAGGTCTCAGTGTGAAACGGGAATGCAGGTTCAGACTGCAGCATGTCTCAGTGTGAAAGGGAAATGCAGTTTCCGACTGCAGCAGGTCTCAGTGTGAAACGGGAATGCAGATTCCGACTGCAGCAGGTCTCAGTGTGAAACGGGAATGCAGGTTCAGACTGCAGCAGGTCTCAGTGTGAAACGGGAATGCAGTTTCCGACTGCAGCAGGTCTCAGTGTGAAACGGGAATGCAGGTTCAGACTGCTGCAGGTCTCAGTGTGAAAGGGCAATGCAGGTTCAAACTGCAGCAGGTGCCACTTTAAAAGGGAAAGATGGTTCAGAGAGCTGCAGATCTCAGTGTGAAACGGGAATGCAGCTTCAGACTGCATCAGATCTCATTGTGAAAGGGGAATGCTGGTTTACACTGCAGCAGATTGCAATGCAAAAAGAGATTGCAGCTTCAGATTGCAGTGGATCTCAGTGTGAAAGGGAAATGCAGGTTCAGACAGGTCAGGTCTCAGTGTGAAAGGGGAATGCAGGTTCAGACAGCTGGAGATCTAGTATGAAAGGGGAACGTTGGTTCAGAGCATCACAGAACACAGTATGAAAGCGAAATACAGATTCAGACTGCTGCCGATCTCAGTGCGAATGGGGAATGCAGGCTTAGAATCCTGCAGGTCTCAGTGTGTAAGGGAAATGCAGGTTCAGATTGCTGCAGATCTCAATGTGAAAGGAGAATGCAGATTGAGACTGCTGCAGGTATCAGTGTGAATGTGGAAGGCAGGTTCAGACTGCAGCACATCTCAATGGGAAAGGGGGATGCAGGTTCAGACTGCATCAGATCTCATTGTGAAAGCGAAATGCAGGTTCAGGCTGCAGCAGATCTCATTCTGAAAGCGAAATGCAGGTTCAGACTGCAGCAGATTGCAATGCAAAAGGAGATTGCAGCTTCAGACTACAGTAGATCTCAGTGTGAAAGGAGACTGCAGCCTCACAATGCTACAGATCTCAGTGTGAAAGGGGAATGTAGGTTCAGACTGCATCAGATCTCAGTGTGAAAGGGAAACGTAGGTTCAAACTGCCGCAGATCTCAATGTGAAAGAGGAATCCAGGTTCAGACTGCTGCGGATCTCAATGTGAATGGGGCATGCAGATACAGATGGCTGGAGATGTCGTATGAAAGGGGAATGTTGGTTCAGAGCATCACAGATCACAGTGTGAAAGGGCAAATCAGGTCAGACAGCTGCAGGTCTCAGTGTGAATGGGAATGCAGGCTCGGACAGCAGCAGATCTCAGTTTGAAAGGGGAACGCAGCTTCAGACTGCCGCAGATCTCAGTGTAAATGGCGAATTCAGGCATAGAATGCTGCCGATCTCTTTTGGAACGGGAATGCAGGTTCAGACTGCAGCAGATCACAGTGTGAATGGGGATGCAGGCTTGGACTGCATCAGATCTCAGTTTGAAAAAGGGGAACGCAGCTTCAAACTGCCGCAGATCTCAGTTGAAAGGGGGATGCAAGTTCAGACTGCTGTAAATCTCATTGTGAACGGGGAATGCAGGTTCAGACTGCAGCAGAACGCACTGTGAGAGGAGAATGTAGCTTCAGATTGCAGTGGATCTCAGTGTGAAAGGGGAACGCAGATTCAAACTGCTGCAGATCTCAGTGTGAAAGGGGAACGCAGGTTCAAACTGCTGCAGATCTCAATGTGAAAGGGGAAGGCAGGCTGAGAATACTGCAGATCTCAGTGTGAAAGAGGAATGCAGGTTCAGAATGCTGCGGATCTCAATGTGAATGGGGCATGCAGGTTCAGATGGCTGGAGATGTCGTATGAAAGGGGAATGTTGGTTCAGAGCATCACAGATCACAGTGTGAAAGGGCAATGCAGTTTCAGACTGCTGCAGGTCTCAGTGTAAAAGGGCAAATCAGGTCAGACTGCTGCAGATCTCAGTGTGAATGGGAATGCAGGCTCGGACAGCAGCAGATCTCAGTTTGAAAGGGGAACGCAGCTTCAGACTGCCGCAGATATCAGTTTAAATGGCGAATTCAGGAATAGAATGTTGCCGATCTCTTTTGGAATGGGAATGCAGGTTCAGACTGCAGCAGATCACAGTGTGAAAGGAGAATGTAGCTTTTGCACTGCTGTAGATCACAGTGTGAAAGCGAAATGCAGATTCAGACTGCAGCAGATCTCAGTATGAATGGGGATTCAGGCTCGGACTGCATCAGATCTCTGTTTGAAAAAGGGGAATGCAGATTCGGACTGCCGCAGATCTCAGTGTGAAAGGGGAATGCAAGCTCAGAATGCTTCAGGTCTTAGTGTGAGAGGGGAATGTAGGTTCAGACTGCTGCAGATCAAAGTGTGAAAGTGGAATGTATGTTCAGACTGCTGTAAATCTCATTGTGAATGGGGAATGCAGTTTCAGACTGTAGCAGAACGCACTGTGAAAGTAGAATGTAGCTTCAGACTGCAGTAGATCACAGTGTGGAAGGGGAACGGAGGTTCAAAATGCTGCAGATCTCAGTGAGGAAGGGGAGTGCAGGTTCTGATTGTTGAAGATCTCAGTGTGAAAGGCGAATGCAGGTTCAGACTGCTGCAGGTTTCAGTGTGAAAGAGCAATGCAGGTTCAGACAGCTGCAGGTCTCAGTGTGAAATGGCATATCAGGTTCAGTTTGCAGCAGATATCAAGGTGAAAGGTGAATGCAGTTTCCGACTGCAGCAGGTCTCAGTGTGAAACGGGAATGCAGGTTCAGACTGCTGCAGGTCTCAGTGTGAAAGGGCAATGCAGGTTCAAACTGCAGCAGGTGTCACTTTAAAAGGGAAAGATGGTTCAGAGAGCTGCAGATCTCAGTGTGAAACGGGAATGCAGCTTCAGACTGCATCAGATCTCATTGTGAAAGGGGAATGCTGGTTTACACTGCAGCAAATTGCAATGCAAAAAGAGATTGCAGCTTCAGATTGCAGTGGATCTCAGTGTGAAAGGGAAATGCAGGTTCAAACTGCTGCAGATCTCAGTGTGAAAGAGGAATCCAGGTTCAGACTGCTGCGGATCTCAGTGTGAATGGGGCATGCAGATACAGATGGCTGGAGATGTCGTATGAAAGGGGAATGTTGGTTCAGAGCATCACAGATCACAGTGTGAAAGGGCAAATCAGGTCAGACTGCTGCAGGTCTCAGTGTAAATGGGAATGCAGGCTCGGACAGCAGCAGATCTCAGTTTGAAAGGGGAACGCAGCTTCAGACTGCCGCAGATCTCAGTGTAAATGGCGAATTCAGGCATAGAATGCTGCCGATCTCTTTTGGAATGGGAATGCAGGTTCAGACTGCAGCAGATCACAGTGTGAAAGGAGAATGTAGCTTTTGCACTGCTGTAGATCACAGTGTGAAAGGGGAATGCCGTTTCTGACTGCAGCACATCTCAGAGTGAAAGGGGAATGCAGGTTCAAACCGCATCAGATCTCATTGCGAAAGCGAAATGCAGATTCAGACTGCAGCAGATCTCAGTGTGAATGGGGATGCAGGCTTGGGCTGCATCAGATCTCAGTTTGAAAAAGGGGAACGCAGCTTCAAACTGCCGCAGATCTCAGTGTGAAAGGGGAATGTAGGTTCAGATTGCTGTAAATCTCATTGTGAATGGGGAATGCTGGTTCAGACTGCAGCAGAACACACTGTGAGAGGAGAATGTAGCTTCAGACTGCAGTAAATCGCAGTGTGAAAGGGGAATGCAGGTTCAAACTACTACTGATCTCAGTGTTAAAGGGGAGTGCAGGTTCTGAATGTTGCAGATCTCAGTGTGAAAGGGCAATACAGGTTCAGACTGCTGCAGGTCTCAGTATGAAATGGAAAAACAGGTTTAGTTTGCAGCAGATATCAGGGTGAAAGGTGAATGCAGGTTCAGACTGCAGCAGATCTCAGTGTGAAAGGGGAATGCAGCTTCAGACTGCAGCAGATCTCAGTGGAAAAGGGGAATGCAGGTTCACAGAGTTGCAGATCTCAGTGTGAAACGGGAATGCAGCTTTAGACTGCTTCAGATCTCAGTGTGAAAGGGGAAGGCTGGTTCAGACTGCAGCAGATCTCAGTGTGAAAGGGGAAGGCTGGTTCAGACTGCATCAGATTGCAATGCAAAAGGCGATTGCAGCTTCAGACTGCAGTAGATCACAGATTGAAAGGGGAATGCAGGTTCAGACTGCAGCAGAACGCACTGTAAAAGGAGAATGTAGCTTCAGACTGCAGTAGATCACAGTCTGAAAGGGGAATGCAGGTTCAAACTGCTGCAGATCTCAGTGTTAAAAGGCAATGCAGGTTCAGCCTGCAGCAGATCTAAGTGTGAAAGGGGAATGCAGGTTCAGACTGCAGCAGATCTCTGTGAAAGGGGAAGGCTGGTTCACAATGCTGCAGATCTGAGGGAATGGGGAATGCAGGTTCAGACTGCAGCAGATCTCAGTGTGAAAGGCGAATGCAGGTTCAGACTGCAGCAGATCTCAGTGTGAAAGGCGAATGCAGGTTCAGACTGCAGCAGATCTCAGTGTGACAGGGGAATGCAGGCTCAGAATGCTGCAGATCTCAGTGTCAAAGGGGAAAGCAGGTTCAGACTGCTGCGGATCTCAGTATGAATGGGGCGTGCAGGTTCAGACAGCTGGAGATCTCGTGTGAAAGGGGAATGTTGGTTCAGAGCATCACAGATCACAGTGTGAAAGTGGAATGCAGTTTCAGACTGCAGCAGATTGCACAATGAAAGGAGATTACAGCTTCAGACTACAGCAGATCTCAGTGTGAAAGGGAAATGTTGGTTCAGAATGCTGCTGGTCTCTGTGTGAAAGGGGAATGCAGGTTCAGACTGCTGCAGTTCTCAGTGTAAAAGGGCAAATCAGATTCAATTTACCGCAGATATCAGGGTAAAAGATGAATGCAGGTTCAGACTGCAGCAGATCTCAGTGTGAAAGGGGAATGCAGGTTCAGACTGCAGCAGATAGCGGAGTGAAAGGGGAATGCAGGTTCACACAGCTGCAGGTCTCAGTGTGAAAGGAGAATGCAGGTTGAGACTGCTGCAGATCTCAGTGTGAAAGGAGAATGCAGGTTGAGACTGCAGCAGATCTGAGTGGGAAAGGGGAATGCAGGTTCAGACTGCATCAGATCTCATTGTGAAAGTGAAATGCAGCTTCAGGCTGCAGCTGGTCACTGTGTGAAAGTGGAACGCAGGTTCAGACTGCTGCAGATCTCAGTGTGAAAATGGAATGCAGGTTCAGACTGCAGCAGATCGCACTGTTAAAGGAGAATGTAGGTTTTGCACTGCAGTAGATCACAGTGTGAAAGCGGAATGCATGGTCAAACTGCTGAAGATCTGTATTAAAGGAGAATGCAAGTTCAGACTGCTGCATATCTCAGTGTGAAAGGGGAATGCAGGATCAGACTGCTGCAGGTGTCAGTGTGAAAGGGCAAAGCAGGTTCAGATTGCTGCAGATCACAGTGTGAAAGGGGAATGCAGATTCAGTTTGCTGTGAACCTCATTGTGAGAGTGGAATGCAGGTTCAGGCTGCAGCAGATTTCAGTGTGAAAGGGGAAGGCTGGTTCAGACAGCAGCAGATCTCAGTTTGAAAAAGGGGAACTCAGCTTCAGAATGCAGCAGATCTCAGTGTGAATGGGTAATGTAGGCTCAGAATGCTACAGGTCTCAGTGTGAAAGGGGAATGCAGGTTCAGGCTGCTGCACATCACAGTGTGAAAGAGGAATGCAGGTTCAGACTGCAGCAGATCTCATTGTGAAAGAGGAAGGCTGGTTCAGACTGCAGCAGGTTGCAATGCAAAAGGAGATTGCAGCTTCAGACTGCAGTAGATCTCAGTGTGAAAGGGGAATCCAGGTCCACACTTCAGAAGATCTCAGTGTGAAAGGGGAATGTAGGTACACACTGCAGTAGATCTCAGAGTGAAAGGGGAATGCAGGTTCACAGAGCTGCAGATCTCAGTGTGTAATGGGAATGCAGCTTCAGACTGCATCAGATCTCATTCTGAAAGAGGAAGGCTGGTTCAGACTGCAGCAAATTGCAATGCGAAATGAGATTGCAGCTTCATACTGCAGTAGATCTCAGTGTGAAAGGGGAATGCAGGCTCAGAATGCTGCAGATCTCAGTGTGAAAGGGGAATGCAGTTTAAATCTGCTGTAGATCTGTGTTAAAGGGGAATGCAGGCTCAGACTGCAGCAGATCTCATTGTGAAAGTTGAATGCAGGTTCAAACTGTTGTGGATCTCAGTGTGAATCCGGCATGCAGGTTCAGATGGCTGGAGATCTCGTATGGAAGGGGAATGTTGTTTCAGAGCATCACAGATCACAGTGTGAAAGTGGAATACAGTTTCAGACTGCAGCAGATTGCACAATGAAAGGAGATTGCAGCTTCAGGCTGCAGCAGATCTCAGTGTGAAAGGGGAACGCAGCTTCAGAGTGCTGCAGCTCTCAGTGTGAATGGGGAATGCAGGTTCAGACTGCAACAGGTCTCAGTGTGAAAGTGCAAATTTGTTCAGTTTGCAGCAGATCTCAGTGTGAAAGGGTATTGCAGGTTCAGACTGCAGCAGATCTCAATGTGAAAGGGCAAATCTGTTCAGTTTGCTGCAGATCTCAGTGTGAGAGGCGAATGCAGGTTCAGACTGCAGCAGATCGCATTGCGAGACCAAAATGCAGATTCAGACTGTGTCAGATCTCAGTGTGAATGGGGATGCAGGCTCAAACTACATCAGATCTCGTTGTGAAAGCGAAATGCAGGTTCATGTTGCAGCAGATCTCTGTGTGAAAGGGGAATGCAGTTTCAGACTGCATCTCATCTCATTGCAAAAGCGAAATGCAAGTTCAAACTGCAGCATATCTCAGTGTGAATGGGGATGCAAGCTTGGACTGCAGCAGATCTCAGTTTGAAAAAAGAGAACGCAGCTTCAGACTGCCGCAGATCTCAGTGTGAATCGGGAATGTAGGCTCAGACTGCAGCAGATCTCATTGTGAAAGGTGAATGTAGGTTCAGACTGCAGAAGATCTCAGTGTGAAAGGGGAATGCAGGTTCCGACTGCTGCAGCTTTCAGTGTGAAAGAGCAATGCAGGTTCAGACAGCTGCAGGTCTCAGTGTGAATGGGAATGCAGGCTCGGACAGCAGCAGATCTCAGTTTGAAAGGGGAACGCAGCTTCAGACTGCCGCAGATCTCAGTGTAAATGGCGAATTCAGGCATAGAATGCTGCCGATCTCTTTTGGAACGGGAATGCAGGTTCAGACTGCAGCAGATCACAGTGTGAAAGGAGAATGTAGCTTTTGCACTGCTGTAGATCACAGTGTGAAAGGGGAATGCCGTTTCTGACTGCAGCACATCTCAGAGTGAAAGGGGAATGCAGGTTCAAACCGCATCAGATCTCATTGCGAATGCGAAATGCGGATTCAGACTGCAGCAGATCTCAGTGTGAATGGGGATGCAGGCTTGGGCTGCATCAGATCTCAGTTTGAAAAAGGGGAACGCAGCTTCAAACTGCCGCAGATCTCAGTGTGAAAAGGGAATGTAGGTTCAGACTGCTGTAAATCTCATTGTGAATGGGGAATGCAGGTTCAGACTGCAGCAGAACGCACTATGAGAGGAGAATGTAGCTTCAGACTGCAGTAGATCACAGTGTGAAAGGGGAATGCAGGTTCAAACTGCTACTGATCTCAGTGTTAAAGGGGAGTGCAGGTTCTGAATGTTGCAGATCTCAGTGTGAATGGCGAATGTCAGATTCAGACTGCAGCAGAACGCACTGTGAGAGGAGAATGTAGCTTCAGACTGCAGTAGTTCACAGTGTGGAAGGGGAACGCAGGTTCAAAATGCTGCAGATCTCAGTGAGGAAGGGGAGTGCAGGTTCCGATTGTTGAAGATCTCAGTGTGAAAGGCGAATGCAGGTTCAGACTGCTGCAGCTTTCAGTGTGAAAGAGCAATGCAGGTTCAGACAGCTGCAGGTCTCAGTGTGAAATGGCATATCAGGTTCAGTTTGCAGCAGATATCAAGGTGAAAGGTGAATGCAGCTTCAGACTGCCGCAGATCTCAGTGTAAATGGCGAATTCAGGCATAGAATGCTGCCGATCTCTTTTGGAACGGGAATGCAGGTTCAGACTGCAGCACATCTCAGAGTGAAAGGGGATGCAGGCTTGGACTGCATCAGATCTCAGTTTGAAAAAGGGGAACGCAGCTTCAAACTGCCGCAGATCTCAGTTGAAAGGGGGATGCAAGTTCAGACTGCTGTAAATCTCATTGTGAATGGGGAATGCAGGTTCAGACTGCAGCAGAACGCACTGTGAGTGGAGAATGTAGCTTCAGATTGCAGTAGATCACAGTGTGAAAGGGGAACGCAGATTCAAACTGCTGCAGATCTGTGTTAAAGCGGAGTGCAGCTTCCGAATGTTGCAGATCTCATTGTGGAAGGCGAAAGCAGGTTCAGACTGCTATAGGTATCAGTGTGAAAGGGGAGTGCAGGTTCAGACTGTTGCAGGTCTCAGTGTGAAGTGGCAAATCAGGTTCAGTTTGCAGCAGATATCAGGGTGAAAGCTAAATGCTGGTTCATACTGCAGCGGTCCTCAGTGTGAAAGGGGACTCTAGATTTTGCATTGCAGTAGATCACAGTGAAAAATGGGAACACAAGTTCAGACGGCTGCAAATCTCAGTGTGAAAGGGAATGCAGATTCAATCTCTTGCAAATCTCAGTGTGATAGCGGAATAAAAGTTCAGACTGTTACAGATCAGTGTGCAAGGGGAATCCAGTTTCAGGTTACCTTCGATCTCATTGTGAAAGGAATACAGGTTCTGATTGCTACTTATCTCAGTGTGTAAGGGGAATTCAGGTACACACTGCAGTAGATCTCAGTGTGAAAGGGGAATGCAGGTTCAGATTGCTGTTGATCTCATTGTGAAAGGGGAATGCCGATTTGTACTGCTGCAGATCTCAGGATGAAAGGGGAATGCAGGTTCAGACTGCTGCAAATCTCAGTGTGAAAGGGAATGGAGGTTCAGCCTGCTGCAAATATCAGTGTGAAAGTGAATGCAAGTTCAGCCTGCTGCAAATATCAGTATGATAGCGGAATGAATGTTCAGACTGTTGCAGATCACAGTGTGCAAGGGGAATGCAGTTTCAGGTTATTGTCGATCTCATTGTGAAAGAGGAATGCAGGTTCTGATTGCTACTTATCTCAGTGTGTAAGGGGAATGCAGTTTCAGAGTGCTGCAGTTCACAGTGTGAAAGGGGAATGCAGGTTCAGATTGCTGTTGATCTCATTGTGAAATGGGAATGCAGCTTCGTACTGCTGCAGGTCTCAGTGTGAAAGGAGAATGGTGGTTCACACTGCTGCAGATCTCATTTTGAATGGGGAATGCAGGTTCAGACTACAGCAGAACGCACTGTGAAAGAGAATGTGGCCTCGGACTGTAGTAGATCACAGTGAAAAAGGGGAATACAGGTTCAGACTGCTGCAAATCTCAGTGTGAAAGGGAATGCAGATTCAGACTGCTGCAAATCTCAGTGTGATACCGGAATGGATGTTCAGACTGTTGCAGATCGCAGTGTGAATGGGGACTGCAGGTTCAGACTGCAGCAGAGCGCAGTGTGAAAGGAGAATGTTGCTTCAGTCTGCAGTCGATCACTGTGTGAAATAGGAATACAGATTCATAATGCTGCAGATCTCAGTGTGAAAGCGAATGCAGATTCAGCCTCCTGCACATCTCAGTGGGATAGCGGAATAAATGTTCAGACTGTTGCAGATCACAGTGTGCAAGGGGAATGCAGTTTCAGGTTACTATCGATCTCATTGTGAAAGAGGAATGCAGGTTCTGATTGCTACTTATCTCAGTGTGTAAGGGGAATGCAGTTTCAGAGTGCTGCAGTTCACATTGTGAAAGGTAAATGCAGGTTCAGATTGCTGTTGATCTCATTGTGAAATGGGAATGCAGCTTCGTACTGCTGCAGGTCTCAGTGTGAAAGGGGAACGGTGGTTCAGACTGCTGCAGATCACAATGTGAATGGGGAATGCAGGTTCAGACTGCAGCAGAACACACTGTGAAAGAGAATGTAGCTTCGGACTGCAGTAGATCACAGTGAAAAAGGGGAATACAGGTTCAGACTGCTGCAAATCTCAGTGTGAAAGGGAATGCAGATTCAGACTGCTGCAAATCTCAGTGTGATAGCGGAATGAATGTTCAGACTTTTGCAGATCACAGTGTGCAAGCGGAATGCAGTTTCAGGTTACTGTCAATCTCATTGTGAATGGGGAATGCAGGTTCAGATTGCAGCAGAACGCACTGTGAAAGAGAATGTAGCTTCGGACTGCAGTAGATCAGTGTGAAAGGTGAATGCAGGATCAAACTGCTGCAGATCTCAGTGTTAAAGGGGAGTGCAGGTTCAGACTGCTGCAGGTCTCAGTGTGAAAGGGGAATGCAGGTTCCGAAAGTTGCAGATCTCAGTGTGAAAGACGAATGCAGGTTCAGACTGCTGCATGCCTCAGTGTGAAAGGGGAGTGCAGGTTCAGACTGCTGCAGGTCTCAGTGTGAAATGGCAAATCAGGTTCAGTTTGCAGCAGATATCAGGGTGAAAGGTGAGTGCAGGTTCAGACTGCAGCAGATCTCAGTGTGAAAGGGGAATGTAGCTTTTGCAATGCAGTAGATCACAGTGTGAAAGGGGAATGCATGGTCAAACTGCTGCAGATCTGTGTTAAAGGGGAATGCATGTTCAGACTGCTGCATATCTATGTGTGAAAGGCGAATACAGGTTCAGACTGCTGCAGATCTCAGTGTGAATGGGGCATGCACGTTCAGACAGCTGGAGATCTCAGTATGAATGGGGAATGTTGGTTCAGAGTATCACAGATCACCGTGTGAAAGGGAAATGCAATTTCAGACTGCATCAGATCTCATTCTGAAAGAAGAAGGCTGGTTCAGAATGCAGCAGATTGCAATGCGAAAGGAGATTGCAGCTTCAGACTGCAGTAGATCTCAGTGTGAAAGGGGAATGCAGGCTCAGAATGCTGCAGATCTCAGTGTGAAAGGGGAATCCAGGTCCACACTGGAGCAGAGCTCAGTGTGAAAGGGGAATGCAGTTACAATCTGCTGTAGATCCGTGCTAAAGGGGATTGCAGGCTCAGACTGCTGCAGATCTCAGTGTGAAAGGGGACAGTGGCTTTTGCACTACAATAGATCACAGTGTGAAAGGGGAATGCATGATCAAGCTGCTGCAGATCTGTGTTAAAGGGGAATGCAGGTTCAGACTGCTGCATATCTCAGTGTGAAAGGCGAATGCAGGTTCAGACTGCTGCAGATCTCAGTGTGAATGGGGCATCCACGTTCAGACGGCTGGAGATCTCAGTATGAAAGGGGAATGTGGGTTCAGAGCATCACAGATCACCGTGTGAAAGGGGAATGCAGTTTCAGGTTACTGTCGATCTCATTGTGAAAGAGGAATACACGTACTGATTGCTACTTATCTCAGTGTAAGGGGAATGCATTTTCAGAGTGCTGCAGTTCACAGTGTGAAATGGGAATCCAGGTTCATAATGCTGCAGATCTCAGTGTGAAAGGGAATGCAGATTCAGCCTCCTGCACATCTCAGTGTGATAGTGGAATAAAAGTTCAA
This sequence comes from Carcharodon carcharias, assembly GCF_017639515.1. Classification (NCBI taxonomy): domain Eukaryota; kingdom Metazoa; phylum Chordata; class Chondrichthyes; order Lamniformes; family Lamnidae; genus Carcharodon; species Carcharodon carcharias. The sequence continues at coordinate 99,014,654 of NC_054473.1, read as the reverse complement.
ACTGTTACAGATCACAGTGTACAAGGGGAATGCAGTTTCAGGTTACTGTCAATCTCATTGTGAAAGAGGAATGCACGTACAGATTGCTACTTATCTCAGTGTGTAAGGGGAATGCAGCTTCGTACTGCTGCAGATCTCAAGATGAAAGGGGAACGCAGGTTCAGACTGCTGCAAATCTCAGTGTGAAAGGGAATGGAGGTTCAGCCTGCTGCAAATCTCAGTGTGATAGCGGAATGAATGTTCAGACTGTTGCAGATCACAGTGTGCAAGCGGAATGCAGTTTCAGGTTACTGTCGATCTCATTGTGAATGGGGAATGCAGGTTCAGACTGCAGCAGAACGCACTGTGAAAGAGAATGTAGCTTCGGACTGCAGTAGATCACAGTGTGAAAGGTGAATGCAGGTTCAAACTGCTGCAGATCTCAGTGTTAAAGGGGAGTGCAGGTTCAGACTTCAGCAGAGCAGACTTCAGGTTCAGACTATCACTGCTTGTTTGTCCCTACAACCACACCCCCCCCTCTCCACTTCTCTCTCTCTCCGCCCCCCACACACGCACCTTAAACCAGCTTATATTTCCACTCTTTCTTGGACTTGAACTCAAGTTCTGTCGAAGGGTCATGAGGACTCGAAACGTCAACTCTTTTCTTCTCCGCCGATGCTGCCAGACCTGCTGAGTTTTTCCAGGTAATTCTGTTTTTGTTTTTGTTTTGGATTTCCAGCATCCGCAGTTTTTTTGTTTTTATCCATATGAATGGGGAATGTTGGTTCAGAGCATCACAGATCACCATGTGAAAGGGAAATGCAAGTTCAGACAGCAGCTGATTGCACGACGAAAGGAGATTGCAGCTTCAGACTGCAGCAGATCTCAGTGTGAAAGGGGAATGCAAGTTCAGATTGCTGTAAATCTCATTCTGAAAGGGGGCTGCAGGCGTTACCTGCTGCAGATCTCAGTGTGAAAGGTGAATGCAATATTAGACTGCTGCAGATCTCCTTGCGAAAGGGGAATGCAGGCTCAGACTGCAGCAAATCTCAGTGTGAAAGGGGATGCAGGTTCAGACTTCTGCAAATCTCTGTGTGATGGCGGAATGAAAGTTCAGACTGCTGCAGATCGCCATGTGAAAGGGGACTGCAGGTTCAGACTTCAGCAGAGCGCAGTGTGAAAGGAGAATGTCATTTCAGACTGCCACAGATCTCAGGGTGAAAGGGGAATGCAGGTTCACAGAGTAGCCGATATCATTGTGAATGGGGAATGCAGGTTCAGGCTGCTGCACATCACAGTGTGAAAGGGGAATGCAGGTTCAGACTGCAGCAGATCTCATTGTGAAAGGGGAAGGCTGGTTCAGACTGCAGCAGATTGCAATGTAAAAGGAGATCGCAGCTTCAGACTGCAGTAGATCTCAGTGTGAAAGGGGAATGCAGGTCCACGCTTCAGAAGATCTCAGGGTGAAAGGGGAATGCAGGTTCACAGAGCTGCAGATCTCAGTGTGAAACAGGAATGCAGCTTCAGACTGCATCAGATCTCATTCTGAAAGAGGAAGGCTGGTTCAGACTGCAGCAGATTGCAATGCGAAAGGAGATTGCAACTTCAGACTGCAGTAGATCTCAGTGTGAAAGGGGAATGCAGGCTCAGAATGCTGCAGATCTCAGTGTGAAAGGGGAATCTAGGTCCACATTGGAGCAGATCTCAGTGTGAAAGGGGAATGCAGTTACAATCTGCTATAGATCTGTGTGAAAGGGGAATGCAGGCTCAGAATGCTGCAGATCTCAGTGTGAAAGGGGATTGCAGGTTCAGACTGCTGCAGGTCTCAGTGTGAAAAGGGATTGCAGGTCCACACTGGAGCAGAACTCAGTGTGAAAGGGGAATGCAGTTACAATCTGCTGTAGATCTGTGTTAAAGGGGAATGCAGGTTCATACTGCTGCATATCTCAGTGTGAAAGGCGAATGCAGGTTCAGACTGCTGCAGATCTCAGTGTGAAAGGGGCATCCACGTTCAGACGGCTGGAGATCTCAGTGTGAAAGGGGAATGTGGGTTCAGAGCATCACAGATCACCGTGTGAAAGGGGAATGCAGTTTCAGACTGCAGCAGATTGCACAATGAAAGGAGATTGCAGCTTCAGACTGCAGCAGATCTCAGTGTGAAAGGGGAATGCAGGTTCAGATTGGTGTAAATCTCATTCTGAAAGGGGGCTGGAGGCTTTAACTGCTGCAGATCTCAGTGTGAAAGGGGAATGCAGGTTCAGATTGGTGTAAATCTCATTCTGAAAGGGGGCTGCAGGCTTTAACTGCTGCAGATCTCAGTGTGGAAGGTGAATGCAGTATTCGACTGCTGTAGATCTCCTTGCGAAAGGTAAATGCATGTTCAGACTGCAGCAGAATGCACTGTGAAAGGAGAATGTAGCTTCGGACTGCAGTAGATCACGTTGTGAAAGGGGAATGCAGGTTCAAACTGCTACAGATCGCAGTTTTAAGAGGGAGTTCGGGTTCTGAATGTTTCAGATCTCAGTGTGAAAGGGGAATGCAGGTTCAGATTGCTGTAAATCTCATTGTGAATGGGGCCTGCAGGTTCAGGCTGCAGCAGAATGCACTGTGAAAGGAGAATGCCGCTTCTGACTGCAGTAGATCACAGTGTGGAAGGGGAATGCAGGTTCAAACTGCTGCAGATCTCAGTGTTAAAGGGGAGTGCAGCTTCCGAATGTTGCAGATCTCATTGTGGAAGGCGAATGCAGGTTCAGACTGCTGGAGGTCTCAGTGTGAAAGGGGAGTGTAGGTTCAGACTGCTGCAGGTCTCAGTGTGAAATGGCATATCAGGTTCAGTTTGCAGCAGATATCAGGGTGAAAGGTGAGTGCAGGTTCAGACTGCAGCAGATCTCAGTGTGAAAGGGGAATGTAGCTTTTGCACTGCAGTAGATCACAGTGTGAAAGGGGAATGCATGGTCAAACTGCTGCAGATCTGTGTTAAAGGGGAATGCATGTTCAGACTGCTGCATATCTATGTGTGAAAGGCGAATACAGGTTCAGACTGCTGCAGATCTCAGTGTGAATGGGGCATGCACGTTCAGACGGCTGGAGATCTCAGTATGAATGGGGAATGTTGGTTCAGAGTATCACAGATCACCGTGTGAAAGGGAAATGCAATTTCAGACTGCATCAGATCTCATTCTGAAAGAAGAAGGCTGGTTCAGAATGCAGCAGATTGCAATGCGAAAGGAGATTGCAGCTTCAGACTGCAGTAGATCTCCGTGTGAAAGGGGAATGCAGGTCCGCGCTTCAGAAGATCTCAGTGTGAAAGGGGAATCCAGGTCCACACTGGAGCAGATCTCAGTGTGAAAGGGGAAGGCAGGTACACACTGGAGCAGATCTCAGGGTGAAATGGGAATGAAGGTTCACAGAGCTGCAGATCTCAGTGTGAAACGGGAATGCAGCTTCAGACTGCATCAGATCTCATTCTGAAAGAGGAAGGCTGGTTCAGACTGCAGCAGATTGCAATGCGAAAGGAGATTGCAACTTCAGACTGCAGTAGATCTCAGTGTGAAAGGGGAATGCAGGCTCAGAATGCTACAGATCTCAGTGTGAAAGGGGAATCCAGGTCCACATTGGAGCAGATCTCAGTGTGAAAGGGGAATGCAGTTACAATCTGCTGTAGATCTGTGTGAAAGGGGAATGCAGTATTAGACAGCTGTAGATCTCCTTGCGAAAGGGGAATGCAGGCTCAGACTGCAGCAGATCTCAGTGTGAAAGGGGAATGCAGGTTCAGACTGCTGCAGATCACAGTGTGAAAGGTGAATGCATGTTCAGACTGAAGCAGAATGCACTGTGAAAGGAGAATGTAGCTTCGGACTGCAGTAGATCACATTGTGAAAGGGGAATGCAGGTTCAAACTGCTACAGATCGCAGTGTGAAAAGGGAGTTTGGGTTCTGAATATTGCAGATCTCAGTGTGAAAGGAGAATGCAGGTTTAGATTGCTGTAAATCTCATTGTGAATGGCGAATGCCTGTTCAGACTGCAGCAGAACGCACTGTGAAAGGAGAACATAGCTTCGGACTGCAGTAGATCAGAGTGTGAAAGGGGAGTGCATGTTCCGAATGTTGCAGATCTCAGTGTGAAAGGGGAGTGCAGGTTCAGACTGCTGCAGATTTCAGTGTGAAAGGTCAATGCAGGTTCAGACTGCTGCAGGTCTCAGTGTGAAATGGCAAATTAGATTGAGTTTGCAGCAGATATCAGGGTGAAAGGTGAATGCCTGTTCAGACTGCAGCAGAACGCACTGTGAAAGGAGAATGTAGCTTCGGACTGCAGTAGATCACAGTGTGAAAGGGGAATGCAGGTTCCAAATGTTGCAGATCTCAGTGTGAAAGGGAATCGTAGGTTCAGACTGCTACAGCTCACAATGTGAAAGGGGAATGCAGGTTCAGATTGCTGTAAATCTCATTGTGAATGGGGCATGCAGGTTCAGACTGCAGCAGAATGGACTGTGAAAGGAGAATGCAGCTTCTGACTGCAGTAGATCACAGTGTGAAAGGGGAATGCAGGTTCAAACTGCTGCAGATCTCGGTGTTAAAGGGGAGTGCAGCTTCCGAATGTTGCAGATCTCATTGTGGAAGGGGAATGCAGGTTCAGATTGCTGTAAATCTCATTGTGAATGCCGAATGCCTGTTCAGACTGCAGCAGAACGCATTGTGAAAGGAGAATGTAGCTTCGGACTGCAGTAGATCACAGTGTGAAAGGGGAGTACAGGTACCGAATGTTGCAGATCTCAGTGTGAAAGGGGAGTGCAGGTTCAGACTGCTGCAGATCTCTGTCTGAAAGGTCAATGCAGGTTCAGACTGCTGCAGGTCTCAGTGTGAAAAGGCAAATCAGGTTCAGTTTGCAGCAGATATCAGGGTGAAAGATGAATGCAGGTTCAGACTGCAGCAGAACTCAGGGAGAATGGGGAATGCAGGTTCACAGAGCGGCAGATCTCAGTGTGAAATGGGAATGCAGCTTCAGACTGCATCGGATCTCATTCTGAAAGAGGAAGGCTGGTTCAGACTGCAGCAGATTGCAATGCGAAAGGAGATTGCAGCTTCAGACTGCAGCAGATCTCGGTGTAAAAGGGGAATACAGGCTCAGAATGCTGCAGATCTCAGTGTGAAAGGGGAATGCAGGCTCGGAATGCTGCAGATCTCAGTGTGAAAGGGGTATCCAGGTCCACACTGGAGTAGATCTCAGTGTGAAAGGGGAATGCAGTTACAAACTGCTGTAGATCGGTGTTAAAGGGGAGTGCAGGCTCAGACTGCTGCAGATCTCATTGTGGAAGGGGAGTGCAGGTTCAGACTGCAGCAGGTCTCAGTGTGAAAGGGCAAATCAGTTCAGTTTGCAGCAGATCTCAGTGGGAAAGGGGAATGCAGGTTCACACTCCAGCAGATCTCAGAGTGAAAGGGGAGTGCAGGTTCACAAAGTAGCCGATGTCATTGTGAATGGGGAATGCAGGTTCAGGCTGCTGCACATCTCAGAGTGAAACGAGAATGCAGGATCAAACTGCGGTAGATGTCAGTATGCAAGCGGAATGCGGGTTCAGACTGCTCTAGATTTCAGTGTGAAAGAGGAATGCAGATTCGGACTACAGCAGATTTCAGTGTAAAAGGGGAATGCAGGTTCAGAATGCTGCAGATCACATTGTGAATGGGGAATGCAGGTTCAGACTGCTGCAGATCTTATTGTAAAAGCAGAATGCAGGTTCAGGCTACAGAAGATCGCAGTGTGAAAGGAGAATGCAGCTTCAGAATGCGCCAGATCTCAGGGTGAAAGGGAAATACAGGTTCACACAGCAGCTGATGTCAGTGTGAATGAGGACTGCAGGTTCAGGCTGCTGTACATCTCAGAGTGAAAGGGGAATGCAGCTTCAGACTGCCGCAGATCTCAGTGTGAATGGAGAATGCTGGCTCAGCATGGTGCAGATCTCAGTGTGAAAGGGGAATGCAAGTTCAGACTGCTGCAGGTCTCAGTGTGAAAGTGGAATGCAGGTTCAGACTGCTGCAGATCTCAGTGTGAAAGGGCAATGCAGATTCAGACTGCTGCAGATCTCAGTGTAAAACAGGAATGCTGGTTCAGAGTGCTGCAGGTCACAGTGTTTAAGGGGAATGTAGTTTCAGGTTGCTGTAAATCTCATTGTGAAAGGGGAATGCCAGTTCAAGTTGCTGCTTATCTCGGTGTGTAAGGGGAATGCAGGTTCAGATTGCATCAGACCTTATTGTGAAAGTAAAATGCAGGTTCAGACTGCAGCAGATCTCAGTGTGAGTGGGGAATGCAGGTCCACATTTCTGGAGATCTCAGTTTGAAAGGGCAATGCAGTTTCAAACTGCGGTACATCTCCGTGTGCAAGGGGAATGCGGGTTCAGACTGCTGCAGATTTCAGTGTGAAAGAGGAATGCAGATTCAGACTACTGCAGATTTCAGTGTGAAAGGTGAATGCAGATTCAGAATGCTGTTGATCTCATTGTGAAAGAGGAACGCAGATATGGACTGCTGCAGACCTCAATTTGAAAGGGGAATGCAGGTTCTGATTTCTGCTCATCTCAGTGTGTAAGGGGTATGCAGGTTCATAGTGCTGCAGTTCACATTGTGAAAGGGGAATGCAGGTTCAGATTGCTGCTCATCTCATTGTGAATGGGGAATGCAGGTTCAGGCTAATGCACATCTCAGTGTGAAAGGGGAATGCAGGATCAAACTGCGGTAGATCGCCATATGCAAGGGGAATGCGGGTTCAGACTACTGTAGATTTCAGTGTGAAAGAGGAATGCAGATTTGACTACAGCAGATTTCAGTGTGAAAGTGGAATGCAGGTTCCGAGTACTGCAGATCTCAGTGTGAAAGGCAAATGCAGTTTCAGACAGCAGCAGATCGCAGTGTGAATGTGGAATGCAGGTTCAGAATGCTGCATATCTCAATGTGAATGGGGCATGCTGTTTCAGAGTGCTGCAGATCACAGTGTTTTAGGGGAATGTAGTTTCAGGTTGCTGTTAATCATATTGTGAAAGGGGAATGCAGGTTCCGAGTACTGCCGATCTCAGTGTGAAACGGGAATGCAGGTTCAGATTGCATCAGACCTTATTGTGAAAGCAAAATGCAGGTTCAGACTGCTGCAGATCTCAGTGTGAGTGGGGAATGCAGGTCCACATTTCTGGAGATCTCAGTTTGAAAGGGGAATGCAGTTTCAAACTGCGGTACATCTCCGTGTGCAAGGGGAATGCGGGTTCAGACTGCATTCAGTGTGAAAGGTGAATGCAGGTTCAGAATGCTGTTGATCTCATTGTGAAAGGGGAACGCAGATATGGACTGCTGCAGACCTCAATTTGAAAGGGGAATGCAGGTTCTGATTTCTGCTCATCTCAGTGTGTAAGGGGTATGCAGGTTCATAGTGCTGCAGTTCACATTGTGAAAGGGGATTGCAGGTTCAGATTGCTGCTCATCTCATTGTGAAAGGGGAATGCAGCTTGGTCCTGCTGTAGATCTCAGGGTGAAAGGGGAATGCAGGTTCACACTGTAGCCGATGTCATTGTGAATGGGGAATGCAGGTTCAGGCTAATGCACATCTCAGTGTGAAAGGGGAATGCAGGATCAAACTGCAGTAGATCGCCATATGCAAGGGGAATGCAGGTTCAGACTGCTGTAGATTTCAGTGTGAAAGAGGAATGCAGATTTGACTACAGCAGATTTCAGTGTGAAAGTGGAATGCAGGTTCCGAGTGCTGCAGATCTCAGTGTGAAAGGCAAATGCAGTTTCAGACAGCAGCAGATCGCAGTGTGAATGTGGAATGCAGGTTCAGAATGCTGCATATCTCAGTGTGAATGGGGCATGCTGTTTCAGAGTGCTGCAGATCACAGTGTTTTAGGGGAATGTAGTTTCAGGTTGCTGTAAATCATATTGTGAAAGGGGAATGCAGGTTCTGATTGCTGCTTATCTCGGTGTGTAAGGGGAATGCAGGTTAAGAGTGCTGCAGTTCACAGTGTGAAAGGGGAATGCAGGTTCATATTGCTGTAGATCTCATTGTGAAAGGGGAATGCCGGTTCGGAATGCTGCAGACCTCAATTTGAAAGGCGAATGCACGTTCTGATTGCTGCTTATCTCAGTGTGTATGTTGTATGCAGGTTCAGAATGCTGCAGTTCCCAGTGTCAAAGGGGAATGCGGGTTCAGGTTGCTGTAGATCTCATTGTGAAAGGGGAATGCAGTTTCGCACAGCTGCAGATCTCTGAAACTGCATTCCCCATTCACACTGACATCGGCTGCTCTGTGAACCTTACACAATGTGAACTGCAGCAGTCTGAACCAGCATTTCTGTTTCACACTAAGATCTGCTGCAGTCTGAACCTGCATTCCCCTTTCACACTGGTCTCTGCTGCAGTCTGAAACTGCATTCCCCTTTCACACTGATATCTGCTGCATTCTGAGCCTGCATTCCCATTTCACACGACGATCTCCAGCAGACTGATCCTGCATTCCCCTTTCACCCTGAGTTCTGCAGCAGTCTGAGCCTGCAGTCCCCTTTCACAATGAGATTTACAGCAATCTGAACCTGCATTCTCCTTTCACACTGTGATTGGAAGAGCTCTGAACAGGCATTCCCCTTTGACACTGAGATCTGCAGCAGTATGAACATGCATTCCCCTTTCACACTGAGATTTGCAGCAGTCTGAACCTGCATTCCTCTTTCACACTGAAATCTGCAGCAGTCTGAACGTTCATTCCCTTTCACACTGAGGTCTGCAGCAGTGATGACCTGCATTCCGCTTTCACACTGAGGTCTGCAGCAGTGATGACCTGCATTCTGCTTTCACACTGAGATCTGCTGTAGTCTGAACCTGAATTCCCCTTACACACTGTGATAAGTAGCAATCAGAACCTGCATCCCCCTTTCACACTGAGATCTGCAGCAGTCCAAACTTGCATTCCCCTTTCACAATGAGATCTGGAGCAATCTCAACCTGCATCCCCCTTTCACACTGAAATCTGCAGCAGTTTGAACCTGCATTTCCCTTTGAAACTGTGATCTTCTGCAGTCTGAAGCTACATTCTCCTTTCACAGTGAGATCTGTTGCAGTCTGAACCTGCATTCCCCTTTCACACTGTGATCTGCAGTACTCTGAACCAGCAGATCCCTGTCACACTGAGATCTGCAGCAATCTGAACCAACATTTCCGTTCACACTATGATCTGCTGCAATCTGAACCTGCATTCCCCTTTCAAATTGAGGTCTGCAGCAGTCCAAACTGCATTCCCCTTTCACACTGAGATCTGCAGCAGGCCGTACTTGCATTCCCCTTTCATACTGAGATCTGCAGCAGTCTGAGCCTGCATTCCCCTTTCACACGGAGATTAGCTGCAAACAGAACCTGCATTCTTCTTTCAAATTGAGTTCTGCAGCAGTCCGAACCTGCATTCCCGTTTCACAATGAGACCGGCAGCCATCTGAACCTGCATGCCCCTCTCACACTGATACCTGCTGCATTCTGAACCCGCATTCCCCTTTCACAATGAGATCTACAGCAGCCTGAAACTGCATTCCCCTTTCACACTGAGATCTGCTGCAGTCTGAACCTGCATTTCCCTTTCACACTGAGACCTGCAGCAGACGGAACCTGCATTCCCCATTCACACTGACGTCGGCTGCTATGGAACCTGCATTCCCCTTTCACAAAGAGATCAAAAGCGATCTGAACCTGCATTCCCCTTTCAAACTGAGGTCTGCAGTAGTCCCAACCTGCATTCCCGTTCCAGACTGCAGCAGATAGCAGTGTGCAAGGGGAATACTGGTTCAGATTGCTGCAGATCTCAGTGTGAAAGAGGAATATAGGTTCAGACTGCTGCAGGTCTCAATATGAAAGAGGAATGCAAGTACAGACTGCTGCAGATCTCAGTGTGAAAGTGGAATGCAGGTTCAGACTGCAGCAGATCTCAGTGTGAAAGTGGAATGCTGGTTCAGACTGCAGCAGATCTCAGTGTGAAAGGGGAATGCAGGTTCAAACTGCTGCAGATCTCAGTGTGAAAGGGAAATGCAGGTTCAGACTGCTGCAGATCTAGTGTGAAATTGGAATGCAGGTTCAGACTGCTGCAGATCTCAGTGTGAAATTGGAATGCAGGTTCAGACTGCTGCAGATCTCAGTGTGAAAGGGGAACGCTGGTTCAGACTGCAGTAGATTGCACTGTGAAAGGAAAATACAGCTTCAGACTGCAGCAGATCTCAGTGTGAAAGGGGAATGGCTGGTTCATAATGCAGCAGGTCTCAGCGTGAAAGGGGAATACAGGCTGATACTGCTGCAGACCTCAATGTTAAAGGGGAATGCAGGTTCAGATTGCTGTAGATCTCATTGTGAAAGGGGAACGCAGCTTCGTACTGCTGTAGATCTCAGGGTGAACGGGGAATGCGGGTTCTGACTGCTGCAGACCTCAACGTGAAAGGGAATTGCAGGTTCAGACTGCACCAGATCGCAGTGTGAACGGGGAACGCAGGTTCAGATTGCAGCAGCCACAGTATGAAAGGGGAATGCAACTTCGTACTGCTGCAGATCTCAGGGTGTAAGGGGAATGCAGGTTCACACAGCAGCCGATGACAGTGTGAAAGATGTGCAGCAGCCTGAACCTGCATTCCCCATTCACACTGACATCGGCTGCTCTGTGAACCTGTATTCCCCTTTCACCCTGAGATCTACAGCAATTCGAAACTGCATTCCCCTTTCACAATGAGATCCACAGCAACCTGAACCTGCATTTCCCTTTCACACTGTGAACTGCAGCACTCTGAACCTGCATTCCCCTTACACACCAAGATAAGCAGCAATCAGAACAGCATTTCCCTTTCACACTGAGACCTGCAGCAGTTTGATCCTGCATTCCCCTTTCACACTGAAACCTGCAGCATTCTGAGCCTGTATTCCCCTTTCACGCTGAGACCTGCTGCATTATGAACCAGCCATTCCCCTTTCACTCTGAGATGTGCAGCAGCCTGAACCTGCATTCCCCATTCACACTGTCACCGGCTGCTGTGTGAACTTGTATTCCCCTTTCACCCTGAGATCCGCTGCAGTATGAACCTGAATTCCCCTTTCAACCTGAGATCTGCAGCTGTACGAAACTGCATTCCCCTTTCACAATGAGATTCAAAGCAATCTGAACCTGTATTCAGCTTTCACACTGCAGTTCGCAGCATTCTGAACCTGCATTCCCCTTACACACTGAGATAAGCAGCAATCAGAACCAGCATTTCCCTTTCACACTGAGATCTGTAGCTGTCTGAACCTGCATTTCAATTTCACACTAAGATCTGCAGCAGTTTGATCTTGCATTCCCCTTTCACACTGAGACCTGCCGCAGTCTGAACCTGCATTCCCCTTTCACACTGAGATCTACAGCAGTTTCAAACTGCATTCCCCTTTCACACTGATATCTGCTGCAATCTGAACCTGCATTGCCCTTTCACACTGAGACCTGCAGCAGCCTGAACAAGCACTCCCCATTCACACGGACATCGGCTGCTGTGTGAACCTGTATTCCCCTTTCGCCCTGAGATCTGCAGCAGTACGAAGCTGCATTCCCCTTTCACAATGACATCAACAGCAACCTGAACCACCATTCCCCTTTCACACTGTGAACTGCAGCACTCTGAAACTGCATTCCCCTTACACACTGAGATAAGCAGCACTGTGAAACTGCATTCCACTTACTGAGATAAGCAGCAGTCCAAACCTGCATTCCCCTTTCACAATGAGATCTACAGCAACCTGAAACTGCATTCCCTTACACAGTGATCTGCAACACTCTGAAGCAGCATTCCCTTTCACACTGAGATCTGCCGCAGTCTGAATCATCATTCCGCTTTCACACAGTTTGCAGCAGTGCGAACCTGCATTCCCTTTTCACACTGAGATCTGCTGCAGTCTGAAGCTGTATTTTCCTTTCACACTGCTAGCTGCTGCAGTCTGAGCCTGCATGCCCCTTTCACACTCAGAGCTGCAGCAATCTGAACCTGTATTCCCTTTCACAATGACATCTGCAGCAGTCCGAGCCTGCAGTCCCGTTTCACAATGAGATTTACAGCAATATGAACCTGCATTCCCCCTTCACACTTGTGATTGGCAGACTCTGAACCTGCATTCCCCTTTCAAACTGAGATCTGCAGCAGATTGAAACCGCATTTACCTTTCAAATTGAAGTCTGCAGCAGTCCAAATCTGCATTCCCCTTTCACAATGAGATCTACAGCACCCTGAAACTGCATTCCCCTTACATAATGTGAACTGCAGCACTCTGAACCAGCATATCCCTTTCACACTGATCTGCAGCAGTCTGAACCAGCATTTCTGTTTCACACTAAGATCTGCTGCAGTCTGAACCTGCATTCCCCTTTCACACTGATATCTGCTGCACTCTGAGCCTGCATTCCCATTTCACACGACGATCTCCAGCAGACTGATCCTGCATTCCCCTTTCACCCTGAGTTCTGCAGCAGTCCAAGCCTGCAGTCCCCTTTCACAATGAGATTTACAGCAATCTGAATCTGCATTCTCCTTTCACACTGTGATTGGAAGAGCTCTGAACACGCATTCCCCTTTGACACTGAGATCTGCAGCAGTTTGAACATGCATTCCCCTTTCACACTGAGATTTGCAGCAGTCTGAACCTGCATTCCTCTTTCACACTGAGATTTGCAGCAGTCTGAACCTGCATTCCGCTTTCACACTGAGGTCTGCAGCAGTGATGACCTGCATTCCGCTTTCACACTGAGATCTGCTGTAGTCTGAACCTGAATTCCCCTTACACACTGTGATAAGTAGCAATCTGCTGTACATCTCAGTGTGAAAGGGGAATGCAGATTTGGACTGCTGCAGATCTCAGTGTGATAGGGGAATGCAGGTGCATAGTGCTGCCAACCACAGTGTAAAGGTGGAATACAGGTTCATATTGCTGTACATCTCATTGCGAAAGGGGACTGCAGGCTCGGACTGCTGTAGATCTCAGAGTGAAAGAAGAATGCAGATACAGACTGCTGCAGCTCTGAGTGTGAAAGGGGCATGCAGGCTCAGTCTGCAGCAGCTAGCAGTGTGAAAGGAAAATACAGCTTCAGACTGCAGCAGATCTCAGTGCGAAAATGGAATGCAGGTTCAGACTGCTGCAAATCTCAGTGTGAAAGGGAAATGCAGCTTCAAACAGCTACAGATCTCATTGAGAAAGGGCAATGCAGCTTCCGACTGCTGCAGGTCTCAGTGAAAAAGGGCAATGCAGGTTCAGAGCATTGCAGACTGCAGTGTGAAAGGGGAATGCAGCAGATTGCAGAGCGAAAGGATATTGTAGCTTCAGACTGCTGCAGATCTCAGTGTGAATGGGGAATGCAGGCTCAGAATGCTGCAGATCTCAGTGTGAAAGGGGAATGCAGGTACATATGCAGCAGATCTCAGTGTGAAGGGAATGCAGGTTCAGACTGCAGCAGGTCTCACTGTGAAAGCAGAATGCAGGTTCAGACTGCTGCAGATCTCTGTGTCAAAGGGGAATGCAGGTTCAGAAGGCTGCACACCTCAGTATGAAAAGGGAATGCTGTTCAGAGCGCTGCCAATCACGGTGTGAAAGGGGAATGGAGGATCAGACTGCTGTAGATCTCCGTGTGAAATGGGAATGCAGGCTCAGACTGCAGCAAATCTCAGTGTGAAAGGGAAATACAGGTTCAGACTGTTGGAAATCTCAGTGTTAAATGGGAATGCAGGTTCAAACTGCAGCAGAGCTCAGTGTTAAATGGAAAAGCAGGTTCAGACTGCTGCAGATCTTAGTGTGAAAGGGAAATGCAGGTTCAGACTGCTGGAGATCTCAGTGTGAAAGGGATTACAGGTTCAGACTGCTGCAGATCTTAGTGTGTAAGGGGAATGCAGTTTCAGGTTGCTGTAGATCTCATTATGAAAGGGGAATGCAGGTTTGGGCTGCTGCAGACCTCAATTTGAATGGGGAATGCAGATTCTGATTGCTGCTTATCTCACTGTGTAAGGGGAATGAGGGTTCAGTTTGCTGTTGATCTCATTGTGAAAGGGGAATGCAGCTTCGTACTGCTGCAGATCTCAGGGTGTAAGGGGAATACAGGTTCACACAGCAGCTGATGTGATTGTGAATGGGGAATGGAGGTTCAGGCTGCTTTGCAGATCTCACTGTGAAAGGGGAATGCAGGTTCACACTGCGGCAGGTCTCAGTGTGAAAGGGGAATGCAGGATCAAACCGCTGCAGATCTTAGTGTGAAAGGGAAATGCAGTTTCAGACAGCTACAGATCTGAGTGTGAAAGGAAAATGCTGGTTCTGATTGAACCTGCATTCCCCTTACACACTGAGATAAGCAGCAATCAGAACCAGCATTTTCCTTTCACACTCAGATCTGCAGCAGTTTGATCCTGCATTCCCCTTTCACACTGAGATAAGCAGCAGAGTGCTGCAGTTCGCAGTGTGAAAGGGGAATGCAGGTTTAGGTTGCTGTGGATCTCATTGTGAAAGGGGAATGCAGTTTCGTACAGCTGCAGATCTCAGGGTGAATGGGGAATGTGGGTTCAGATGGCTGCAGATCTCAGTGCAAAATGGGAATGCAGGTTCTGACTGCTGCGTATCTCAGTGTGAAAGGAGAATGCAGCTTCAGCCTGCAGCAGATTTCAGTGTGAAAGGGGAATGCAGGTTCACACTGCTGCAGATCTCAGTGTGAAAGGGGAATGCAGGTTCAGACTGCTGCAGATGTGATTGTGAAAGAGGAATGCTCGTTCTGACTGCTGCAGATCTCAGTCTGAAAGGGGAATGCAGGTTCTGACTGCTGCAGATCTCAGTGTGAAAGGGGAATGCAGGTTCAGCCTGCTCCAGATCTCAGTGTGAAAGGGGAATGCATGTTCAGCTTGCTGCAGATCTCAGTGTGGAAGTGCAATGCAGTTTCAGACTGCTGCAGATCCCAGTGTGAAAGGTTAATGCAGGTTCAAACTGCAGCTTATCTCAGAGGGAAAGGAGAATGCAGGTTCAGAGTGCTGTACACATCAGTTTGAAATGGATATGCAGGCTCAGTATGCTTCAGATCTCAAGGTGAGGGGTGTGGGTCTCAGGGTGAGGCGCTCGAAGTCCCAGGGCAAGGGCTGCGGGCTCCCAGAGCGATGGATGCGTGGTCCCAGGGTGAGGGGTGCGGCGTCAGTTGGCGAGGGGTGCGAGGTCCCAGGATGTGGGCTGCGGGGTCCCATAACGAAGGGAGTGGGGTCCCAGCGTGAGGCGTGCGTGGTCTCAGGGTGAGGGGCGTGGGATCTCAGGGCAAAGGGTGTGGGGTCCCAGGGCGAGAGGGGCAGGGTCTCTGGGTGAGGGCTATCGGGCTGAGGGGTGCGGGGTCTCAGGGTGAGTGGTGAGTGGTGCGGGGTTCCAGGGTGAAGGGTGAAGGGTGCAGGGTCTCATGTGAGTGGTCTCAGCGTGCGGGGTCTCATGGTGAGGTATCTTAGGGTGTGGGGTCTCAGGGTGTGGGGTCTTAGGATGAGGGATCTCAGGGTGCAGGGTCTCAGGGTGAGGGGTGCGGGGGTCTCGGGGTTCGGGTTTCTCATGGTGCTGGCTCTCAGGGTGAGGGGGCGGGGCCTCGGTGAGGGGGCGTGGTATAAGGGATAGGGGCGGGGTACGCAGGGTGAGGGGGCGGGGCCTCGGTGAGGGGGCGGGGTATAAGGGGTAGGAGGCGGGGTATTCAGGGTGAGGGGGCGGGGTAGCAGGGAGAAATGGAGTGGCCCCTGGGCGAGGGGTGGGATCTCAGGGTGACTGGGCGTGGTACAAGGTCATGAGGCGGGGCCTGGGCCTTCAGTTTCAGTCTTATTCCGGCGGCCGGGAATCGGAAAGAACCTGGC
Source organism: Carcharodon carcharias (assembly GCF_017639515.1). Classification (NCBI taxonomy): domain Eukaryota; kingdom Metazoa; phylum Chordata; class Chondrichthyes; order Lamniformes; family Lamnidae; genus Carcharodon; species Carcharodon carcharias. The sequence goes on along the minus strand of NC_054473.1, from coordinate 98,998,799 downwards.
GAGAAGGTAAGGGAGGGGGAGCCGGCATAGAGTAACTCCGGGACAGGGAGTGTCTCCGGGGGCAGCGGCGAGTTTGTTAATATCGGGGGCACCGGGGAGTGTGTTAACGTCGGGGGCGCCGGGGAGAATGTTGACGTCGGGGGTGCCGGGGATCGTGTTAACGTCCGGGGCGCCGGGGATCGTGTTAACGTCGGGGGTGCCGGGGAGAATGTTAATGTCGGGGGCACCAGGGAGTGTGTTAACGTCGGGGGCGCCGGGGAGAATGTTAACGTCGGGGGTGCCGGGGAGAATGTTAACGTCGGGGGCACCAGGGAGTGTGTTAACGTCGGGGGCGCCGGGGAGAATGTTAACGTCGGGGGCGCCGGGGAGAATGTTAATGTCGGGGGCACCAGGGATTGTGTTAACGTCGGGGGCGCCGGGGATCGTGTTAACGTCGGGGGCGCCGGGGATCGTGTTAACGTCGGGGGCGCCGGGGATCGTGTTAACGTCGGGGGCGCCGGGGACCGTGTTAACGTCGGGGGCTGTGGTGAGCGTGTTAACGTCGGGGGGCCGGCGAGCGTGTTAACGTCGGGGGCGCCGGGATCGTGTTAACGTCGGGGGCGCCGGGGATCGTGTTAACGTCGGGGGCGCCGGGGAGCGTGTTACCGTCGGGGGGGGCCGGGGATCGTGTTAACGTCGGGGGGGCCGGGGATCGTGTTAACGTCGGGGGGGCCGGGGATCGTGTTAACGTCGGGGGGGCCGGGGATCGTGTTAACGTCGGGGGGGGTCGGGGAGTGTGTTAACGTCGGGGGCGCTGGGGACTGTGTTAACGTCGGGGGCGCCGGGGAGCGTGTTAACGTCGGGGGCGCCGGCGAGTGTGTTAATGTCGGGGGCGCCGGGGATCGCGTTAACGTCGTGGGCGCCGGGGATCGTGTTAACGTCGGGGGCGCCGGGGTGCGTGTGGATATCGGGGCCATCAGGGAGCGTGTGGATAACGGGGCCACCAGGGAGTGTGTTGATTGGGAATAACCTGGTGAGAATGTAAGGGAGGGGGAGCCGGAATAGAGCAGCTCCGGGACAGGGAGCATGTTTCTTTCGGGGGGTGCGGGGGCACCAGGCAGTGTGTGAATATTGGGTGGACCAGGCAGTGCGTGAATATCAGGGGCACCGGGGAGTGTGTTGATGCCGGGGAGTGTGTTGGTGCCGGCCAGTGCCGCCAGGGAGTGTGTTGGTGCAGGGGAGTGTGTTGGCGCCGGGTAAGGTGTGGACGACGGAGCCGCCAGGAAGTGTGTTAATCGGGAATAATCTGGTGAGAAGGTAAGGGAGGGGCAGCCGGAATAGAGCAACTCCGGGACAGAGGAGTGTGTTAGTTTCGGGTGTGCACCAGGCAGTGTGTTAACGTCGGGGGCACCAGGAAGTGTGTTAACATCGGGGACCACCAGGGAGCGTGTTCATATCGAGGCCACTAGGGAGCGTGCTGATGCCGGGGCCACCGGGGAGCATGCTGATGCCGGAGCCACCGGAGAGTGTGCTGATGCCGGGGCCGCCGGGGAGCATGCTGTCGCCAGGGCCACCGGGGAGGGTGCTGTCGCCGGGGCCACCGGGAAGGGTGCTGTTGCCAGGGCCACCGGGGAGGGTGCTGATGCGGGGCCACCGGGGAGGGTGCTGACGCGGGGCCACCGGGGAGGGTGCTGACATTGCGCTGTACCAGGCCCTGTGTTAATTTTGGAAGCTAGCAGGGAGGGTGTTAATATTAGCAGGGAGTTCGCTAATATTGGGAGTACCAACCATGTGTTAATATCACCAAGGATACTGGCGAGTGTGTTAATATCGCATGGGGCACCAGTGAGTGTCTTAATTTCAGGGCATCCAAGGAGTGTGTTAATATTGTGGGATACCAAGGAGTGTGTTCTTATTGCATGAGGTACCAGCGAATATGTTAATATCGGGGAGTACCAGCGAGTGTGTTAATAATGGGGGATACCAGGGAGTGTGTTCTTATTGCAGGGGGTGCCAGCGAGTGTGATAATATGGGGGAGCGGGCAGATACCAGGGAGTGTGTTCTTTTTGCATGGGGTACCAGGGAGTGTGTTAAATTCGGGGTTACCAGGAAGTGTGTTCTTGTTGCAGGGGGTGCCAGCGAGTGTGTTATTATCGGGGGTTCCAGGGAGTGTGTTCTTATTGCAGGGGGTGCCAGCGAGTGTGTTAATATCGGGGGTACCAGGGTGTGTGTTCTTAATGCAGGGGGTACTAGCGAGTGTGTTAATATTGGGGGGCACCAGTGGGTGTGTCCTTATTGCAGGGGGTGCCAGCATGTGTGTTTATATCGGGGACAGGGGTTTACCAGGTATTGCAGGGGGTACCAGCGAGTATGTTAATATCAGGGGTTACCAGGGAGGCTGTTCTTATTAAAGGGGGCACTAGCGAGTGTGTTAATATCGGGGAGTACCAGCGAGTGTGTTAATATCGGGGAATACCAGGGAGTGTGTTTGTATTGCATGGGGTACCAGCGAGTGTGTTAATATTGGGGGATACCAGCGAGTGTGTTCTTGTTACATGGGGCATCAGCGACTGTGTTAATATTTGGTGGTACCAGAAAGTGTGTTCTTATTGCAGGGTGTACCAGCGAGTGTGTTAACGTCGGGGTTGCCAGGGAGTGTGTTAATATCAGGGGCACCCGCGAGTGTGTTAATATCGGGGGGCACCAGTGAGTGTGTCCTTATTGCAGGTGGTGCCAGCGCGTGTGTTTATATCGGGGTGGGGGAGGGGTACCAGGTATTGCAGGGAGTACCAGTGAGTATGTTAATATCAGGCGTTACCAGGGAGTGTGTTAATATCGGGGAATACCAGGGAGTGTGTTCGTATTGCAGGGGTTACCGGTGAGTGTGTTAATGCCAGGGGGGAGCAGGGAGTGTGTTCTTATTGCAGAGGGTGCCAGCGAGTGTGTTAATATTGGGTGGGTACCAGCAAGTGTGTTAATATCGGGGAGTACCAGCGAGTGTGTTACTAACGGAGTATACCAGGGAGTGTGTTCTTATTGCAGGGGGTACCAGTGAGTGTGTTAATATAGGGGGGTGGGCAGGTACCAGCGAGTGTGTTCTTATTGCAGGGGGTACTAGCGAGTGTGTTAATATTGGGGGGTACCAGTAAGTGTGTTAACGTCAGGGTTACCAGGGAGTGTGTTAATATCGGGGCACCAGCGGGTGTATTAATATCGGGCAGCAACAGTGAGTGTGTCCTTATTGCAGGGGTTGCCAGCGAGTGTGTTTATATCAGGGGTTACCAGGGAGGCTGTTCTTATTGCTGGGGGTACCAGCGAGTGTGTTAATATTGGGGGGTACCAGCGAGTGTGTTAATATTGGGGGGTACCAGCAAGTGTGTTAATATTGGGGTCTACCAGCGAGTGTGTTAATATTGGGCTGTACCAGCGAGTGTGTTAATATTGAGGGGTACCAGCGAGTATGTTAATATTGGGGGGTACCAGCGAGTGTGTTAATATTGGGGGGTACCAGCGAGTGTGTTCTTATTGCAGGGGGTACCAGCAAGTGTGTTCTTATTGCAGGGGGTACCAGTGAGTGTGTTCTTATTGCAGGGGGTACCAGTGAGTGTGTTCTTATTGCAGGGGGTACCAGTGAGTGTGTTCTTATTGCATGGCGTACCAGCGAGTGTGTTCTTATTGCAGGGTGTACCAGTGAGTGTGTTAATATCGGGGAGTACCAGCGAGTGTGTTAATATTGGGTGGTACCAGCGAGTGTGTTCTTATTGCAGCGTGTACCAGCGAGTGTGTTCTTATTGCAGGGTGTGCCAGCGAGTGTGTTAATATCGGGGGGGGGGGGGTACCAGGTATTGCAGGGGGTACCAGCGAGTATGTTAATATCAGGGAGTAACAGCGAGTGTGTTAATATTGGGGGGTACCAGCGAGTGTGTTCTTATTGCAGCTTGTACCAGCGAGTGTGTTCTTATTGCAGGGTGTACCAGCCAGTGTGTTAATATCGGGGGTGGGGGGGGGGTACCAGGTATTGCAGGGGGTACCAGCGAGTATGTTAATATCAGGGAGTACCAGCGAGTGTGTTAATATTGGGTGGTGCCAGTGAGTGTGTTCTTATTGCAGCGTGTACCAGCGAGTGTGTTAATATTGGGGGGTACCAGCGAGTGTGTTCTTATTGCAGGATGTACCAGCGATTGTGTTCTTATTGCAGGATGTACCAGCGAGTGTGTTCTTATTGCAGGATGTACCAGCGAGTGTGTTCTTATTGCAAGGTGTACCAGCGAGTGTGTTAATATTAGGGGGTACCAGCGAATGTGTTCTTATTGCAGGATGTACCAGTGAGTGTGTTAATATCGGGGGGGCGTACTAGGTATTGCAGCGGGTACCAGCGAGTATGTTAATATTGGGTGGTGCCAGTGAGTGTGTTCTTATTGCAGCGTGTACCAGCGAGTGTGTTAATATTAGGGGGTACCAGTGAATGTGTTAATATCGGGGGGGGGTACTAGGTATTGCAGGGGGTACCAGCGAGTATGTTAATATTGGGGAGTACCAGCGAGTGTGTTAATATTGGGTGGTACCAGCGAGTGTGTTCTCATTGCAGCGTGTACCAGCGAGTGTGTTCTTATTGCAGCGTGTACCAGCGAGTGTGTTCTTATTGCAGCGTGTACCAGCGAGTGTGTTCTTATTGCAGCGTGTACCAGCGAGTGTGTTCTTATTGCAGCGTGTACCAGCGAGTGTGTTCTTATTGCAGCGTGTACCAGCGAGTGTGTTCTTATTGCAGCGTGTACCAGCGAGTGTGTTCTTATTGCAGCGTGTACCAGCGAGTGTGTTCTTATTGCAGCGTGTACCAGCGAGTGTGTTCTTATTGCAGCGTGTACCAGCGAGTGTGTTCTTATTGCAGCGTGTACCAGCGAGTGTGTTCTTATTGCAGCGTGTACCAGCGAGTGTGTTCTTATTGCAGCGTGTACCAGCGAGTGTGTTCTTATTGTAGCGTGTACCAGCGAGTGTGTTCTTATTGCAGCGTGTACCAGCGAGTGTGTTAATGCTGGGGGGTACCAGGGAGTGTGTTCTTATTGCAAGGGGTACAAGGGAATGTGTTAATATTGGGGGTACAAGGGAATGTGTTAATATTGGGGGTACCAGCGAGTGTGTTAATATCGGGGGTACCAGCGAGTGTGTTAATATCGGGGGTACCAGCGAGTGTGTTAATATCGCAGGATACCTGGGAGTGTTTTCTTATTGCAGGGGGTGCCAGTGAGTGTGTTAGTATTGGGGCATACCAGGGAGTGTTCTTATTGCAGGATGTGCCAGCGAGTTTGTTAATATGTGGGGTACCAGTGAGTGTGTAAATATCTGGGGATATCAAGATGTGTGTTAATATTGCAATGGAGACCAGAGTTTGTGGTGTTATCAGGGGTACCAAGGTGTCTTTTAATGTCAGGGGACATCAGGGATTGTGTTAATATTGGGGGATACCAGGGAGTGTGATCTTATTGCAGGGGGTGCCAGCGAGTTTCTTAATATCGGGGGATGGGAGGGGTACCAGGGAGTGTGTTAATGTCAGGAGATACCAGCGCGTGTGTTTATGTTGGGGGAAAATAGCCAGTGTGTTAACATCGGGGGATACCAGCGAGTGTGTTAATATCGGGGATACCAGCGAGTGTGTTAATATCGGGGATACCAGCGAGTGTGTTAATATCGGGGGTACCAGCGAGTGTGTTAATATTGGGGGTACCAGCGAGTGTGTTAATATTGGGGGTACCAGCGAGTGTGTTAATATTGGGGGTACCAGCGAGTGTGTTAATATTAGGGGTACCAGCGAGTGTGTTAATATCGGGGGATACCAGGGAGTGTGTTCTTTTTGTAGGGGTGCTAGCGAGTGTTTTAATATCGGGCGGTACCAGGGAGTGTGTTCTTGTTGCAGGGGGTACCATAGAGTGTGTTCATATTGGGGGTACCCGGGCGTGTTTTAATATTGGGAGGTACCAGGGAGTGTGTTAATATCAGGGGTACCATGAAGTGTGTTAACGTCGGTGGGTACCAGGGAGTGTGTTAATATTGAGGGGTGCCAGTGAATTTGCTAATATGGGGGTACCAGCAAGTATGTTAATATTGGGGCGTACCAGGTAGTGTGTTCTTATTGCAGGAGGTGCTAGCGAGTGTGTTCATATCAGGGGATACCAGGGAGTGTGTTCACGTTGCATGGGGTACCAGCGAGTGTATTAATATTGGGGGATACCAGGGAGTGTGTTCTTATTGCAGGGGGTGCCAGCAAGTGTGTTAATATTGGGAGTACCAGCGAGTGTGTTACTATCGGCGATACCCGAAAGTGTGTTAATATCACATGGTGCACGACGGAGTGTGTTAATATTGCATGGTGTACCTGGGGTACCTAATATCACACAAGTTACCAGGCAGTGTGTTTATATCGCATGGGGTGCCAGCAAGTGTGTTAATATCGTACAAGGTAGCAGGGAGTGCGTTAATATTGCATGGGGTGCCAGCGAGTGTGTTCATATCGGGGTGGACCAGGGAGTGTGTTATAATCAGAGGGTACATAGGCCTGTGTTAATATCGCATGGGGAACCAAGGAGTGTGTTAATATCGGTGGGTACCACAGAGTGTCTTAATTTTGCATGGGGTGCCAGCGAATGTGTTAATATCGCACAAGGTTCCAGGGAGAGTGTTAATATTGCATGGGGTGCCAGCAAGTGTGTTAATATCGCATGCTTAAGAAGGGAGTGAGGCAAAAGACGGGAAATTACAGGCCGATTAGCCTGACCTCGGTCGTTGGTAAGATTTTAGAGTCCATTATTAAGGATGAGATTTCAGAATACTTGGAAGTGCATGGTAAAATAGGGCAAAGTCAGCATGGTTTCATCAAGGGGAGGTCGTGCCTGACAAATCTGTTACAATTCTTTGTAGTAGTAATGAGCAGGTTAGACAAAGGAGAGCCAATGGATGTTATCTACTTGGACTTCCAGAAGGCCTTTGACAAGCCGCACAGGAGCTCTACGGAGCTAAGACCCCATGGTGTTAGAGGCAAGGTACTACCATGGGTAGAAGATTGGCTGTCTGGCAGGAGGCAGAGAGTGGGGGTAAGGGGATCCTTTTCAGGATGGCGGCCAGTAACTAGTGGAGTTCTGCAAGGGTCAGTGTTGGGACCACAACTTTTCACTTTTTATACGTTAATGATCTAGATGAAGGAACTGAGGGCATCCTGGCTAAGTTTGCAGATGATACAAAGATAGGTGGAGGGGCAGGTAGTATTGAGGAGGTGGGGAGGCTGCAGAAGGAATTAGACAGGTTAGGAGAATGGGCAAAGAAATGGCAGATGGAATACAACGTGGGGAAGTGTGAGGTCATGCACTTTAGTAGGAAGAATAGAGGCAAAGACTATTTTCTAAATGGGGAGAGAATTCAGGAATCTGAAGCGCAAAGGGACTTGGGAGTCCTAGTCCAGGATTCTGTTAGAGTTAACTTGCAGGTTGAGTCAGTAGTTAGGAAGGCAAATGCAATGTTGGCATTTATTTCGAGAGGACTAGAATATAAAAGCAGGGATGTGCTGCTGAGGCTTTATGAGGCTGTGGTCAGACCACATTTAGAATATTGTGAGCAAGTTTGGGCCCCGTATCTCAGGAAGGATGTGCTGGCCCTGGAGAAGGTCCAGAGGAGGTTCATGAGAATGATCCCAGGAATGAAAGGCTTAACATATGAGGAACATTTGAGGACTCTGGGTCTATACTCAATGGAGTTTAGAAGGATGAGGGGGGATCTGATTGAAACTTACAGAATAATAAAAGGCCTGGATAGAGTGGGTGTGGGGAAGGTGTTTCCATTAGTAGGAGAGACCAGGACCCGAGGGCACAGCCTCAGAGTAAAGGGAAGAACAGAGATGAGGAGAAACTTCTTTAGCCAGAGAGTGGTGAATCTATGGAATTCATTGCCACAGAAGGCTGTGGAGGCTAGGTCATTGAGTGTATTTAAGACCGAAATAGATAGGTTGTTGATTGGTAAGGGGATCAAAGGTTATGGGGAGAAGGCTGGAAAATGGGGTTGAGAAACTTATCAGCCATGATTGAATGGCAGAGCAGACTCGATGGGCTGAATGCCTAATTTCTGCTCCTATGTCGTATGGTTGTCTTAATATCTCACAAGTTACCAGGGAGTATGTTAATATCGTAGGGGATGCCTGCAAGTGTGTTAATATCACATGGGGTGCCAGCATGTGTGTTAATATTGCATGGGGAACCAGGGTGTGTGTTAATATTGGTAGGTACCAGGGAGTGTGTTCTTATCGCAGGGGGTACCAGGGAGACTGTGTAGGGGTTGGGCAATAAATGCTGGCCCAGCCATTGGCGCCCATAACACATGAACGAATTAAAAAAAGAAATTAAGTTGCCTCTTACTCTTCTCAGTTCCAGTAATAACAAGCCTTCTCTGCCCAACCTTTCCTCATAAGACAACTCACCCACTCCAGATATTCGTCTGATAAACCTCTGAACTGCTTCCAACGCATTTACATCCTTCCTTAAATAAGGAGTCCAATATTGTACACAGTAATCCAAATGTGGTCTCACTAGTGCCCTGTACAACTGAAGCATAACCTCCCTACTTTTTATTCCATTCTCCTTGCAATGAATGATATCTTTCTATTACTTTTTCTCCTTGCTGTACTTGTGTACTAGCCTTCTGTGATCCATGCACTCGGACACCTAGGTTCCCCCTGCACCTCAGAGCTGCAATCTCTCACCATTTAGATAACATGCTTCTCTTTTATTCTTCCTGCCAAAATGGACAATTTCACATTTTCCACTTTACATTCCATTTCCCAGATCTTTGCCCACTCACTTAACCTTTCTATATCTGTTTGTAGCCTCCTTATGTCCTCTTCACAACTTACTTTCCTACCTATCTTTGTGTCATCAGCAAATTTGGCAACCAGCACTTCAATCCCTTCATCCAAGTCATTTATATAAATTGTAAACAGTTGAGGTCCCAGCACTGATGCCTGTGGCACACCGCTTGTCACATCCTGCCAACCTGAAAAAGACCCATTTATGCCAACTCTCTGCTTCCTGTAAGCTAGCCCATGTTCTATCCATGCCAATATGTTAGCCCCTACACCATGAGCTTTTATTTTCTGCAATAATTTTTGATGTAGCACTTTATCAAATGCCTTCTGGAAATCGAAGTACAGTACATGCCCCTTTATCCACAGCACATGTTACTTCCTCAAAGAACTCCAATAAGTTGGTTAATCGTGATTTCCCTCTCACAAAACCATGTTGACTCTGCCTGATGATCTTGAGCTTATTTACCCAATGACAGATGTTAAGCTAACTTGCCTATAGTTTCACGCTTTCTGTCTCCCTCTCTTTTTGAATAATGGAGTTACATTTGCTACCTTACAATTTAATGGGACCTTCCCCGAATTGAGGGAGTTTTGGAAAATTAAAACCAATGCTTCAACTGTCTCACTGGCCACTTCTTTTAAGACCCTAGGATGAAGCCCATCAGGACCTGGGTACTTGTCAGCCCACAGCTCCAACAATTTACTCAGTATCATTTCTCTGGTGACTGTAATTTTCCTGACTTCCTCCACCATTTCCATTTCCTGGTTTATGGCTGCTTCTGGGATGTTACTTGTATCCTCTATAGTGAAAACTGATGCAAAATACCTCTTCAATTCATTTGCCATTTCCATGTTTTCCATTATCAATTCTCCAGACTCACTTTCTATGGGACCAGCACTCACTTTGTTAATTCTTTTCTTTTTAAAATATTTATAAAAACCCTCACCATTAGTTTTTATATTTCTGGCTAGTTTTGTCTCATGCTGTAATATTTCTCTCCTTATTAGTCTTAGTCATTCTTCGCTGCTCCTTATATTCTGTCCAATCTCCTGGCTTTCCATAAAACCATAAGACATAGGAGCAGATGTTTCAGCCCATCTAGTCTGCTCTGCCATTCAATGAGATCGTGGCTGATCTGATAATTCTCAACTCCACTTTCTTGCCTTCTCCCCATAACCTTTGGTCCATTAACTGATCAAAAATCTGTCTATCTCAGCCTTGAATACACTCAACAACCCAACCTCTATAGCCCTCTGCGGTAAAGAATTCCACAGATTGACTATTCTCTCAGAGGAGAAATCCCTCCTCATCTCTGTTTTAAATGGGCGACCCCTTACTCTGAGATTATGCCCTCTGGTCCTAGACTCCCGCACAAGGGGAAACAACCTCTCAGCATTTAACCTGTCAAACCCCCTCAGAATTTTATATGTTTTAATAAATTCCAATGAGTACAGGCCCAACCTACTCAACCTCTTCTCATAAGAAAATCCCTCCATACCCGGGCTCAACCGAGTGAACCTTCCCTGGACTGTCTCCAATGGCAGTATATCTTTCCTTAGATACAGGGATGAAAACTATTCACAGTATCCTAAATGTGGTCTAACTAGTGCCTTGTATAGTTTTACCAAGACTTCCCTATTTTTATACTCCATTCCCTTTGAAATAAGACTTCCCTATTACATGGTGAATTTGTATGTTAGCTTTTTGTGAATCATGCATGAGGACCCCCAAATCCCTCTGTGCTGCAGCTTTCTGCAGTCTTTCTCCATTTAAATAATGTTCAGCTCCTCTATCTTTCTTGCCAAAGTGCATAACCTCACATTTTCCCACATTATATTCCATCTGCCAAGTTTTTGCACACTCACTTAACCTGTCTCTGTAGACTCCTTGTTTCACCCTGACCACTTGCCTTCTCATCTATTTTTGTGTCATCCATAAACTTGGTGATGGTGCATTCACTTCCCTCATCCAAGTCATTAATATATATTGTAAATAATTGTGGCCCCAGCACTGATCCCTGTGGCACTCGCTAGTTACAGGTTGCCATCCTGAAAATGCCTCCATTATCCCAACTCTTTGTCTTCTATTAGTTAGCTAATCCTCAATCCATGCAAATATACCACCCCCAACACCACGGGCTTTTATCTTATTAGGTAGTCTTATGTGCGGCACCTTAACAAATGCCTTTTGGAAATCCAAATATATTACATTTACTGGTTCCCCTTTATCTACCCTGCTTGTTACCTCCTTAAAGAATTCTGATAAATTTGTCAGGCATGATTTCTCCGTTACGCTGGCTCTGCTTGGTTATATTATGTATTTCTAAACGCCCTGCTATTTCATCCTTCATAATAGTCTCTAATATTTTCCCAATGACGGATGTTAAGCTAACTGGCCTATAGCTACCTGTTTTTTTTCTCCCTTTTTATATAAGGGTGTTATATCGGCAGTCTTCCAATCCTCTGGCACTTCTCCAGAATCTAAGCATTCTTGGAAGATTCCTACCAGTGCATCCAATATTTCTGTAGCTACTTCCTTTAATATCCTAGGATGCAACCCATCAGGTCCAGGGGCCTTAAAGGCCTTCAGCTCCATTAGTTGCCCTAGTACTTTTTCTCTAGTGATAGTTACTGTATTTATTTCCTCCCCCCCCCTTTTGCCCCTTGATTATTTAGTATTTTTGGAATGCTATTAGTGCCTTCTGCCATGCAAAGTATTTATTCAACTCCTCTGCCATTTCGTGGCTCCCCATTATTATTTCTCCAGCCTCATTCTCTAAGGGGCCTATATTCTCTTTGGCCTCTCTCTTCCGTTTCATATATTTAAAGAAGCGATAAATGCCTGTTTTCATATTACTTGCTAGTTTACCCTCAAAGTTTATTATCTCCCTCTTTTTTTGGTCATCTTTTGTTGGCTTTTAAAACTTTCCCAATCCTCTGGTTTACCACTAATCTTTGCCACATGGTGTGTTTTTTTTCTTTCAATTTGATACTATCCTTAACTTATTTGGTTAACCATGGTTGGTTTAGATCCTTCCTAGAATCCTTCTTCCTCACTGGATGTTATGGGACAGCTGATGGTAAATGTTGAATTGTTCAAATCTCAGAGAGAAATTTGAGACAACTGCCACAACTATTTTTTCAATTTGTATGTTTAGAGATGTTATCTTTGAATTCAGTAGTAATCGGACCATCAAGACTTATAGGCTTTTTCAAAACTAAGTTAAACATTCATTAATAAGAGAAATGATTTTAAACACATACATAGATCTACAAATTACGATTGTAATAACTTCTAATCCATCAATTAATCTGAATCCCAGTTACACTTTTGTTAAGACAATAGCAAGACACACAGATTTTAAAAGACCCAGGCAAAGAAATATGTTACCCTGACAATCCAATTCAAAATGAGTCTCCTGAACTTCAGTTCTTTGTAGAAAGCAGCTTGAGGCATAGGTGCTGAAGGCTTTTCACACTTGTTAAATCTTAAAATGCCTACCATTACACACAACCTTCCCTCCTTTATACATATTTTTCCCTTTGAATGCAAACTTACCGTTGTTGCACTATGTCTTTAGACTTTACCTTTTTGATAATAAAAACCTCTCTTGGCACTATGTTTACCAGGAATCTTTGTGAAAAATAAACACACTGTTTCTGAACTTCACCTGGCTATATGACACACTTAACCCCCTCACACAAAAACAAAAATAAAAATACCTGGAAAAGCTCAGCAGGTCTGGCAGCATCGGTGGAGAAGAGTACAGTTGACGTTTCGAGTCCTCACGACCCTTCAACAAAGCTAAGTAAAGATAGGAAAGGGGTGAAACATAAGCTGGTTTAAGGGGGAGAGTTGGACAAGAAGAGCTAGGTGAAGAGCCAGTGATAGGTGGAGACAACCAAAAGATGTCACAGACAAAAGGACAAAGAGTTGTTGAAGGTGGTGATATTATCTAAAGGAATGTGCTAATTAAAGGTAGAAAGCAGGACAAACAAGGTACAGATAGCTCTAGTGGGGGTGGGGTGGGGTGAAGGAATACTAAAAAGGCTAAAAGGTAGAGATAAAACAATGGATAGAAATACATTTAAAAATATTGGAAATAGGTGGGAAAAGAAAAATCTATATAAATTATTGAAAAAATAAAAAGGAGGGGGAAGAAATGGAAAGGGGGTGGGGATGGAGGAGAGAGTGCATGATCTAAAATTGTTGAACTCAATATTCAGTCCGGAAGGCTGTAAAGTGCCTAGTCGGAAGATGAGGTGCTGTTCCTCCAGTTTGCTTTGAGCTTCACTGGAACAATGCAGCAGGCCAAGGACGGACATGTGGGCATGAGAGCAGGGTGGAGTGTTGAAATGGTAAGTGACAGGGAGGTCTGGATAATGCTTGCGGACAGACCAAAGGTGTTCCTCAAAGCAGTCACCCAGTCTGCGTTTGGTCTCTTCAATGTAGAGGAAACCGCATTTGGAGCAACAAATGCAGTAGACTAAGTTGAGGGAAGTGCAAGTGAAATGCGGCTTCACTTGAAAGGAGTGTTTGGGCCCCTGGATGGTGAGGAGAGGGGAAGTGAAGGGGTAGGTGTTACATCTTCTGTGGTTGCATGGGAAGGTGCCGTGGGAGGGGGTTCAGGAGTAGGGGGTGATGGAGGAGTGGACCAGGGTGTGCCGGAGGGAATGATCCCTGCGGAATGCCACCAGGGATGGTGAAGGGAAGATGTGTTTGGTGGTGGCATCATGCTGGAGTTGGCGGAAATGGCGGAGGATGACCCTTTGAATGCGGAGGCTGGTGGGGTGTTAAGTGAGGACAAGGGGGACCCTATCATGTTTCTGGGAGGGAGGAGAAGGTGTGAGGGCAGATGCCTTAACCCCTCCTTTGAAAACAATCTAAACAGGTTTATTTAAAAATGCAAATGTTCCCTTGACACCTATGTTTACCTACTTAACATTTTAAACCTAGCTCATCTTCTACCACATCAAAGCCTTGAGTCTAGCTGCCTTTAATCCAATTAAGTTTCTCACACGTACAGATACAGGTACCACTATTTTACAATAAATTCCAATAATATTGAGAATTATTATATCTTCCTGACACTAGGATATATCTTTGTTGTGAGTCATGAACTATTAAACATCTGCCATTGTTCATCAACTGTCTTTTCTGCTAAGCTCCTTTCCCAGTCCACTCCAGCCAACTTTGCCCCTGTGCTTTTGTAATTACCCTTATTTAAGTTTCGCACATTTGTTTCTGACCAAAGTTTCTCACTCTCAAACTGAATGCTAAGTTCCACCATGTCACTGTTTCCTAGGGGATCTTTTACTCTGAGATCATTTATTAAACATGCCTCATTACATATTACCAGATCCAAAAATAACCTGACCCCTGGTTGGATCCACAACATATTGTTGCAGGAAACTGTCCCAAATACACTGTATGAATTCTTCCCTGTAGTTATCCCTGCCAATTTGATTTTCCCAATCTACATGAAGATCAAATTCACCCATGATTAATGTGCTACCTTTTTTACATGCCCTGATTATCTACTGATTTATTCTCTACCGTACAATATGGCTAGTGTTCGGAGGCCTAAGGCCTGCTCCCACCAGTGACTTCATCACCTTGCCCTTTCTTACCTCCACCCATATGGATTCTACGTCTTCCGATCCAAGATCATTTCTTGCTATTGTACTTATTCCAACTCGACTAAAAAAGCTACTTCACCACCCTTTCCTTCCTGATTTTTGAAAATTCACATACCCCTGAATATTTAGTTCCCAGTTTTGATCTCCTTGTAATCACGTCTCTGTAATGGCTATAAGATCACACCCATTAACATCTATTTGTGTCGTTAATTCATTTATTTTTTTCTGAATATGGCATGTATTTAGGTAAAGATCATTTAATTTTGCCTTTTTACCATTTCTCCCCCCTTTGACCCTATTTGCTTTTTTTTAATATTTGTACACTCTGTCCCTTCCTAACCCACTCTGGATAACATTACCTAAACAGCTGCTGTGCAAGGCTGCCACATCCTTTAGCTTTGTAAGCCTATGTATCCCTTCTCCAGAACCCTTCTCCTCTCTATTTAGTTTAAAGCCCTCTCTAAAGCCCTAGTTATTTGGTTCGCTAGGACACTGGTCCCAGCATGGTTCAAGTGAAAGCCCACTCCACCGGAACAGCTCTTTTCTACCCCAGTACTGATGCCAGTGCCCCATGAACTGAAATCCATTCCTCCTAACCAATCTTTGAGCCACGCATTTAACTCCTTGACTTTATTTACTCTAAGCCAGTTTGCCCATGGCTCAGGTAGCAGGGAACATTTGCATGAGATTATTACCATGGAGGTCCTGCTTTTTAATTTGGCTCCTAACTGTTCAAATTCTTTCAGCAGAACCTCCATTCCTGTACCATCAATGTAATTGGTACCAATGTGGACGATGACAACTAGATTCCTCTCTGGCCCTGAGGAAATGTCCTTAACCCTGGCACCGGACAGGCAACACAGCCTTCAGGGCTCATGCTCACGGCTGCAAAGAATAGTATCTATCCTCCTAATTATACTCTCCCCCAGCACTGCTGTATTCCATGGCCAGTTTGCTCATCTTCCCTGCAGTCCCCACGCTCACCTACACAGCTTGCAAGAACCTCATAACTGCTGGACAGTTGCAGGGGCCGAGGCTCCTCGAACATGACTTCCTGGGTCCCCATACCTACCTCATCTGCAGTCACATCCTCCGGTACCTGATCACAGACCAAATTTGAATTACCTAATCTGAGGGGTGTGACCACCAAAGTGCCCAGGTATCTTTCCTCCTCCCTGATGTGGAGCCATGTCTGCAGTTCGGACTCCAGCTCCTTAACTTGGATCCGAAGTTCCTCGAGTTGCAAACACTTACCACAACCCCTTTCTTGGACTCACTCAAGTTCTGTCGAAGGGTCATGAGGACTTGAAACGTCAACTCTTTTCTTCTCCGCTGATGCTGCCAGACCTGCTGAGTTTTTCCAGGTAATTCTGTTTTTGTTTTGCTTTTTCTTTAAGCTTGACACTATCTTTAACTTTCTAGATAACCACAGATGGTGCATCCATCCCTTGGACTTTTTCTTATCCATTGGAATGTATCTGTTCTGTGCATTCTGAAATATCCCCGTAAATATTTGTCACTGCATCTCTATTGACCTATCCCTTAACCTAATTTGCCAATTCCCTTTAGCTAGCTCAGCTGTCATGCCCTCATAATTACCCTTATTTAAGTTTAAAAATTTAGTCTCAGACCCACTCCTCTCTCCTTCAAACTGAATGTAAAATTCATTATGGCTGTTGCTACCTCAGGGTGCCTTCACTATGAGATCAATAATTACTCCCATCCCATTGCATAATACCAGATCTAGTATAGCCTACTCTCTGGTTGGCTCCAGAATGTGCTTTCCTAAGAAACTATCCCAAAAACATTCAATCTACTTCTCAGCTAAGCTATCTTTGCCCATCTGACTTTTCTGCTCTATATGTAAATTAAAATCTCCCATGATTATCGCCATGCCTTCCTGACAAGCTGCATTTATTTCTTCCTTTATGCTGAACCCTACCAGGTGGTTACTGTTCGAGGGCCTGTACACAACTCCCACAAGTGATTTTTTGCCTTTACCATTTCTCACCATAACCAAACTGTTTCCACATCCTGGTTCCCTGAACTTCGGCCATCTCTCTCTATTATGCTAATACCATCATTAACTAACAGAGCTATCCTCCACAACTCTTTCTCCGGTACATCGATGATTACTTCGGTGCTGCTTCATGCTCTCATCGGGACTTGGAAAAATTTATTAATTTTGCTTCCAATCTCCATCCCTCCATCATTTTCACGTGGTCCATCTCTGACACTTCCCTTCCCTTCCTTGACCTCTCTGTCTCAATCTCTGGTGATAGACTGTCCACCAATATCCATTACAAACCTATCGACTCCCACAGCTACCTCGAGTACAGCTCCTCACACCCCGCTTCCTGTAAGGACTCCATCCCATTCTCTCAGTTCCTTCGCCTCCGTCGCATCTGTTCCGATGATACTACCTTCAAAAACAGTTCCTCTGACATGTCCTCCTTCCTCCTTAACCGAGGTTTTCCACCCACGGTCGTTGACAGGGCCCTCAACTGTGTCCGGCCCATCTCCCGCGCATCCGCCCTCACGCCTTCTCCTCCCTCCCAGAAACATGATAGGGTCCCCCCTGTCCTCACTTATCACCCCACCAGCCTCCGCATTCAAAGGATCATCCTCCGCCATTTCCGCAAACTCCAGCATGATGCCACCACCAAACACATCTTCCCTTCCCCCCTATCGGCATTCCGTAGGGATCGTTCCCTCCAGGATACCCTGGTCCACTCCTCCATCACCCCCTACTCCTCAACCCCCTCCTATGGCACCATTCCATGCCCACGCAAAAGATGTAACACCTGCCCCTTCACTTCCTCTATCCTCACTGTCCAAGGGCCCAAACACTCTTTTCAAGTGAAGCAGCATTTCACTTGCATTTCCCCCAACTTAGTCTACTGTATTCATTGCTCCCAATGTGGTCTCCTCTACATTAGAGAGACCAAACGTAAACTGGGTGACCGCTTTGCAGAACACCTGCGGTCTGTCCGCAAGAATGACCCAAACCTCCCTGTCGCTTGCCATTTTAACACTCCACCCTGCTCTCTTGTCCACATGTCTGTCCTTGGCTTGCTGCATTGTTCCAGTGAAGCCCAACACAAACTGGAGGAACAACACCTCATCTTCCGACTAGGCACTTTACAGCCTTCCAGACTGAATATTGAATTCAACAACTTGAGGTCTTGAGCTCCCTCCTCCATCCCCACCCCTTTTCTGTTTCTTCTCCCTTCCTTTTGTTTTTTCCAATAAATTATGGATTTTTCTTTTCCCACCTATTTCCATTATTTTTAAATATTTTAAAATCTTTTATGCTCCCCCCACCCCCACTAGAGCTATACCTTGAGTGCCCTACCATCCATTCTTAATTAGCACATTCAATTAGATAATATCACTTTAACACCTATGTGTTCTTTTGTTCTGTTGTCTGTGACATCTTTTGATGATCTGCTTCTATCTCTGCTTGTTTGTCCCTACAACCACACCAACCCCCTCCACTTCTCTCCCCCGACCCAAACACCAACCCCCCCAACACACCTTAAACCAGCTTATATTTCACCCCTTTCTTGGATTCACTCGAGTTCTGTCGAAGGGTCATGAGGACTCTAAACGTCAACTCTTTTCTTCTCCGCCGTTGCCGCCAGACCTGCTGAGTTTTTCCAGGTAATTCTGTTTTTGTTTTGGATTTCCAGCATCCGCAGTTTTTTTGTTTTTACCTTTTCCTCGCTTCCTGCCCTTCTTAAATATCCTGTACATTTCAACATTCAAGTCCCAATCCATGTCCACCTGCAGCCATGTCTCTGTAATGGCTATCAAATCATAATTATTTATTGCTAAGTGCGCTGTCGGTTCATCTGTTTAATTTCGAATGCTATGTGCATTCAGACACAGAGCGTTTAGCTTTATCCTTTTATTCTTTTTATAACCTCTAGCTTTATCTGTTGATTTACTGTTAGATTTTGTACTCTCTATCCCTTTCTGTCACAGTCTGTTTTTCATTTTCCATAATAACCTTTTTCTTTTGTCTTGCCTCTGCTCTTTGATTTACCACTTATTCCCAAATTTGGTCCCTTGCCCCACTATTTAGAACTGGTTCTGTCGAAGGGTCATGAGGACTCGAAACGTCAACTCTTTTCTTCTCCGCCGATGCTGCCAGAGCTGTTGAGTTTTTCCAGGTAATTCTGTTTTTGTTTAGGATTTCCAGCATCCGCAGTTTTTTGTTTTTATCACCATTATTGAGCCTAGCTTTCAATCCCAGATTTATTAATTGTATTTAGATTCCAGCAGCTGCCATGTCCCCATGTCCCCAGAACATTAACTTGGGCTTCTGGATTGCTAATCCACTGACATTGCCACTTCGCCACTGTCTCCTCCTAATATCTCCATCAGGAAAAGCAGCTCATTGATAAATTCTTGCAACAACTTTCCAGGCAAAAAATTGGGGTTATTCAAATTACTATTACTGGCGATGTCATGATGGGAGAGCTTCAAAGACCATCTTCATCCTTGATTCCTTGAGGGTCTATAATGCCCTAGAATTTGTCTTTCAATTTGAAAACATTGTTGCATTTCCACAGCATATTATCATCTCCAATTCTCTCACACATTGTTATGTGGTCAATGCGATGGCCTTTTTGCATAACTAGTGTTGTACAAAAAGCAGTAACGAGTGACTGGTTCTTGGTGCTTGAGAGAACACTGTTCGACAGACCTCTTGGCTCTACTTTGAGATGTGGGATCTTGAACATCCGCTTGAAAAAGCAGATGCTGAATACCTTATTTGTAGGGCTTTATTTCAGATAATGTAGCACTCCATCAGCTGTATACTCGAGCATCAGCCTAGGTATTTTCAGCCTAGTGACTAAATTACTATTTTCCTATTATTGACATGCCTGGCCAAGTATTTGTGGAAATAGCCTAACTGCCATGGTCTGCGGCTCAGGGCACCTGGGCTGGGGGCGTCCGTGGCTTGAAGAGATTAATTATATATGTTTGAAGGTACATGTATTTGAATGATGATGTTTATATAAATTAGGAGCGGGAGTAGGCCATTTGAGCCCTCGAGCCTGCTGTGCCATTTGATAAGATCATGGTTGATCAGATTGTGGTGGGAGAAGTGGGTTCCAGTTTGTGGGGCACTGGCATCAGTACTGGGGAAAATGGGGGCTGTGCTGTTGGGATGGTCCACTCCTGAATTGTGCTGGAATGAGTGTCCTTGCAAATTGCATGACTAGGACAGAGGGCTTTAAATTAAACAAGAGGGGTGAGGATCATGCTTGCGTAGATGTAGCAATTTTGACAGGAAAGCAAAACAGTAATATGAGAAATGAGGTTCAGCGAATGGCAGGAAGGGACAGAGAGGAAAAAACTTAAGAATGCATCAACAGTCAAGACCAGCTGTTACAAAGATAACAAAAAGACAAAACTGAAGGCTCTCCATCTGAATCACATAGCACTCATAACAAAGTAAATGAATGGCCCACATTGAAGTAAATAAGTATGACCTGATGGCAATTACAGAGACGTGGCTGCAGGATGACAAAGATTGGGTCCTTAATATTGAGGGGTACATGACGTTTAAGAAGAATAGGAAGCTAGGTAAAGGTGGAGGGGGTAGCTGAGGGAGTTTGAGTAGCTAAAGACTAAATTAAAAAGCAGAAACATAAAGTAGAGCCACAAGCAAATTGACATACAGTAAAGTAGAAAGTCAGAGGGTTGAAAGTGTGGCTCAAATCTTTGGCCTGGGAGAAGTGGGTTTCAATTCATGGGCAAAGGCACTAGTACAGGCTTCCATTGGGATTGGCTTCACTTGAACTGAGCTGGGTCCATTGTCCTGACAAATCGAATAACTAGGGCTGCAGAGAGGGTGTTAAACTCTATGGGGGGAGGGTTTCAAGTGAGAGGAAATTTAGATAGTTAAAGTGAAAGAAGAAGGCAATAGTGCAAGATAGTGATCTGGGTAATGCGAACCAGAATGTGACTTAAAGGGACAGACCATGCAAACAAGTTAAATAGGGTCAGAGTAGGGGAAAACAGAACCAAGATAAAATGAAAGACGCTTTATCTGAATGTATGTAGCATTCATAATATTGCCGATGTATTGATGGCACAAATGGAAATAAGTGGTAATGATCTGACTGCCGTTACAGTGACTTGGTTGCGACTGAGGCTGGGAGTTGAATATTCAGAGGCACCAGACGTTTCAGAAGGATAGGGAGGAAAAGGAATAGCTTTTTTAATGTAGGATGAGATGAGTATAGTAGGGGAGAAATGATGTTAGCTCAGAAGCTCAAGACTTAGTCAGTTTGATTGGAGTTAAGAAATAGCAATGGAAGAAGTCACTGATTGTAGCAGTTTATGGGCCCTAGGACAGTAGCTATACTGTAGGACCAATTAGAAATCAAAAAATAATGGCTTGTAAGAAAGGTGTTGTGATAATCTTGGGTGACTTTAAGCTTCATAGTTTGAGCAAATCAAATTGGCAAAAGGAAGCTTGAGAACAAAGTTCATAGACTGTGTTTGAGGCAGTTTCTTAGGTTAATATGTCCTGGAACTAATTGGAGAACAGGCTGTTTTAGATTCGTAAGGTATAATGGGACAGGATTAATTAATAATCTCATACAAAGGATCCTTTGGAAAGACTGATCATAACATAATAGAATTTCACATTCAGTTTGAGGGTCTGCAACTAAATTTCAGTGAAGGCAATTACAAAGGAACGAAGGTAGAATGAGCTAAAGTGGACTAGGAAAATAGATTAAAGAGTAATATGGTAGATAAGTATGGCTGACATTTCAGGAAACGTTTTATAATTCTTAACAAAGATATATTTGATAGAGAAAGAAAGAGTCCACATGAAGTATACACCATCTGTGACCAATTAAGGAAGTTAAGGATATTAACAAATCGAAGAGAAAGGTGTACAGTGCTGTGAAGATTAGTGGTAGGTTAAGATTGGGAAATTTTTAGAAAGCAAAGGAGAATTTTTTAAAAAAGAAGAAAATAGATTGAGTAAACGAACAAGAAATTAAGAAAAAGACAGTCAGTTTCTATAAGTGTATAAAAAAGCAAGAAGGCAGTTAAAGTAAACAATTGTCCCTTAGCAGACGAGACTAAGGAATAACTGACAGGTAACAACAAAATGACAGAGACTTGAACAAATATTTTGTAGTGGTCTTCACAGTTGAGACACTAAAAGAATAAAAGGAACTTAAATCAATCAGCAATCTAAAAGGACCAAACCTGACAAGTTCCCAGGACCTGATGACCTGCGTCCCAGGGTCTTTAAAAAAGTGGCTGCAGAGATAGCGGGCCCATTGGTTGTAATCTTCCACAATTCCCAAGATCATGGAAAGGTCCAAGCAGATTGGAAAACCACAAACGTAATACTACTATTCAAGAAATGAGCCTGACAGAAAGCTGGAAATTTTAAGGTCAGTTAGCCTAACATCTGTCATTGGGAAAATGCTGGAATCTAGCATTAAATAGTCGTTTGGTAGTACAGAACTTGAGTATTGCTGAAAAAAAGAGACACGCTGTTGAAGTTTTTCATCTTGCACTCATCAGGACAGATTCTCAAGGATGCCACTGTAAAGAAAACAACAATTTATGCTGCATTAGAAGAGTATGCTGATTGGTTCGCAAGTGGACTCTGATTGGTAGAGGTGTTGCCGTAGAGAATGCACCAGAGAATAGTTAATTGCTAAGCTTTTGTTTAAATTCAAACCAGATAGGTCGACTCTGATCGGTCTAGGCATTGCCCTAGGGAATGGAGCAGGGAATGCCTGTCCCCCAAGCTTTTGGTTAGTTGAAAAGGTGCAACGCGTGGACATGCTCCTTCTGGGTTCACTTGCCACCCAATCATCACTCTCTTCTCATGCAGTATAAATTATTGTTCCCTTTACAATTGGTATTCTTGCCGATCTGTCCTGATGAGTTCGAGACAAAATGCTTTGACAGCATGTCTCCTCTTTGAGCGATATTGAAATCCATTATTAAGGAAGTGGTAGCAAATTATTTTGAAAATCCTAATACAATTAATTGTAATACAACATGGTTTTTCCAAAAGGGAAACTGTGTTATCAATATATTAGAATTTTTAGAAGGCATAATGAGCTGGGTGGATAAAGGGGAATCAGAATAACTAGTGTATTTGGATTTCCACAAGGCATTTGATAAGTTGCCACATAAAAGCTTATTACACAATGTAAGAGCTTATGGTGTGGGTGTAATATATTAGCATGGATGGAGGATTGGCTTACAGCCTCTTGGTCTTTCTCCTTTGGAATCTCCTGCCCCCGAAACTCTGTTTCTGCCTGAATCTCTTCTCCTCCTTCCTCTCCAGTCTTATACAGCAAGTTTTCCCATCAGCCTCATGTTCTGGCTGGCTGCTACGCACTAAACTAACTGAGTTTTAAAAATCAGATCGTGGCTTTCTATTCAATCTGGCAAGACGTTTTCCTATTTGTGTTCACTAACATTCAATTCCACTCCTTCCTCGCCTCCCAGTAAATTACAAGCTTCTTGTCTCCTCCCTCCTAACCCATTCCCTATCCAGGCTCATTGGTTGCATTCAGCCCATGTGTTCTCAGTTTTGTTGAAAGTCTGTGGAACTGTTTCAGAAGCCTTTCAGAATTCCATAAAAACCACTTCCAGTGACACCCATATTTACCGTATTAGTTAGCTCCTGAAAAAAATTCAACTGGGTTTGTTATGCATGACTTTGCATTTCCTCATCTATGCTGCCTCTCTCTGATCATCTCCAATTGCTTAGTCACTCTGACCCTAATAACTGATTCTAGTAATGTCCCCACAACTGATGTTCATCTGAAAGGCATATAGTTTCCTTACTTATCTCCTTTACCCCTCATAAATGATAGAGTGACATTGTCAATTTTCCAATCCAAGGAGTTAATCCCTGAATAAAGACAACTTTGGACGATCGAATATACTGAATCCCTCACTTTCAATATTCATTCAATACCCTGGATGGAATCCATCAGGTTGTGGAGACTTATCTGTCTTTAGTCTCTTTCTCCATCACCTTTTTTATTATTAATATCGGGTCTAATAAGATATTCCCCTTGATTTATTTTTTTCTTTTATTACTGGTACTTTTTCCACATCCTTTACTGTTTAAACAGATACAACATAAATCTACTATTTCCTGATTTCCAATCACATTACCAGTTGTAATTGACCAGATGAGGTGCTGATCAAACAGACTGCTTTAGCCTGGGTAGCGTTGAGCTTCTTAAGTGTTGCACATGCACATTTCCAGTCTTGTGGGGAGTGTCTCTATCACTTACAAAGCATAAGTCAGTTTGATGGAGAGGTTTTGATGAGTCAGAGTGATAAAATATTAGAATGGTTACAGCACAAAAGGAGGCCATTCCTGGACTGTCTTGTCCATTTCATCTAGAACCCACAACCTCGTCTTTTCTCTGGTTGTACAATTGCTTTTTCTTCGGATAATTATCCAATTCTCTTTTGAAAGCCATGACTGAATCTACCTTCACCAGATCCTTCAGTAGTGCATTCCAGATTCTAACCACTTGTTGTGTAAAGAATAAGGTTTTCCTCATATCACCACTGCTTCTTTTCCCAATTACCTGATATCTGTGATTAAAAACAAAAAACTGCAGATGCTGGAAACCCAAAACAAAAACAGAATTACCTGGAAAAACTCAGTAGGTCTGGCAGCATCGGCGGAGAAGAAAAGAGTTGACGTTTCGAGTCCTCATGACCCTTCAACAGAACTGAGTGAATAGTAGGAGAGGAGTGAAATATAAGCTGGTTTAAGGTTGGGGGGGAGGGGTGGGAGCAGAGAAGTGGGGGGATGGTGGTGTGGTTGTAGGCACAAGCAAGCAGTGATAGGAGCAGATAATCAAAAGCTGTCACAGACAAAGGAACAAAGAGGTGGTGAAGGTGGTGATATTATCTAAACGAATGTGCTAATTAAGAATGGATGGCAGGGCACTCAAGGTACAGCTCTAGTGGGGGTGGGTTGGAAAGACTAGCAGGGCATACAAGATTTAAAAATAATGGAAATAGGTGGGAAAAGAAAAATCTATTTAAATTATTGGAAAAAACAAAAGGAAAGGGGAAGAAATGGAAAGGGGGTGGGGATGGAGGAGGGAGTTCAAGATCTAAAGTTGTTGAATTCAATATTCAGTCCGGAAGGCTGTAAAGTGCCTATCGGAAGATGAGGTGCTGTTCCTCCAGTTTGCGTTGGGCTTCACTGGAACAGTGCAGCAAGCTAAGGACAGACATGTGGGCAAGAGAGCAGGGTGGAATGTTAAAATGGCAAGCGACAGGGAGGTTTGGGTCTTTCTTGCGGACAGACTGCAGGTGTTCTGCAAAGCGGTCGCCGAGTTTACGTTTGGTCCCTCCAATGTAGAGGAGACCGCATTGGGAGCAACAAATGCAGTCGCCGAAGTTGGGGGAAATGCAAGTAAAATGCTGCTTCACTTGAAAGGAGTGTTTGGGCCCTTGGACGGTGAGGAGAGAGGAAATGAAGGCGCAGGTGTTGCATCTTTTGCGTGGGCATGGGGAGGTGCCATAGGTAGGGGTTGAGGAGTAGGGGGTGATGGAGCAGTGGACCAGGGTGTCCCGGAGGGAATGATCCCTACGGAATGCCACCGGGGTCGGGGGTGTGAAGGGAAGATGTGGTTGGTGGTGGCATCATGCTGGAGTTGGCGGAAATGGCGGAGGATGATCCTTTGAATACAGAGGCTGGTGGGGTGGTAAGTGAGTACAAGGGGGACCCTATCATGTTTCTGGGAGGGAGGAGAAGGCATGAAGGTGGATGCGCGGGAGATGGGCCGGATACGGTTGAGGGCCCTGTCAACGACCATGGGTGGAAAACCTCGGTTAAGGAAGAAGGAGGACATGTCAGAGGAACTGTTTTTGGAGGTAGCATCATCAGAACAGATGCGACGGAGGCAAAGGAACTGAGAGAATGGGATGGAGCCCTTACAGGAAGTGGGGTGTGAGGAGCTGTAGTCAAGGTAGCTGTGGGAGTCGGTAGGCTTGTAATGGATATTGGTGGATAGTCTATCACCTGAAATTGAGACAGAGAGGTCAAGGAAGGGAAGTGAAGTGTCAGAGATGTACCATGTGAAAATGATGGAGATTGGAAGCAAAGTTAATAAATTTTTCCAAGTCCTGACGAGAGCATAAAGCAACACCGAAGTAATCATCGATGTACCGGAGAAAGAGTTGTGGGAGGGGGCCGGAGTAGGACTGCAACAAGGAATGTTCCACATACCCCATAAAGAGACAGGCATAGCTGGGGCCCGTGCGGGTACCCATAGCCACACCTTTTATTTGGAGGAAGTGAGAGGAGTTGAAGGAGAAATTGTTCAGCGTGAGAACAAGTTCAGCCAGACGGAGGAGAGTAGTAGTGGATGGGGATTGTTCGGGCCTCTGTTCGAGGAAGAAGCTAAAGGCCCTCAGAGCATCCTGGTGGGGGATGGAGGTGTAGAGGGATTGGACGTCCATGCTGAAGAGGAAGCGGTTGGAGCCAGGGAACTGGAAATTGTTGATGTGATGTAAGGTGTCAGAGGAATCACAGATGTAGGTGGGAAGGGACTGGACAAGGAGAGAGAAGGGAGTCAAGATGACGAGAAATGAGTTCCGTGGGGCAGGAACAGGCTGACACAATCGGGACAGTTCTGTTTGTGGATTTTGGGTAGGAGGTAGAAGCGGGCCATCTGAGGTTGGGCGACTATCAGGTTGGAAGCTGTGGGAGGAAGATCTCCAGAGGAGATGAGGTCAATGACAGTCCTGGAAACAATGGCTTGATGTTCAGTGGTGGGGTCATGGTCCAGGGAGAGGTAGGAGGAAGTGTCTGCGAGTTGATGCTCAGCCTCCGCGAGGTAGAGTTCAGTGTGCCAGACAACAACAGCACCACCCTTGTCAGCGGGTTTGATGACAATGTCAGGGTTGCACCTGAGAGAACGGAGTGCAGTAAATTCAGAGAGAGACAGATTAGAATGGGTGAGAGGAGCAGAGAAATCGAGATGACTAATGTCACGCTGACAGTTCTCAATGAAAAGATCAAGAGAAGGTAAGAATCCAGAGGGAGGTGTCCAGGTGGAGGGAGAATATTGGAGGTGGGTAAAAGGATCCGTTGAACGGGGAGAAGACTCCTGCCCAAAGAAGTGAGCCCGGAGACGAAGACGGCGGAAGAAGAGTTCAGCATTGTGCCGAGCCCGAAATTCATTGAGGTGAGGGCGTAAGGGTATGAAACTAAGTCCTTTGCTGAGCACTGAACGTTCAGCGTCGGAGATGGGAGGTCAGGGGGTATAGTGAATACATGGCCGGGGCTGGGATTGGAAGATGGGGTGGGGACGGAGGGACAGGCAGGGGTGGAGGGTCCTAGATGGGTGTTGGTGTCGATGAGTTGTTGGAGCTTGCGTTCATTAGCACTTGAGAGAAAGAGAAAAAGTTTCTTGTTGAGGCATCGGATGAGACGAAAAATAAAATGAAACTGGGGGCACGCGCAGCTTTGAAAAAGGGTACGGCGGTGCTGCTGGAGGGAGAGGTCGAGTGTGTTCATATGGCGGCGCATGGCACTGAGTGTGGATCTCAGAATGTGACGGGAACAGCAGTCCGAGAAACGCTTTATGTCCCGGAGATACCTGTAATCCTGTGTGGGTTCGAAACAAGAGGGATGGAATTTCAGTTGAAATCCATGTAAACACCGTGTCAAATAAAAGTTTTGCTCCTCTCTGCGACAAGATTTCCTTATCTCTCTTTTGCCTTGTTCACCTTCATTACTTTCCATTTCTCTCCTGGTGTTTGACAAGGTGTTTACTAAAACCTGCTTTCACAGCCATATTTCCTTCCTCAGTGACTGTTTCCGTCTCCGACTTACCCATGTGGATTTCAATTGAAATTCCATCCCTCTTGTTTCGAACCCACACAGGATTACAGGTATCTCCGGGACATAAAATGTTTCTCAGACTGCTCTTCCCGTCACATTCTGAAATCCACACTCAGTGCCATGCGCCGCCATATGAACACACTCGACCTCTCCCTCCAGCAGCACCGCCGCACCCTTTTTCAAAGCTGCTCGTCCCCCCAGTTTCATTTCATTCTTTGCCTCGTTTGACGCCTCAACAAGAAACTTTTTGTCTTTCTCTCAAGTGCTAAGGAACGCAAGCTCCAACAACTCATCGACACCAGCACCCATCTAGGACGCTCCACCCCTGCCTGTACCTCCGTCCCCACCCCATCTTCTAATCCCAGCCCCGGCCATGTATTCACTATACCCCCTGACCTTCCCCTCTCCGACGCTGAACGTTCAGTGCTCAGCAAAGGACTTAGCTTCATACCCTTATGCCCTTATCTTAATGAATTTCGGGCTTGGCACGATGCTGAACTCTTCTTCCGCCGTCTTCGTCCCTGTGCTCACTTCTTTGGGCAGGAGTCCTCTCCCCGTTCAACAGATCCTTTTACCCACCTCCAATATTCTCCCTCCAATTGGACACCTCCCTCTGGATTCTTACCTTCTCTTGATCTTTTCATTGAGAACTGTCAGCGTGACATTAGTCGTCTCAATTTCTCTGCTCCTCTCACCCATTCTAATCTGTCTCTCTCTGAACTTACTGTACTCCGTTCTCTCAGGTCCAACCCCAATATTGTCATCAAACCCGCTGACAAGGGTGCTGTTGTTGTCTGGCACACTGACCTCTACCTCGCGAAGGCTGAGTGTCAACTCGCAGACACTATGACCCCACCACTGAACATCAAGCCATTGTTTCCAGGACTGTCACTGACCTCATCTCCTCTGGAGATCTTCCTTCCACAGCTTCCAACCTGATAGTCGCCCAACCTCGGACGGCCCGCTTCTACCTCCTACCCAAAATCCACAAACAGAACTGTCCTGGTAGACCGATCATGTCAGCCTGTTCCTGCCCCACGGAACTCATTTCTTGTTATCTTGTCTCCCTTCTCTCTCCCCTTGTCCAGTCCCGTCCCACCTATATCCGTGATTCCTCTGACACCTTACGTCACATCAACAATTTCCAGTTCCCTGGCCCCAACCGCTTCCTCTTCACCATGGACGCCCAATCCCTGTACACCTCCATCCCCCACCAGGATGGTCTGAGGGCCCTTAGCTTCTTCCTTGAACAGAGGCCCGAACAATCCCCATCCACCACTACTCTCCTCCGTCTGGCTGAACTTGTTCTCACGGTGAACAATTTCTCCTTTAACTCCTCTCACTTCCTCCAAAGCTGGGCCCCAGCTTTGCCTGTCTCTTTATGGGATATGTGGAACATTCCGTGTTCCAGTCCTACTCCGGCCCCCTCCCACAACTCTTTCTCCGGTACATCGATGATTACTTCGGTGCTGCTTTATGCTCTTGTCGGGACTTGGAAAAATTTATTAATTTTGCTTCCAATCTCCACCCCTCCATCATTTTCACATGGTACATCTCTGACACTTCCCTTCCCTTCCTTGACCTCTCTGTCTCAATTTCAGGTGATAGACTGTCCACCAATATCCATTACAAGCCTACTGACTCCCACAGCTACCTCGACTACAGCTCCTCACACCCCGCTTCCTGTAAGGACTCCATCCCATTCTCTCAGTTCCTTCGCCTCCGTCGCATCTGTTCCGATGATGCTACATTCAAAAACAGTTCCTCTGACATGTCCTCCTTCTTCCTTAACCGAGGTTTTCCACCCATGGTCGTTGACAGGGCCCTCAACCGTGTCCGGCCCATCTCCCGCGCATCCGCCCTCACGCCTTCTCCTCCCTCCCAGAAACATGATAGAGTCCCCCTTGTCCTCACTTATCACCCCACCAGCCTCCGCATTCAAAGGATCATCCTCTGCCATTTCCGCCACTTCCAGCATGATGCCACCAACGAATAAATCTTCTCTTCACACCCTCGCCCCCAGTGGCATTCCGTAGGGATCGTTCCCTCCGGGACACCCTGGTCCACTCCTCCATCACCCCCTACCTATGGCACCTCCCCATGCCCACGCAAAAGATGCAACACCTGCCCCTTCACTTCCTCTCTCCTCACCGTCCAAGGGCCCAAACACTCCTTTCAAGTGAAGCAGCATTTCACTTGCATTTCCCCCAACTTAGTCTACTGCATTTGTTGCTCCCAATGCGGTCTCCTCTAGATTGGAAAGACCAAACGTAAACTGGGCGACTGCTTTGCAGAACACCTGTGGTCTGTCCGCAAGAAAGACCCAAACCTCCCTGTCGCTTGCCATTTTAACACTCCACCCTGCTCTCTTGCCCACATGTCTGTTCTTGGCTTGCTGCATTGTTCCAGTGAAGCCCAACGCAAATTGGAGGAACAACACCTCATCTTCCGACAGGCACTTTACAGCCTTCCGGACTGAATATTAAATTCAACAACTTTAAATCTTGAACTCCCTCCTCCATCCCCACCCCCTTTCCGTTTCTTCCCCTTTCCTTTTGTTTTTTCCATTAATTTAGATAGATTTTTCTTTTCCCACCTTTTTCCATTATTTTTAAATCTTGTATGCCCTGCTAGTCTTTCCACCCCACCCCCACTAGAGCTGTAACTTGAGTGCCCTGCCATCCATTCTTAATTAGCACATTTGTTTAGATAATATCACCACCTTCAACACCTCTTTGTTCCTTTGTCTCTGACATCTTTTAATTATCTGCTCCTATCACTGCTCCTATCACCTACAACCACACCACCAACCTTAAACCAGCTTATATTTCAACCCTTTCCTAATATCCACTCAGTTCTGTTGAAGGGTCATGAGGACTCGAAACGTCATCTTTGTTCTTCTCTGCCGATGCTGCCAGACCTGCTGAATTTTTCCAGGTAATTCTGTTTTTGTACCTGATATCTATGTTCTCTGGTTCTCAACATTTCCACCAACAGGAACAATTTCTCTTTGTTGACTCTGTCCAGAATCCTCATGATTTTGAATATTCTCCACTTAATCTTTTCTCCCCTAAGGAGAAGAGTCCCGGCTCCTCCAATCTATAGGAATGCGAAGGAGAATCCAAGCTTGAGGCTGTCCGCCGTCCATGAAGCAGTACATAGTCCATGAGACTGAGCATACAGAGCCTTGAAACCCAGGGTGAGGGGAGAATGAATGGCATTGATGTAACTTGAGCAAGATGATTCACAAACCTTTTACTCACTAGCAGTTATATAATCCGTGGGACTGGAGATTTGGAAATGGCTGTTCTGAGCTCTCTTGTTTCAGTGGATAAGTCTTAAATCAAAGCAGAATAAACCCAGAGCTACTTGACATTTAAAAAATACATCAACATTTGGCTGATTTTACAGCATAGCAATGATATGAGCAACAACATAAATTTCCTTTAAGGGATAATAAGTCTGCTTTCAGACTGTTTTTATAACATAACTAGCAACCTGCTGTCTGGGATGATTCCAGTTTAGCAGTTAGTACATTGTTTATGTTGCTTGGCTACAAATTGAATTCTTGCAATCTGAAAAAGGCTGTATGCTGGTATGCACATGCACAACCCCACACTGAACAGAAAGATAAATGATTCACAAAGGTGTGCAGCAAAGTCACACTCTGCAAAACATTTAAAGCATCCCTGGAATAGTTTACAAAGTGCTTAGGAGAACCAAAGGACCTGTCTAAACTAGGACCAGCACAATAAGTGGAATTGTAGTCCAGCCATTTCAAATCAAAATGATCTGATGCTGCCTTCTCCAGGTGGTGTAATTGATGTTAGTTTGAGACTTGACTCTGGAGTTGTCCCGTGTCACTGGATAATGTAAATTGCAATGCAAGACATCACCCTATTGTGTTACAATCCCCTTGGGGAAACCATAAACCAAAATAATGAAATGTACTGAAAGATCCCCAAATGAAGAAATTACTATGAAGATTACACATTTTATATGTTTTACTTTTACATGGATTCTGACTCATATTAACTAAACATGAGTTAATAACCAAATTATGGTCAGTACAAACTATAAATTACACACAGCCTTTATTGTATCTACTATTCTCTCATTAAATTGTAAGCATTTGCGTCACTCCCTGCACAAATGTGACACAACGTGCAATCTCTCAGTCTTTTCAACTTGGCCTCTGGAACATTGGTGCTTTCACTTTTCTTACTCAGTGGATTCGGTCTCGAGTCACCTGCGACAGTAGCTGTACTCCATCCAAGTCCCCTGGAGACAGTTGTCATCTAAATGGCACATTTCTGCTTTGCTATGTTCACAACAGTCTAGATGGCACAGATTCCCCAGAGACTCCTTTATTCCCTCTTGTGAACTGGTCTGGTTGATTCAGGCAAAACTGAAGCTGAGCCATAGAATTGTCTAATTCATGATCTCTGTTCTAACCCTGTATTCAGGTTTTTGTCCTTTTTAACCATATTACAGACTTCTAAAGGTCTTTGGAAATGTGGCTTCTCTGTTCTTCCCCTATTGCAGCTCCTCTTTGTTTCTGCCTGCATGGCTTCATTTACCTTAACTTCCTGTTGGCATTGCTTCCAGATCAAGAATCACCAGGTCTCAGGAATCAGTATTTCTTTCTTTTCAAGAAAATTATAATTGACCCCTTTACAATTGATGCAAACTCCTAAAAGCTCTTTTCAAGTATTCTTAAACACAATTACAGATTCCACAAACATTTTGAAGAAATTTCAAATTGTCCATTCTGTACTACTTCCGGGTCAAAGGTCGTCACCATGGTGTGATGCGACCTCCTTGCTGGTTCTGTCGTTTACTGACAATGAAACCTGCACTGGAATGTGAAACATCTCCCCCACTCTTTTCCTATGTGCTGTCATTAACTAGAAATTTAATTGATCCCATTTGTTTGTTAAATGGCTCCAAAACTTGAAGAACTTGATTTTCAGTCAGTGAAGTATGCATTTAGGTCATTTTCCAGACCACAGCTGTACATTTTATCTGTCTTAAATGTATGAAAACAGTTACTGCTAACAATTTTTGAAAGTAAACCCATTCGAACTACAATGATTAACTTGCTTTATGTAGAGCCTTTGGGATGATCATCCCAGGGCACTTCAGAGAGGAAAGTGTTAGATGGAAAAGTTAGGAAACATGATCAAAACCATGATTTAATAAGGGTATGTTTTAAAAATGCAGAGAGAAGTAACAAGATGTTGGGTTTAGGAAGGGAGTTGGGCTGAGGTGTCTTGAGAGCATACCAAATAAGGGGCATGCGGAATACACGGTGGACTGAATTCAGAGGTCCAAAAGCCATGGCCAGGTATGTTGAGGAGGTGAAGGCTCTGGAGGTAAACTGGACTAAGATCAGGCTTTGAGGATTATGAATAATTATTAAGGAGATTGGAATGACGGTGTTATGACACAGCAGTTGATAAAGGCTGAGTTATTTAAAATTCCAGAGCGAAACTTTAAACAACTGAAATAACCTATATTTTGAATTGGTACGATTGAGATGCAACTCTGAATTCAGAAATGAAACCACAAAGCCTCCAGAGGTTTTTTTATATAAACTAAACATTTATTAATTTTATAAGGTATTAAACACATACACATCTACAAATTACTACCATAAGAACTATTAAACAAACCCCCAGATTAAACACTCCTAAAATCTTCACCGAGGCAACAATAACGCTTAAACTTAAACAGACATCAGGCAAAGCACGTTTTATCTTAGGAATTCAAAATTAGATTTCTTTCAGTTCGTTTCTTTGGCTGACAGTTGTAGGCTTACAGGTGGCTTAGATCTCACGTACCTCTTGCTTCCACACACACAACTCTTCTGTATACACCTAGCCTTCCCTTTGAATGTAAATTCTCATTGTGTCACCAGAGCCTTTGAAATCCAACTCTTCCAACAATAAAACCCCTTTCATGGTACCAATTTTGTTAGTAATATTGCTTGGTGTCTCCTAGCTAGGTGGAAGATTTCACCCCCAGTCTTTGAATGGTTTATTCAACAAAATGCAAATGCATCCTTTGCCTTACTGTTTACATCTCAAAACTGCTACACATCAAAGCAACCAGGCTACCTGGCTTTAATCCAATTAACACACATACATTCGCAGACACAGACCCTACTGCAACTCCAATTTAAAATTATTTCCAAAAACATTATTTACATTAATATCTCTTCATGACAGATGGGCAAACAGGCTAAAATGTGGCTGTGGAGTTTGTGTAGAGTGGAACCTAGAAGATCAGCCAAGAGTTTGTTGGAGAAGTCTAGTGTTGCTGCCATTGAAAATCTAGCTGAGAATTTCAGCAAGGAGTGGGGCAAAGACTGAGGCAAGTATTGTTGCAGAAGTAGAAAAAAGAGCTGCAGCATATGGAGTTTGGAGACCATCTCAGATAAAACAGGATGCTGAGATTAAAATATATTCTTTCATGGGATGTGGGCATCACTGGCAAGGCCAGTACTTGTTGCCCATCCCTAAATGCCCTTGAACTGAGGCCAGTTTGCTCGGCCATTTCAAAGGGCAGCTAAGAGTCAACCACATTGCTGTGGGTCTGGAGTCACATGTAGGCCAGGCTAGGTATGGGTGGCAGATTTCCTTCCCTAAAGGACGCTCATGAGCCAGATGGGTTTTTACAACAACCTGTGATGGTTTCATGGCCACCATTACTGAGACACGCTTTTAATTCCAGATTTTATTTTTTTAAGCTGAATTTAAATTCCACCAGCTGCCATGGAGGGATTTGAACCCATGTCCACAGAGCATTAGCCCAGGCCTCTGGATTTCTAATCCAGTGACATTGCCATTGCACCACTACCTCCCCCAAGCACCATCTGTTCAGTTGGAGTTAGCATCCGAGGGGAGGAATGGATTGACGGGCAGTTGTACAGAGTTTTTGACAAGCACTGGCTAAAAAGGCTTTTGATCTTTCCACAGTTCAATTATAGGAAATTGAGGCTTAGCCACAAGATGACGTTCAATTGGGAGTCTGCCAGATCGATGTGATTCTGGAGTCTGTGGTGAGGGGATAGTGTTGTCATAGCATGTTACTATTGTTGGAAGAAACAGCTAACTTGATTGCAGAAATAACACTTTTGACCAAGTCTTGTTCTATGTTTATATGAAGGCAATAAGGTAGTCATTTATCCTAGTGATGTATCCTGTCGCACTTTAGACTGGGTTTGCAAAATGGCAAAAATACTAGCCAAGAACTTCTGATCTACAGATGATTGTACCCCAGAGGTTACCCCCTAGAGGTGCTGGGAGATGCCTTGGAAACCCCCATGCACTGACAATGCAGGGGTTGCCCCAGAAGTTCGATTTTCTATTGGGAATGCCCTGCACTTGGAACCCTCTGAAACTTGGATTTAAAATCAAAGGCTTTGGTTGGTTGTTACTCATTGAGCAGGAAAAGTTAGAATGTTTAAAACCAATTCTAACCCCTGGGTAATATGCTACTGACCACAATCTCCTCCACCCCCTCCCCACCCCCTTGAGCCCCCTGGCAGTATCTTAACCTCTCGCCCATTTATCTGCCACCCTACTCCCTCACCCACTTATTGTATACACATTCTTCTCTAGGTAGCTTCTCAAAGTGGCTTTGGGACATATAAATTTACAGGAATATAGCAGCTGGCGCTGTAAAAAGAAAGGGTAGTTTGGCTTCCTCCGATGAGCCTGCCCTAGTGCAGGAAGGATTCCCAGAACAGGCAGGCTCTACATTTCTCAGGAGGTCTGGCTCGGAAGTCCAGACAAGAAACATGGAGCTCCAGTGCAAGGTTAGAAAATAGGAGCGGAGTGGCAATCCTACAGTGATCGTTAGACCTTGCAAAGTTCAACCCACTGTTTTCCTGAACTCTCATCTTCATCTTGCTGAGTTCAAGTTAACATAAAATCATCTTTTAGAAACATAAAGAGGTTGGGGGGGGAAAAAATCAAAAACCCATTAGAGAAGCGAAGAGGAGTTATGAAATTCAATGAATGAAGAACATAAAAAGGCATAGTTAAATGTTAAATAGTTAGATATTAAATAGTTGAATAGTTAAGTAAACTACAGGCACAAAATTAACAAAAGTAAAATCTGGATTGGGATTGAATAACAAAGAGATACACAAGATAAGCTTGCAGGAAATGACAGCGAAATGTCAGAAATGTTGACTTGTTATTTTTGCCTCGCTATTGACCAGGGTAGTCCAACAAGTTAAGCATGGGATTAGAAGAAGAGAGAAAAAAACGATATTGATAAATTGAAGATCGAAATGGAAGAAACTAATCAAATTCAGAGAGGGTAAAACCCCAGGTCTAGATGGATTATGTCCATGCAGAAATTAAATTTGGGAGAAGATAACAGAGGCACTATCACGTACATAGAATTTTAATCAATTTTATTAAAGAAGAGAATTGTGCCAGAGGACCAGTGGACAGTGGATGCTATTCTTAGATTTAAAAAGAGAGATGGAACAAGTCCATGGAACTACATACCAGTCAGTGGTCGGACAGAAAATAAACTCTTTACTAAAAGATGTAACAGAAAACGGCTGGTAATTGAAAGTATAATAAAGGATATTCAGCATGAATTTCAAAAGGGAAGTTTTGTGCATGACCAACCTGATTTTAAATCTTTGAAGAAGTAACAGAAAGTGTTTGTTTTCAAACTGCCTTTGAAAAGGTAACATATGGTAGATTGATGATTAAGATCAGAACATGTAGAATTAGGTCATATGAAGCAGAATGCTTAGTGAAGTTGGCTGCAAAACAGAAATGAAAGTAGAGGTTAAAGGGCAGTTACTGAAACAGGAAGAGTGTAGGAAGTGCTGCTCCTCAAGAATTGGTGGCAGGACCATTTGTCACTATTTGCATAAATGAGTTAGACTCGAAGATCGAAGTGCAATTTCAAAACTTATGATGGAACCAAATTGGCTGTAGTTAATATGAAAACTGTGCTAAAATAAAAGACAACATTAATAAACTTGTAGTTGTTTGGTATTATAGAACTTGAGTATTGCTGAAAATAGAGACATGCTGTCGAAGCTTTTAATCTTGCGCTCATTGGGATAGCTCACAAGATAATTGGTGGAGGCATTGGTACTTTGACCAATTAGAGTCGACCTGCCCTGTTTAAATTTGAACAAAGCTGGGCAGCTAACTGTTCCATGCTGCATTCTTCATGGCAACACCTCCACCAATCAGAGTCCACTTGCCAACCAAGCAGCACTCTCTCTCCTCATGCACTATTAATTTGTTGGTAATTTCTTGCGAGTTATCCTGATGAGTGCAAGCTTCAATAGCATGTCTCTTTTTTCAGCAATGAATTTGCAGAATGGACATATATAGAATAGGCAAACAAATGTCATTACAGTTGATCTGAGGTGTTGCATTTTCGTAGGAAGAATAAGGAGGCACATAATGTTTGGAAAATAAGATGTAAATAGGGTGGAAGAGTAAAGGGATCTGGGAGTACAGGTGGACATATCACAGAAAAATGGATGCTTCTTGCTGCAGAGACCAGAACTGGAGGCCACCAATAATTCCAATAGGGGAATGCAGGAGAATTTTTTTTTACCCAAAGAGTGGATAGAATGTAGAACTCAGTACTAAAGGGAGGTGAATATGGGATTGCACATGAGGGGAAGCTAGATATGCACATGAGGGACAATGGAATAGGAAGGCAAATGCTGATCAATGAAAGAGGGTGGAAGGAGGCTTGTGTTAAGCATAAATACCAGCCAAGCCCTGTTTCTGTGCTGTACATTTTATGTAACTACATCCTAATCTATGCAATTATAGAACTGGGTGACACAAACAGTTTCCATTGCATTGGAAGTTCATTCGTTAGTGGTGTCATAGGGAGATAAGCAAGCTTGTTTCACTCTGAAGCAACACGGTGTTGAATATTTCTGAAGGAGTGCTTTATCTATCATGAGGAAGTAGATTGCTGTAAGTTCTGCTTGTGTTCTTTTGGAGGTCCAGAAAAGGCTTCTGTTGTGTATCAAAGGCAAGTTCTGAAATGCTTCTTGGAAGTTCAGGGGGGCTCACCTATAGTCTCAGCAGCAGAGGAAAAATTCCAGGGCACTGGATTGACTATCTGGGAAAATAGACAAGCGATTGGTACCTCTGGGAAAGCTACAATTTACCAACGTGGCATGGCTGGAGTCAGCAGAGGCAGTGAGCAGTTGTAGGGTCATCAGGAAGACGTGATCTAGTGCTACAAGGGCTTCAGTGACCTCAAGAAAGGTGAGTGGCAAGCGACACTTTGGTGTCAGATCTCTTAACTCTGTACACAGCAGCATGAAGACGAGCTCAGTGACTGAGCGCCCATAGGCTTCATTGGAAGAATGAGTGCCCAGTCACATCACTATGAAGTCAACTATTCTCACATGTGAGGTGGAAATGAGAAGGGGCTTCACTGAGGAGTGCTCCAGTCAATGTTATACTGTGAGAATTGAAGGAGGATAGCTTTCCAAAAATCATTTTCCCCATGTCTCGTTAGAGAAGCATACACAAATAACCGGGAGCACTGGGTGAGCAACACAACATAAGTGAGCAGCAGGAGGAAAGTGAGGCAGAGTCAACTGTGGGAAATCCCCTTTGGACGATGGAGGACAGACATAGTGATACTCTGCAGGAGTGTTGGGCCTCAAGTCACAGACAAGGAGGGTCATTCTGGAGCATCAGAGGGAGATGGATTCCCAAGGCATTGTGAAATTGGTGGAGTCCATGCAGCACATCATGATTCAGTGATGTGAGTGACATAAGCTTCTCCACTGAGAGACTGACCAAACTCTTGGACAGCTTTATGCAGCACCATTCTGAGCAGGTGCATGAGCTGATGTTCATAGAAAAAGTGAGACATGGACCACTGGTCACTGACACTGCAGAGATATCCGAAGTGGCTGCCAGTTGCTTCCCAGCCAGTGGCCTCGTCCAGCTGTCAATGGCATCATGGAAGGACTGAGGCAGTCAAAGCTGCTGATGAGGTGAAGCCCCCCCCCCCCATCCCCACCACCCAGTGGTCACTGACATCATCCTTCATCTCCTTGGCCCCTACGGTTCAGGAAGAGGGTTGTCTCTGTCACAGGCTCAGCAATAGACGGAGGAGCCTATGTGGGTATCTCCCAAGATGAGGACAGAAGCCACGGGCACCTTAGCTGGATGCATGTACAATAGAGCAGGCTGCCTTCACCACCACCTCAGCCACAGGGAGATCACTGCATCAGAGTGGGCAGGAGTCAAGGTGATACGCCATTACTTTCACTTCATGGCTCACCTGGGTGATGTTTGCTCTGTGTTTTCTTTGAGTTCTGTAGTTATATAAACATTGTTTGATGATATTACTCAGACTTGTGTGTTTTTATGGATGGTGTTGAGGACGGGTCAAAGGCTAAGCAGAAAGGCGGGCCATGGACTTGTTGTGAGTGCCAGGACTGTGACGTGGGCTAATCCTTTAGCAATTTTCACTGCTCCTTCAGCCTTTCCACTTGACTGGCGATAGAGTGGAGATGACATGTGGTGCTGAATTTCTCAATCACATATGAAGTGCCTGAATTCTTCACTTGTGAACTGAAGGCCATTGTGGCTTGTCAGGAATGACATGACAATTGAAGGGTGATTTCAGGCATCCTACAATCTCACTGGTGTTCATTGACATCAGCTTGCTGAACTCCCAGTAGTCTGAATTGTAGTCGACTACAATGAAATCATCAGTTGCAGTGAGAATGAAGAGATCTACTCCAAGCTTCACTCATGGTCTATCTGGGATGTCATAAGCGGCTATTTAGCTTGCTTAGCTCGATGTTCATTACAAGCACTGCACTGGCTGATGTCACTCTTAATCTGATTGTTCATGTTCACCGGTAGAGCACTTCTCTGCCGCCTTCAGACTAGACTCAGTCCCTTGATGGCTTGTGTGGATGTGCTTCATTATCTCTTAGGGATAATGACTCTAGCAACTTTGTATACTATACTATTTTGGGAGATCACGCCATCTCTCTTAAGTCCAGTGTTCTCTTACAGCACTCAGTGTGTCCTTGATGGTTTCCTAGATGAAAGCAGCAGGTTCTGACTGGGGTTTGGCATTTCTACTGTTGTGGAAGAATATCAATGCAGACAGCATGAGATTGGGAGTGCAGTTAATAGTGGGTGACCTGCCCGTCTATGGATGTGGAAATACGATGGAAGAAGCCATCGCAGACCATGATCAGAATCTAGTGAGACAGCTAGAGAGCACGATGTCCTGCAACACTTGAAAAGTTGCAGCTTTTTGTGAAATTGGCTTGATCCAAGCAAGTCTGTCAGATTCAATGGGCTGAATTGTCTGGCACCAGAACTCCATAGTGGACAGTCCCTGGGAAGAAGAGCAATGGATCCATGACTTCAGTAAGTGCCGAGCAGGGAGGGATTGGGGAGGTGAGATGGGAAGGATTTTGTAGGCCAGCTGTGATGGTACACGGATGAGGGGAGTATCATCTTGGGGGGGTTGGGGGTGCTCCGATGGGCACAGGAAAACCACCACAATTCCCCATTTTCAACAAAATAATTTAAAAAATGGCTTTCTGGATCTTGCCCGCCTACCCAAGGCAATCATATTATGGCATGGGCAACATAATATTCGGGTCACTTGGCTTGTTAACAAGCTCAATTGCCCATTAATTACTTCTTAAAAAATTACTTTTTTTAAAATGGCAGGCGGGCTGCCATTCTCAGTGCCTGCCATATATCTTTTTATGGGGACTGGGTTGGGGGTGGGCAGGATGCCTGTGGGTGTCACCTATCATACTTTATGTGCCCCCTGCTGAAAACATGCCCTTTTGGAAGGCGGCGAGAGGTAGGGTGTGTGTAAACCCTGCCCAATGCCTTTACTGGGTTGATGACTTCTGGAGCATGTGGTGATGTTACTCATCGTTGAATCTGGAATATTGTATCAGCATCATTAACTTCCTTCAAAGGGAGTGCAGTGCAGCTGTTGACTATGTGCATCTGCTTCCCCTGCTTGTACTTCACTTCCAAATAATATCTCTGAAAATGGGGTAACATCCCTTTGCAGACACTTTGGAACAGATAGAGGTGATTTGAGAAAGATGCTTTGATATGGCTTGTGAGCAGACCCGACCATCACTTTCTCTCTCCCAAACAGGTACTGGTTAAAATACTCACAAGCCAAGACAATAACCAGGTACCCTCTGTGCCTGTCTGTAACTGGCATTGTTCAGTTTGTGTTAATGATCTGGATTCACAATCTGACAACAAACTGGGCAAGAGGTTTGCTATGTAGTTCACAAATCCAAAAAAATCATTGCACCACCTTCACATCTGTTGGTTGCTGCATCTCTGCTATAGCTTTCATCTCCTCAGATTAAGGCGGACTCCTTTTGATGTCAGTCCATGGCCTATGTACTTGACTTCAGTCATCTTCAGTTGCATTTTTTTTTCTTGCTCAGCTTCAAGTTCATCTGGCGAGCTCTCTCTAGCAGTCTCACGAGACTCTGATCATGGTCTGCGATGGCTTCTTCCACCGTATCTCCACATCCAAAGACAGGCAGATCACCCACAATTACCTGCACTCCCAATCTCATGGTGTCTGCATTGCTATTCTTCCAGAGCAGTAGAAATGCCAATCGGCATGCACAACCCCAGTCAGAAACAGCTGCTTTCATCTAACTTCACTTGCCAGTATCCATTCTTCGTATCTAAGGTAGTAAAGATCTTTGCCTTGACAAGTTGAAGCAAAATTTCTTCAATGGTTGGCATGGAGTAGTGAGATCTCCAAAACTTTATTGAGGTCCTCTGGAGCTTTCCAAGTTGCTTCACTGCTACCATGCTGCCAATCCAGTCTGCAATATATGAAGAGACTGTAATATTTGAAGCAATATACAATATGTCAGAAAGTGGGTACAAATGCAGTTGATGATGGGAGAACTGCGTATATATGAGTGCATGAAAATGACAGCAGGGATAGTCTGACTGGTCTGGCCAGCCTAACCCAAACAATATGAAGCTTCTTGCTTCACAATACAGATAAACCTCTATCCATCTGGAACCATGTAATCTCCGGGGAGGGATGAGAAACCGGCTTATGGTATGTATGAGCATTTAAAAGAGGTTATCCAGCTCTGATGGAGTGGGTGGTGGGATATTAGTGTATGAGAGCTCTGGGAGGGGGTGATGGTGTGACAATGGTGGGAGGGCTAGCATGGAGTGTGACAGCACTGGGCTTTCAGTGCTAGAGTGCAAGGACATTGGGGAGCATGCAGACGGACTGCTATACATGTACAAATTAAAATTTCAGGAGTAGTAATACCTTGCAGATTAATTAGCACTTGAAAGTCAAATATAAGTAGTTTAGGTAAGAATGCATTAGAATTGCAATGTATACTGTTTTTGTCTTTATGCCTGTTTGACATCATCTGTGTTTTTGTAACTGTAAGATGGAGATTCTGCTCAAATCCTGCACATGCATTCTATTTTGTATTAGTTTAGGCAGACTCAGGTGATCAAAGATTAGGTTGAAGAATGCATAAGAGTTATTTGATGAAGTTTTAGACAAGAGTGAAAGCAGGAGTTCATCAGTTCAGGTATGAGGATTTCCAAGAGCAGGTGGGGAGCATGTCGGAACAAGAAACTGTTACACTGGAACACGACAGTTAAAGGGCTTTCATTTCATTACAGAGATAAAGAAATCCAACCAGCTGCTGGACAGCATTAATATTCCACTGGAATTGTGGAGAGAGAAAAAAACAAACTCACATTTATGAGGTACCCAATGCCCTCAAAGTATTCATGCTCTTCATACTTCTCTTGAACTCTTTTTGAAATGTAACTTGCCACAGAGACAAAACTTAGACAAAACTTAGTCTTAGTCTCAAGAAATACATTCCTTGATGCAAAAGAATAACAAGGCCATGATCTCATTTCCTGTCAGATGCAAAGCTGAAATGTATTTTTTTTGCTACATCTGGAGTTGGTCTCAAGTGAAAGGTTCCATGGCATTATTTAGAAGAAGAGTTCTGCCCTGTGTCGTCATTCACTTTTATGTTTTCTAATTAAAACTTGGAATTCCATTGCCTTTTCATTGCTGACCAGTCCAGGTGCTTACCTACAATGAGGGATGTGGGAAAATCATAGCGCACCTGTTGCTTACATAAATACTTGA
The DNA here is from genome assembly GCF_017639515.1 of Carcharodon carcharias. Taxonomy (NCBI): domain Eukaryota; kingdom Metazoa; phylum Chordata; class Chondrichthyes; order Lamniformes; family Lamnidae; genus Carcharodon; species Carcharodon carcharias. Next base: position 98,956,256 of record NC_054473.1, on the reverse strand, counting down.
GCCTCACTAAGATCATAGCTGAATTTCTACATCAGCTGTCCTATCCCCATACCCTCATCAGTGAAGAAACTTCTCCTCATCTAAAGAGAAACAAACTTGCAGTTCTCCAACTCCTCAGCACATCCTAAAGCAGTTTGCAGCCAATGAAGTACTTTTTGATGCACAGTCACTTTTACAATGTAATCAGTCCTAAATGGTCAATCCCTTAGCTTGAGACAATGGCTCATCCTTCCAGACTCTTCAGCCGGGGGAAACAGCAACAACCCTGTCAAGCCCTCTAAACACTTTATACGTTTCAAAGAGATTACCTCTCATTCTTCTCCAAGGAATATAGGTCCATTCTACTTGATGTCTCCTCAGCTCCAAAATCAAAGCAATGGACATTTGTTGCAAGCTTTTTAAGGCAAATATATTCTTTCTTAGATAAAACTGTTCACGGCACTCTAGCTGTGGTCTCAGCTAGGTTCTAGATAATTGCAGCAAGATGTGCTTACTCTTCCACTCCCACTCGCAATAAAAGCTAACATTTGCCTTCCTAATTTCTTGCTTTGCTAGAGTATATTAGCTTTCTGTGATTTGTTTATGAGGACACCCACACTTCTCTGCATACCAACATTTACTAGCCTCTCATCCTGTATTTTTAAAAAATAACTATTTTTTCATTCCTCAGACCAAAGTAGATAATTTCACATTTCATCAAATCATACTCCACCTTTCTCAATCACTTAACTGGTCTATAATCCTTTTGCACACTCTTTATGTCCCCCTCACACATTTACTGTAGTAATTGTGAGATAAACCATTTCTTACTGTTATGGATCATGTGACTGTACAGACGAATCAGCCTTAAGCGCAGGGAATCTTAGGAGCGGAGCTTTTTAGCCTTGGTCTTGGAACGAGCATGTAGCCTTATCAGGATTCTGTAAGGAAAGTTCACTATTTCTTACAAGAAACCAGCCCTGCATTCTAAGTTAATTACATTTACTTTTCCACCTAGCTTTGCATTGTTATATTACATTTGCTCCCCTCATCCAAGTCTAAGATTATAGATTGTAAATAGCTGAGGCTCAAGCATGCCATTGAATTGTTTTAATCCAGGTAACCAGGCAGTGGAGCATAGAACTGGAGACTAATCTTGACACATTTATGAACTTTTATCCCCAGAGACAGACACTACGAACACGCACTTTTAATTGCAACACCACAGTTTCAGTCTGCTCCTCGAAACAGCACGTGAATACAATTAATCCTCACTTACAATGCAATCTGCCACCTTGGAAATTGCTCATTTATTACTATTTTGTTTTCTGTCCCTTTAACTAGGTCCTCAATCCATGCCTACTACCCCCAATCTCATAAACCCTAATCTTGTGTAAGAACCTTATCAAATGCCTTCTGAAAATCCAAACATACCACATACATTGTTTTCTCCTCATCTACTCTACTAGCTACACCCTCAAAAAAACACCTGATAAATTTGTCAAACACATTTTCCTTTCCACAAAACTGTGTTGACTGTGCCCTGTTAGCCTGTTAGCAAGCCTTTAATAAGAGATTCTAACATTTTCCCTAATGCCGATGTCAGGCTAACTGGCGTATCTTTCTCTGTTTGCTCTCTCCCTTTTTTGAACAGCTTGGGGTTACATTTATTATCTTCCAATCAGTTCCGGAGTCAAAAGAGTTCTAGAAGATCAAAACTAATACATCCATTGTCTCTGCAGCCACCTCTTTTAAAATCTTAGGGTATAGGCCAAGGGGAATTTTTGGCTTGTAGTGTCATTAATTTTTCCAATATTTTATATTTACTAATATTAATTATTTTAAGTGCCTCATTTTCATTAGACCTTCAGTTCCCCATAATTTTTCATGTGTTTTTGTTGTGCTCTGTTCTAAGGACAGACACAAAATATTTTTTTAATATCTCAGCAGTTCCTCATTCCTCATTATAATTTCTCACATCTCTGCTTCTAGAAGTACCACTAAACTTGGCACGTTTCCAGTGAGGTTTCATTCCTCAAGGTATTCTATATCTATATAAGTTCAATGCAAACTGGAGGAACAGCATCTCATCTTCCAACTAGGTACTTTACAGCCTTCCGGACTGAATATTGAGTTCAACAACTTTAGATCATGAACTCTCTCTTCCATCCCCACCCCCTTTCCGATTCCCCCGCCCTTTTCCAATAATTTATATATTTTCTTTTCCCACCTATTTCCATTACTTTTAAATGTATTTCCATCCATTGTTTTATTTCTATCTTTTTGGTCTATTTCGATCACCCCCCCACCCCCACCCCCACTAGGGCTACCTGTCCCTTGCTCGTCCTGCTTTCTACCCTTAATGTCCCCATTAGCACATTTCTTAGCTAGTATCACCATCGTCAACACCTCTTTGTCCTTTTGTCTATGACATCTTTTGGCAATCTCCACCTATCGCTGGCCCTCTATCCAGCTCTAAACTGTCCCACCACCCCCCCCACCTTAAACCAGCTTATATTTCACCTCTTTTCTATTTTTCCTTAGTTCTGACGAAGGGTCATTCGGATTCGAAATGTTAACTGTGTTCCTCTCTGCAGATGCTGTCAGACCTGCTGAGTTTTTCCAGGTGTTTTTGTTTTTGTTCTAGATTTCCAGCAACCGCAGTATTTTGCTTTTTTATTTGTATATCTAATCTGTATTATGAATTATTTCCTTTAGTGTTTGGCATTGCTTATCTACTGCCAAATCTTTTAATGTAATCTTTCAAACTACCTTATTCAACACTTCCTTCATGCTTTTTTTAATTTAACACACTAGCTTCGGACTTAGGTTTAAAACTCTGAAACTTGAAATTTGATCTTATTATAATAATTTTTATGGAGAGTTTAAAGGACAAGGAGTAAACAGTCTTTAAAGAATATTGGTTAAGAGTATTTAAATAGAAACATGACCAATTCCAAGAAATCCATGCAGACCGAGGCCAGTGGTTAGATTTTGTAGCTTATAGATTTTTGATCTTCCAGACTTTTTAACATAGAAAAGTCATTAAGGATCTCTTGCAATTGAGAAATTTTGGAGAATGATTTTCAAACTGATAAAAACCTTATGTCTTTATCTCCCCAGCATTCGCAGAATAGACTAAATAAATCTATCATACTATAGTGCATCATTGTCCATTCCCCCTTTACTTGTTGCTCATTGCAATTGTGAAAAACCTCAGGAGATGTTCTGGGCTATAATTTTGGTTTAAATCTGTGCAGCTTGAATGATTTATGCATCCTGGAGCAGAAAACTTCAAGTATTGTTATGCATCTGCTTCTAAATATTGTTTCAAGGGCCTTGTAATAAAAACAGTTCAACCTGAAATAGACAGTGGGAGAGGACATCTATTGATTCAAGTCACTGAAGGTTGGCATGAAGAAGGGTGATGGTGGGGAACCGCAGATAAATTAATTCACAACATCCTTCACAAAATACCGCTTATCTCAATGATCTATGTGAGAGACAGGCAAAGTAGAATTTTCCTGTGTGAAAAATAGACAGTGCTGAGGTACTGGAATTTCCTAAAAGAACAGCAGTCTAGAGTGTTGTGAAGGGATCTTGCTGTTACCTAATAGTAGTTTTCAGATAATCTTGTATAGATTCAGGTTGCATCAGAAAATGGAAGATTGCAATTTTGTTCTAACCTGGCTTTTGAACTCCCCATTGCATGCCAATGATGGCAGTGAGCCCACACATGCTTTGTTAGAGCATGTGAGAAAACTAATAGGGTCTGATGGGCAATTACAGAGGTGTTACACTCACCATACTTTCTATGGATTTACTTGTATCCTTGGGTGATTTGTTCACACTCAACAGGATTGAATTCAATCAGGAAAGTTGGCATTGTAGATATGTCTAAATACATTTGGCATATTTACAGCCAATTTGCAAAGTATTGCACAACATAGTATGACTGGTGCTTTGAATTTGAGATGCTGATGTTATGTGATGTAACACTGATCCATTTTGACACTGAATTGATTGGGGGCATATTGTAAGGTACTAAATAACATTGCTACATTTTCATCTCGATCAATTCTTTTCCTCTGTCATCTGTCCCTTGATAGATAAAAGTCGATTGAGCTCTTTCTAATGGGCCACATTGCTCTGTGTAACCTGTAGTCGGCATGTGATAAAACCTCAGCATGTGGCCAGTTTTATTGATTTCTGTCATGCCAGAGGTAGAGCCTCCACAGAAACCTCCCAAACTCCTGTGTGTTAGCTGCAGTGTTGAAGTACAACGTGGCCATCTTGTTATTCAGAAACAGTGGTACTTCACCACATATGATATGGTGTCTTGTTCTGCTCCTCAGTGAATCTGAAGCTTTAGCTTGTATTATAGAGAGAAAGTCAAGTCCAACAATTTTGCTAGAGGATATGCAGAGAATGTGTTGTGTTTTTGACAGTGACGTGAAGAACATAAGAACTTAAGAAATTTGGCCCCTCAAGCCTGCTCTGCCAGTTATTAAGATCATTAACTGACCTGGCCTTAATTCCACTTTCCTGCCTACCCCGCAGAACCCACGATTCCCTTGCTAATCAAAGATCTTTCTAACTCAACCTGGGATATATTCTATGACCCAGCCTCCACTGCTATCTGGGGAAGAGAATTCCAAAGACTAAGACAGAAATGAGGAGGAATTTCTTCACCCAGGGGGTTGTTGGTCTTTGGAATTCTCTTCCCCAGAGAGCAGTGGAGGCTGGGTCATAGAATATATCCACTTCATTACTTTAATATTCCATTTTCCTTGCAATAAAGACCAACATTCTATTTGCCTTCTTAATTACTTGCTGTACTTGCATGCGAAGTTTTTGTGGTCTGTGTACAAGGACACCCAGATTCCACTGCACTGCAACATTGTCTCTCCATTTACATTATACTCTGTTTTTCTATTCTTCTTAACAAAGCAGACAACCTCACATTTTCCCACAATTTTCACCCACTCACTGAACCTATCTATATCTCTTTGCACATTCTTTCTGTTCTCACAACTTGCTTTCCCACCTATCTTCGTATCGTCAGCAAATGTGGCTACAATACAGTCAGTCCCTTTATCCAAGTTATTAATATAGATTATAAATAGTTGAAGCTCCAGCATTGATCCCTGTGGCACTGCACTAGTTATAGTTAGCCAACCTGAAAATGACCCATTTATATCAACTCAGTTTTCTGTTAATCAGCCAGTCCTCTATCCATGCTAATATATCACACCCAACATCATATGCTCTCATCTGAATACAGCACCTTTATCAAATTCCTTCTGAAAATCTAAGTACACATCTGCTGGCTCCCCTTTATTCACTCTGTTGTTACTTAAAGAATTGTAATAAATTTGTCAAACACAATTTCCCTTTCGCAAAACAATGTTGACTCTCCCTGATTACATTATGATTTTCTAAATGTTCTGCTACAATTTCCTTAACAATGAATTCCAACATTTTCTCAATGACAGATCATAGACTAACTGGCCTTGAGATTCCAGCTTCCTGTCTCCACTTTTTCTTGAATAGAGCTATTGTATTTGTAGTTTTCCAATTTGCTCAGAACTTTCTAGAATCTAGTAAATTTTGGAAGATTACAACCAATGCATCCACTATCTCTGCAGCCTTTTCTTTTAAGACCTGAGAATGCAGGCCATCAGGTCGAGGGAACTTGTCAGCCTTAAGTCCCATGAGTTTTCCCATTACTTTTTCTCTTGTGATTGTGATTGTTCCAGTTCCTCCCTCGCTTTTACCCCTTGATTTTCTGCTATTCTTGGGATTTTTTGTGTGTCTTCTACTGTGAATACAGATACAAAACACCCATTCAAAGCCTCCTCCATTTCCTTGTTCCCCATTATAAATTACCAGTCTCAGCCTCTAAGGGACCAGTGCTCACTTTAGTTACAATTTTCCTTTTTATAAACTTGTTGACACTTTTGCTGTCTCTTTTTATATTTCTTGCTGATTTTCTCTTAGAGCTGCTAAGGTGGGTGTATTCATGATTGAATATTAACTTTCCTTTTTAGATTCTGCCTTGGGATGTCAGCATGCTAGGCGAAACTAGCATTTGTTGCTCATCCCTAATTTTCTTTTATATTCATTCACAGGATGTGAGCGTCACTGGCAAGGCCAGCATTTGTTGCCCATCCATAATTGCCCTTGAACTGAGTGGCTTGCTAGGCCATTTCAGAGGGCAGTTAAGAATCAAACACTTTGCTGTGGGTCTAAAGCAGATGGATTTTTATGACAATCGATAGTTTCATGGTCACTATTACTGAGACTAGCTTTCAATTCCAGATTCATTCATTGAATTTAAATTCCAGCAGCTGCCATTATGGGATTTGAGCTCACACCCCTAGAGCATTAGCCTGGGCTTCTGGATTACTAGTTTAGTGACATAAGCACTACACCACTGTCTTCCCGCATTGCCCTTGAGAAGCTGGTGATGAGCTGTCACCTTGAACCGCTGCAGTCCATGTGGTGTCAGTGAGCGAGTTCCAGGATTTTGACCCAGCAATTGTCCTAAGTACTGTGTTTCTGATTGAGAACTTCATCAAAAAGTGATTAAAGGGAGGGTGTAAAGCTGCATTACTCAATTATATAGAATGAATGGAAAGCTTTGACCATTTGTGATGCATTTCTTTCCGACTTTAAGCTAAACCAATTTTTAAAAACAGGCTGCTGAGATATTAGTGGCTAAATTACAAGCTTTAGCTTGGAAGCCGTATTCACTGGGAGCCTTGTGATGTTACAAACCATGTGTTTTCTTGTATGAAGGTTATTGTAAAGAAGCAAATTTTCTGTGAAAGTTATTTTTTGTATATTAAGAACGGAATCTCTGACTAGTGTGATGTAGTAGCATTCATTAGTACTTATTGTATGAAAGGTCATTGAGCTGAAATACCAGCTCCTGTTTCTCGCTCCACAGATGCTGCCTGACCTGTTGAGTTATGGCAGCATTTCCTGTTTTTATTATTTGTTGTAAGGGGTGTCACATTGAGTGGTATTCAATCTCCAGCAACAATCTAAGGAATACCTTATATTCTGGGCCCCTGTCCTAGAAGCCAAATAACAAAACCTCCCTCCCTTTCTCCCTCCCTTTCTTTCTTTCTTTCTTTCTCTCTCTCTTTTTCTCTTTCCCTCTCTCTCTTGCTTGCTCTCTCTCTCAATTGCACTTATTCTACAATAGCCTACTCACTGATGATCAGGGAAGAGAGTCGCTGGGGATGGGGCGAGAGAGTCGCTGGGGATGGGGCGAGAGAGTTGCCGGGGATGGGGCGAGAGAGTCGCCGGGGATGGGGCGAGAGAGTCGCCGGGGATAGGGCGAGAGAGTCGCTGGGGAGGTGGGGAGAGAGTTGCTGGGGATCAGGTCGCTGGGGATTGGGGGAAAGACTTGGGGATCGGGTCGCTGGAGAGTGGGGGAGAGAGTTGCTCGAGCAACTAATTTATTTATACATTAAGTCTTTTGAGAGAATCTGATTTGCTTAACATTGTTTTGCTTAGATTTGCTTAAAGAATGCAACTAGGATGTTAAGTGAGGAATTATTGTAGTCTTTTTGTGGTTACAGTTCTCCTTCACTCTTTCCCATTCCTTTTCCTGTTCTGAGATTAGTTTTGGACAGGTGATGTATGCTTAACTATGGAATGTCCAAGGAATTTACACCATGTTTCCCTTTAATTGGCCTGAAACAGCTTCAGCTTGCACTTTGTTAGTTTTACTGATTTTACCAAAGAAGGAAATTAGGGAGAAGCTCCTGGGGGCCTCGTTATCTCAAATGCCACAAACTGCTTCAATTTATGGATGAGAAATGTAACAAAAAGACTTGAGACCAAACTATGTTTCATTTGCAGCAGTAAGTGAGATTGTGGTCGGATTAAAACAGTCAGGCCACACAGCCTGTAAATCTTTACTGAGATGGACTGGATTGCAGCCAGGCTGCCAGCTGATTCTCATTGTTTTCAGAGGGAAGAGCATTCATGGACTAGGCTGAAGCCTTTGAATAAACCCAGCTGCATTAGTAATGTTCGTGAAAATAAACTACAGCTCGAAATTTTTGGGTTACTTGTTAGCTGAACAAAATTTTAATAAAATCAACCTCTGCTTCAATGAGCAATGTTTAGCATATGTTCATTAGCTTGAGATTTTTTTCAAAGTTTCTAATTGTCTCAGCCTGTTACTGGTGCCACTCAGCCCCCTATTGATGATGATGTTTAGCATATGTCAGCCTAGACGTTGGATGGAGAAGAAACATTCTCATCACTTTTTGTGATTGGTGCTAGCTGTCTTCTTGCAAACCATTGTAGTTTGACAGTAACTGTGCCGATGCACATTTGTCTAATATCAGCAGCAATATTAACCAACAGATCGATGTGTTTTGAATGTTGATTTCCAAGTTCCAGCTCATGTTACAGTCTCTCATTGGTCGCGAGGGCTCCTTTCTTGGCTGCTATGTGCACCCGTAGCGCTATATGAATTAAGAACTGTAGCAAAATACAAACACTACAGCCAGCACAAGGCACATGTAGACTATATTCACAAACTCATACGTGAACAGTGTTCACTTCTGGGATGAGTTGAGCTAGGTTCTCTTCATTCCCACCTGTTCTGTGCCAGTGGCCCCCTGTAGTGCAAACTTGTATAATACATTTGATGCCAGTTATCTTGTTATCCAGGTTGTTTTGTAATGCATGCCTTCTCTAAGCCTGCACCTCCTTCAGCATGAGCAAATATATCAGCAATTCCAGATGTTGATTAACAAGCCTTGCCACAAGCTGCATTGCCTAGTCACTGTGTGCACCCCCCTCACTTAGCCATTGTCTTCTGCTGAACCAGACTGTTCTAAACATCAATGCCATTTTTGAGACAGAGCTTCTGATCCCATATCATCTCCTGTCAATAGATGTTAAACAGCAATGACAAAACTTATATTTCTTAATATAGGAAGGTATCCCATAGGTGGGGACTTAGACTAAATGCAATGAGAGTGGGATAGGCCAATTGTGATTGCTCCTTGTCGTGAACCACTGCCTGATGAGCCCATGGAGAATGCCAAGCAAGACAGAGAGAGAAGCTGTTTGTTTATCTAACATGGAGTCAAGCCTGGGATGGCGGCAGACAGCAGGAGGGTTGAAGTGTTCTGAAGAGCTGGGATAGGGAATTGGGAAGGCAAAGGATCTACAAGTAGAGAAGTGGGAGGAAGCTTGACGATGGAGAGGGGCCTTGCAGAGATTAGAAGTAAATAAAAAGAGCAAAAGTGGAAATAGAGTGATGGGCTCGGGTTTAAGTGTTTATTTTTTAAATGCATTAGGGTTTCTGCCTCTACCACCCTTTCAGGCAATGAGTTCCAGATCCCCGTCATCCTCTGGGTGAAAAGATTTCTCCTCTACCCCCAAGTAATCAATGGATTAATTAAAGAAAGCCAGCCTGGATTTGTTAAGGGCAAATTGTGCACAACTAACTGGTTGGACCTTTTTGATGAGGTAACAGAGTGTTGATGAGGGGAATACTGTTGCTGTGGTGTACATGGAATTCCAAAAGGCGTTTGATAACATGCCAGTTAACAGGGTTGTCAGCAAAGTTTGAGCCGGCGGAATGAAAGGGTCATTGGCAGCATGTATACCAACTTGGCTGAGTGATATGAAACATAGGGCAGAATTTTTTGCTCAGCGCGCGAGTGCGTGCCTGACATGCCCGAGCATAAAATAGCACATGATGGCATTGGGTGAGCGTCCCCATGTCATCGTGCACTTGTGTGATATTTCAGTCGGTGGGCACATGCTAAATTCAGAAGCGCCCACCAACAATTAAGAGGGCTATTAAGCCCATTAACGGCGCAATTAACTGGGACTTTTTGTTGCCTGTCCAATGTTACGGTTGGTGGGTGGGCGAATTGGCCAAATCTTTACCTGATACTTTTGAAGTCTTCAGCTGCCTGAGGCAGCTCTCTGCCCTCAGGGAGCTTCCTGTGAGTGGTTCCCCATGCTTGCGCTGACTTTAGCACCTGCCCTCCTCCTGTCCCCAACCCAGGCAGCGCTGATCATATCAGCGCGTGCTTCACACTGGCTGGATGTTAATTGGCGGTCATTTCCCAGCTGCTCCTGGGTCCATCCTGACCATAGATTGGTGAATGGTAGTTTTCCGGACTGGAGGAAGGTTTATAATTGAGTTCCCCGGGAAGGCAGTGGTGGGACCCTTGCTTTTCTTGATATACATTAATGACCTAGACTTGGGTGCACGGGGCACAATTTCAAAATATGCAGATTGTTGGGGAAGGAAACATTTAGCAGAGTTCAATTTCTAATTATTCATTAAGAACCTAACTATCCATTTGGTTATATAAAAGGGATAACAGGTGAGACAAATTCTGTCCACGAGAGTTTTATGAACAGCAATAAAACTCTCTCCTGAAGAGTCTTGGTTTCGGCCTTCATTTCTAAACAGCTATTGGAGCTTAACACAGATGACATAAAACTTGGAAGTATTGTGATGCGTGAGACAGGTAGTTTGAAACTTCCAGAGGACATACGCTGGTGGAATGGGTGGACAAGTGGCAGATGAAATTTAATGGAGAGAAGTGTGAAGTTGTGGTGGGAAGAGTGAGGACAGTATTATGACACAGCTGATGGTAAAGATTGAGTTGTTCTGTGATTCTATGATTGAAGGTGGCAGGACTGTTTGAGAGAGTGGTCAATAAGGCACGCAGGATCGTGGGCTTTGTAAAGAGGCACATAGAGTACAAAAGCAAGGAAGTTATGATAAACCTATATAAAACACTAGTTTAGCCTCAATGGGGGTATTGTGTCTAGCTCTGGCCACCAGAGGAAAGGTTTTTTAGGAAAGAAAGGTTTTCTTTAATCCTTTCATGGGATGTGGGCATCACTGGCTAGGCTAGCATTTATTGCCCATCCCTAATAGCCCTTGAGAAGGTGGTGGTGAGCTGCCTTCTTGAACTGCTGCAGTCCTTGTGGCGTAGGTGCACCCACAGTGCTATTAGGGAGGGAGTTCCAGGACTTTGACCCAGCGACAGTGAAGGAACGGCGATATATTTCCAAGTCAGGATGGTGACTGGCTGGCAGGGGAACTTCCAGGTGATGGTGTTCCCATCCAACTGCTGCCCTTGTCCTTCTAGATGGTAGTGGTCGTGGGTTTGGTACTGTTGAAGGAGCCTTGGCAAGTTGCTGCAGTGCATCTTGTAGATGGTACACACTGCTGCTACTGTTTGTCGGTGGTGGAGGGACTGAACGTTTAAGGTGGTGGATGGAATGCCAATCAAGCGGGCTGCTTTGCCTTGGACAGTGTCAAGCTGCTTGATTGTTGTGGGAGCTGCACTCATCCAGGCAAGTGGAGAGCATTCGATCACATTTCTGACTTGTGCCTTGTAGATGGTGGACAGGTTTTGGAGAGGAGGTGAGTTACTGGTTGCAGGATTCCCAGCCTCTGATCTGCTCTTGTAGCCACAACATTTATATGGCTAGTCCAGTTCAGTTTCTGGTCAATGGTAACTCCCAGGATGTTAAGGGTAGGAGATTCAATGATGGTAATGCCGTCGAGTGTCAAGGGGAGAGGGTTAGATTCTTGTTGGAGATCGTGCTTGCACTAGTGTGATGTAAATGTTACTTTGCACGCATCGGCTCAAGTCTGAATGTTGTCCAGGTCTTGCTGCGTATGGGCATGGAATGCTTCAGTATCTGAGGAGTCACAATTGGCACTCAACATGGTGCAATCATCAGTGACCATCCCTGCTTCTGACCTTATGATGAAGGGAAGGTCATTGATGAAGCAGCTGAAGGTGCTTGGGCCGAGGACACTACGCTGAGGAACTCCTGCAGTGATGGCCCAGGATGATTGGATGTCAACAACCACGTACCTCCTTAATATAAGCAAAATACAGTGGATGCTGGAGATCTGAAATAAAAACAGAAAACTCTGGAAATATTCAGCAGTTCTGTCAGCATCTGTGGAGAGAGAAAACAAGTTAATGTTTCGAGTCAAGTATGGCTCTTCTTCAGAGCTCAAGTAGAATAGCTTGGAGCCACCCATCACCATTGGTTCCTGAGATTGCATTCCCAAAGTCCATTCCTTCCCCTCTCGTGTCAGCCTTTGGCACCACCGGCATAGTTCCATCAACACCACTGCTATTTGCACCTTTGAGGGGAGACTTGCCGTCATATCACATGTTCTGGTTGCTGCAACCAAGCTGTGGTCATTGCCCTCTTTAGAGATGGGACACGGCTTGCCACTGTGTCACTTGTAACGCAATACTTAGGTCACTAAGCCTGTTCTATGCAAACCTTTCCCTCCCATTCGCACACACAGCAGCATATTCCCCTCATCAGCATTACATCCATGAAGCTCATGGCAAGGAAGATCATGACAACCTCACATGTTAACTCATGTGCCTCCTCTTCTCTTACACCAGGATGGCTGACATCCAGAGTAGTCACTTGTGTCATGTTGTGGGCCCTCTTCTGCTGAAAGGAAACGAGGGTAAGGGTGAGGAGTAGCTTCATCGAGACAGGGTGCTTGGAGATTCCTCCATGATGTTTCCAATTTATCTTCTTCAATGTCCTCCATTAACAACTACATTATTTGCCATGCTGTGGCTATGGACAAATGCTGCTGCAGCATTTCTGAACCCTGTATCCAACTGAAGCACTGAACTGCTCTTTATCCAGCTTCGCTGGTGTTGCCCCGAGATGCTGACCGTCTCAGCTACTTTGCGCTAAGCTACCTTGATGGGAGACAGCCTGGGCCCATGGGAAACGGGACTTCCCTGTGGGCCTCCATCACTGTAGCAGGATCTCTAAATGGTTCCCTGAGAACCTGGCTGTTGCTCCCTCCCTGGGCTCCTGGCTACTCTGAATGTAAGGGAAGAGGAGGCATGTGAGTTAACATGTGAGGCGGTCATGACCTTCCTTGCCATGAGCTTCATGGATGTAATGCTGATGAGGGGAAAAAGCTGCTGTGTGTGTGGATGGGAGGGAAGGGTTTGCCTAGCGCAGACTTGGTGACCGAAACATTGCGTTACAAGTGAAGAGTGGCAAGCCGCGTCCCAGGCTGTAACTGCAGTGAGATCCCAAGGGGTTCCAGGGACATTCATGGCCTAGTTGTGGTGTTTCTGGGGGTAAAGCTGGGAGTGCTCCGTGTTACTGCATCCTCTGAAAGGGAATGTCTTGAGATGGGTGTTACAGGTGTGAGGGTCAGAGTTGGAGTGAGGACTGCAGCAGGTGACCTGTGCTGCTGTGTGAGATACTCTGTGACTTTCAGCGATGAACAACAGAAGACTGGTGCAGCAGAGTGCTCAGAGGATAGGCTAGAGTGGCAGCATTGGCTTCAAACAGTGGACACAGCAATAGCTGCTGGTTTTTCTAAGCATATGCAGTCAGTGGGCCAGCTCACACAGAGCAACAATGTTTCAGCCAACATCTAACTCAACAGTACTTACAGTGCAACGCTCACAGTTCACCTGCAGTGACCTCTCACACTTGCCTCAGGGTAGATCATTCAGATTGGCGCCTTTAACTTTTATTGGGCAGAGGACTTGAGAAGAACCCACCTCTGCCCCCGACCTCTTCCTGATCTGAACCTGAGCCCGAACCCAATCACTGTTGTAAGGTGTTGGGTGTAGTTCAGTGGGTCTTATTAAGGTATTTGTAGTCTTAGGTAGTTCAACAAAGTATTTATTAACTCCTAGAAACTATACACATGGGTACAGTAAAGGTGCGAACTAGGAGCTGTCTCTATGGCTCTGTCCAATACTGTACTGACCCTTAGGTGTGGGTCATGTGTTCTCTTACATCACTGTGTAGGTAGTACTGTACTCAGTCCAACGTTAATCCTTTATGCGCCAGACTCTTGTACTACCACAAGTCTCAAACTGCGCTTGGAAACCACTCCAAGAAATACAAATACGGCACAAAGTGAGTTTGGAGATGGGCTCGCATTTCAAAAGTCAGGACAGGGCCCAACTTGTGTTTCGGAAACCTGAGATAAAAATCCAAGTCAGCATTTCAGTTTCCTGCACTGGTTCTGATAAAACGTTAACTCTGTTTCTCTCTCCACAGATGCTGCCTGACCTGCACTTGTACAGATGGGCAGAAATTGCTATTTGTGATGTTATTGCACACTCAAAATACATATGTCTTAATCCTCTCTCCAAGGTCTCAATAGAATTATTAACTAATTTAGTTTAAAAGATAAAGGGTTCCATTTTGGCTATTATTTTTCACTGAGTGCTTTGAGCACTTGCCTGATAACGTTACTGACTTTAACATGATAAATTGATTTTTCAAAAAATCTTCCTTTTAATTTCTTCCAACATTGCTTCTCTAGAGGTATTGATTACGCTCAACAGCTTGTTCTCGGAAGATTGTGCCTATCTATATTGTTAGTATGGGCTCTAGAACAGCATCAAATGTGACTAAGCACTCAGGTCAATGGCATTGTACCTGCCCAGAGCACTGCTGCCCTTGTTGATTTGAAAGGAATATTTGTATTTACACAGTGTCATTTACAACCTCAGGACATTGCAAAGCACTTTCAAATTGTCATAGTACTTTTGAGGTATTTACTGTTTTACTGTTGGAAACATGACAGCCAAATTCTGTGCAGCAGGATCCTACTAACTACAATTTGATAATGATCAGGCAATCTGTTTTAAATTCTTTAGTAGGCTATGCAGCTACTACCCAGGTCTGCATGTGCAAAGGGATATTCTAGTTTTGGAGAAAAGCCAAAGCATTGCACCCGCCACATGCACTGAAACATACTCGAGTCCTAGGAGATGTAGCAATGTGTTGGGAATCTGTGTGTGGAGCCAGAAGAAATGGGAGAGATACTAAATGAGTACTTCTCATCAGTATTCACCAAAGAGAAGGACTCAGCAGTCGATTTGTCTAGGGAAGTGTGTGTAGATAGCCTGGATCGTGTTGAGATCAAAAAAGAGGTGTTAGGCGTCTTGAAGAATATTAAAGTGGATAAGTCCCCAGGGCCAGATGGGATCTACCCCAGAGTACTGAGGGAGGCAAGGGAGGAGATTGCTGGGGCCTTGACAGAAATCTTTGTATCCTCACTGGCTACCAGTGAGGTCCCAGAGGACTGGAGAATGGCCAATGTTGTCTCATTGTTTAAGAAGGGTAGCAGGGATAATCCAGGAAATTACAGGCCGGGGAGCCTTATGTCAGTGGTAGGGAAATTATTGGAGAAGATTCTTTGTGACAGGATTTACTACCATTTGGAAGCAAATGGGCATATTAGTGAGAGGAAGCCTGGTTTTGTTAAGGGGAGGTCGTGTCTCACTAACTTGATCAAGATTTTCGAGGAAGTGACAAAGATGATCGATGATGGAAGGGCAGTGGATGTTATGTACATGGATTTCAGTAAGGCCTTTGACAATGTCCCTCTTGGCAGACTGGTATAGAAAGTAGAGCCGCACCGGATCAGAGGTGAGCTAACAAGATGGATACAGAATTGGCTTGGGCATAGAAGACAGAGGGTAGCAGTGGAAGGGTGCTTTTCTGAATAGAGAGCTGTGACTAGTGGAATTCTGCAGGGATCAGTGCTGGGACCTTTGCTGTTTGTAGAATACATAAATGATTTGGAGGAAAATGTAACTGGGCTAATTAGTAAGTTTGCAGATGACACGAAGGTTGGAGGAGTTGCAGATAGTGAAGAGGATTGTCAAAGGATACAACGGGATATAGATCGGTTGGAGACTTGGGCAGAGAAATGGCAGATGGAGTTTAATCCAGACAAATGCGAGGTAATGCATTTTGGAAGGTCTAATACAGGCAGGAATTATACAGTAAATGGCAGATCACTTAGGTGCATTGACGGGCAGAGGGATCTGGGTATACAGGTCCACAGGTCACTGAAAGTGGCAGCGCAGGTGGATAAGGTGATCAGGAAGGCATATGGCATGCTTGCCTTCATTGGCAGTGGTATTGAGTATAAAAGCTGGAAGCCATGCTGCAGCTGTATAGAGCCTTGGTTAGGCCACACTTGGAATATTGCGTACAATTCTGGTCGCCACATTACCAGAAGGATCTGGAGGTGTTGGAGAGGGTGCAGAGGAGGTTTACCAGGATGCGGCCTGGTCTGGAGGTCTATGAGGAGAGGTTGGAGAAACTCGGATTGTTCTGACTAGAGTGACGGAGATTGAGGGGCGACTTGATAGAAGTTTACAAAATTATGAGTGGCATGGACAGACTAGATATAAGCTTTTTCCCAGGGTGGAAGAGTCAATTACTAGGGGACATAGATTTAAGGTGAGAGGAGAAAACTATAGAGCAGATGTGTGGGGCAAGTTTTTTACGCCGAGGGTAGTGAGTGTCTGGAATTTGCTGCCAGAGGAGGTGGTGGAAGCAGGTACAATAGTGGTGTTTAAGAGGCAGTTTGACAAATACATGAATAGGATGGGAACAGAGGGATACGGACCTCGGAAGTGCAAAATGTTTTAGTTGGCGGGCAATATGATCGGCGCAGGCTTGGAGGGCCGAAGGGCCTGTTCCTGTGCTGTACTTTTCTTTGTTTGTTCTATGTGTGTTGGCTCCTAATGTTGTATCATAGCCAACACACCATGAATTTGAGGCAATAGTGTGCAATGTACCAGTCTACAATTAGATGCCTATATTACACCCAATTTAGCTGCAAGTATGCTCAATATCATAAATTAATGGGACGGGGACTGGAGAGCAACAAAGTGAAATTCTCTTTCCCCTTCTGGATGGAGATTGTGATTCGTTTTAACCAGCTGGCTGCTTCATAATTCTCTCCACCTTTGCCCTCTCCCTATCCAGTTGCCTAACCATGAGAAGTGGAGGATGAACCATGCAAGCTATGCTTTTCTTTCCTCGTGGGAGGGAGTGGAATGTCTGGATTTGTGTGTGGAAAATCTCTTCTATTGGGAATTGTAGTTGATGGATAAAGCATGTTCAATTCACAAGTGAATCCACCAATTTTAAATGTGCGATATATATTGTGGTTCTTGTCTCATTGATGGACAATTGGCTCCTATTTTCATACACATGCATCTTTAGTTCTGGAAATTTGACCTGAGTATTCCTGAAAAATGATCTTAAAATCTTACATCTGTACTCACATTCTGTCTAATGTTGCTGCCTCCTTTTTATCACAATCTTAAGCTAACTTTTACCATGACACTAAATTCCTGTATCTATATTTAGGATGGAAACTGGAGATGTAAGCTTGTCACCCTACAATGTAAACTCTGATCACCATGTAGTGCTGTGTTAACTCTTCCTTACAAAAGATTCAGTATGAACCCTGGAAATCTTTTGTTTGGAAATTGTTGTCTTACTTTTTCCTCAGTAACTAATTTCTAATGTTTAAACTAAAGCAAAGATTACATTCTTTACAATGATGTGATTAAATGTAAGCATTCAACTGTTTTTTGTGCACTTTTTTGTGCACAGGAACCATTATGTAAAACTCTTCTGCACTCTCTCCAGTGTGATCCCATCCTTCCTACTGTGTGATGCCCTGAACTGTACACAATACTCCAGCTGAGGTCTAACTGGTATCCAAAACAAGTTCAGCATAACCTGCTTGCTCTGGTACTCTATGCCCCTATTAATAATGCCCAGGATACTGTATGCTTTACTAATTGCTCTCGCCGCCTGTCCTGTCACCTTTGATAACTTATGCACATTTACACCCAGGCTCCTCTGCTCCTGCACCCCCTTCAGAGCTGTACCCCTTATTTCATATTGTCTCTTCATGTTCTTCCTACCAAAATGAATCACCTCTCACTTCCTCCGTCTCTGTCTCGCTCCAGCGGAGTCACATGTCTCTTTGCGCACCCTGGACTGACCGCCCGAACTCTTCCTGGCCTGCAGCTGAGCCTGCACCGAATTGGGAGTAGCAAACACCCACCCTTACCCACCCATTTCTCTGAGATGAAAATGTGACGGTAATCAGGTGAGGAGGTGGGAATTGGTCCAACTCTCATTTTGCAACACGAAAATCCAGCCCCGCATGTTTTTCTAATTCTCAAACCCCATCTTGTTTTGTTAGCAAAGAGACAGAAAGCTCCCAGCACACCACCCTCTCTGCTAACTGCCCAAACCTGTGTGAGAGGTGATACTCAGACTAAACAATATTCTTACAATATCCTAGCGGTCTTTATTAGTGGTTAGTGGTCCTGGTTGTCGGATATTATGGATAATTGTTCTACCTGTCTCCATCCCTGGGCCTGGCTTGTAATACTAGGATTAATAATTAAATAAAAACAGAAAATGCTGGAAATGCTCAACAAATCTGGCAGCATCCGTCAAGAGAGAAACAGTTAACGTTTCAAGTCAATGACCTTTCATTAGAATTGTGCTGATCCATTGGTAAAGCTGTTCATTTATTGGCTGAATGGACTCCTTCAATCCTGTAAATTTCTAGGATTATGTAATTCTACACTTGCACTCCTTAGCTTTTTCCCCAGAGTCCTGAATCATTTTGCCTTTCAAGTATTTATCGAATTCCCTTTCGAAAAATACTATTGAATCTGCTTCCACCATGCTTTTGAAAGAGAAAGCTTGCAGACTTGAATTTGTTTTGGATTCATTCAAACCTCCAGAATAAGTTGCAGAATAAGTTGAAGAATTGTTGAAGAATTGTATCTCCATCAATCTTCTTCAGACACTATGAGCATTTTTGACTCTGAGTATTGTGACCATTGCCAAGTAGATTTTTAGGAAACTGGATTACACTAACACCAGTTCACCGGATCTAAGTCTGTACAAATGGGACTGCAGCCAAGAGAGGAAAGAGAACAGATGTTGAGGTCTGCTGTATTACTAGCTGCTCCTGTTGCTGCTTTCTCCCTCATTTTTCTTCAGTGAGAATACAGCATTTCTCACAGAAATAAACATATTCAGGTTCTAACCCCATCTGGTTCCAGCGTTGTGCACTGCCACTTTACAGCATTGCAGATTGTTCTGTCATTGTCCCTACTCTTATCACACCCACTTAGCTCACAGTGGCCTCCTTTCACTCAAATTTATGCCACTCCCAAACATGAAGGAAAAATGGCTGATAGATCCCAGTAGTGGCCCTTCTTCCATCCTGAATAGGGTTTTGTGGTCTTTCGTTGCACATTTTGGTATTTTTGTGAAATAATGGAGTCCTGTATGCTTAGGAGTTCTTGGAGTGATGAAATTTTATTGGCTTGTTTGCACTGTTTTGGGGTGAGGGGCTCGAGAATATTCGGTGAGTTAGAAATTAGTCTTGTGAGAAACTAGCACAAAGGAGCAGAACTCCCTACCCCTCACCTGCTCTCCCGCCAAGCAGTATGACATGGCCTGGTTTCACAACACCTCCCCTTGAACAGTATAGCTTTAACTACTGTTTTACATTCCTCTGAGTGGTATAGCATTCCTGATTTACACCCCACCCAGTGTTTAGTTTTTTTGACATCCATGGATTTGAATATTGGGCTGGTCTTATCCTCATTTCATGCAACTGCCCAAGACCAATTGTGAATTTGTTTGTGCACCATTTCCTCACCAGCTTCCTTCAGTATTCTCAGGTACACATGATCCGGTCATGGCGACTTGGTGACTTAGTCCGAGTGATATCTTTAATATAACTCAAAGTAATTCCTTTTGCATGGATAGAAGATTGGCGAGCTAACAGGAAGCAGAGAGTTGCCATATGGTCTTTTTCTGGTTGATAGGTTGTGACAAGTGATGTGCCACAGAGATCAGTGTTGGGACCTCAGCTGGAGAATTGCTTTTTATAATTCATATAAATGACTTGGATGAAGGGACCAAATGAATGGTTGCAAAATTTGCTGATGACACAAAGATAGGCAGGAATGTGATCTTCAGTGAAGAGGATACAAGGAGGCTACAAAGATAGATTCTTCATTAAGAAAAGTTATCAGGGGTCGGCAGGAAGGTGGGGTTGAGGTTACATTCGGATCAGACATGATTTTATTGAATGGTGTAGCAGGCTCGAAGGGCTGAATAGCCTCCTGCTCCTAATTTGTATGTATGTATATCTTTCTCAGGCTATGGCTATTCCATCATTTTCCTCAAGTACCCCTCTAGAACAACATGCTTGATAAGTGTCTCCACCACTTCCACACTTGTAGATGAGCTGCCCTTAGTTTTTGACACATTGTGTTCAGTGGATGAAAGCATGTGAAAGCCTGACCTGTGTTTTTGAGTCTTCACTGGCTGTTGTAAAGTTTGCTGTTGGGGAGTGAGAGGATGAGTCTCATAAACATTTCTGTTGCACATTTATCCATAAGTCAGGCAAGAGCTATTGGTCCATAATATCACTGCTTGCCCTTATCTGCTTCCATGAACAAGATTGTAATATTAAAATAAGGGCAAAATCCTGTGGATGCTGGAAAGTGCTGGAAAGACTCAGCAGGTCTGGCAGCATTTGTGGGGAGAGAAGCAGAGTTAACGTTTTGAGACCAACATGACTTTCTTGCAACTGAAGAGAGGTACAAATGTGGGTTTTACGCTGTTGAAAAAGTGGGGAGGAGCAGGAGAAGAAAAGGGAAGATCAGGGACAGCTTAGAGGACGAGAGAGATTAAATAACAAAGATGTCATGGAACAAAAGGCAAAGGGATTGAGAGTGGTTGGGTAAAGAAATGAAACATTGGTCTAGAGTAAGTGTTAATGGTAGAATAAGGTACAGCTCTGTGTGAAAGCAATAAGATGAAAGCAGGATACAGACTGGCACTTGGCAAAAAAAAATCAAAATAGAGGACAGAGTTAACAGTCTGAAGATGCTGAACTCAAATATTGAGTTCCGAAGGCTTTAAAGCGCCTACTCGAAAGATGATCTGCTGTTCCGCCAGCCTGGGTTGGGCTTCACTGAAACACTGTGAGCATTGAGTGCAGTAAACTCAATTGAAAGAAATACAAGTAAATCACTGCTTCACCTGGAAGGAGTGTTTGGGGCTTCGGACAGTGAGGAGAGGCGATGTAAAGGGGCAGGTGTTGTATCTTCTGCAATCGCATGGGATGGTGCTGTGGGAAGGGACCAATGTTTGGAGGGGAGAGAGGAGTGAAGGGTGTCATGGAGGGAACAGCCCCTTTGGAATGCTTATGGGAGACGGGAAGGTGCGTTTGGTGGTGGCTTCACGCTAGATGTGGCGAAAATTCAGAAGATGATACTTTGAATATGGAGGCTGCTGGGTTGGAAAGGAGAACCCTCTTGGGGTCCTGGGGGAGAAGTGGAAGCATTGAGGGCAGGGAGAGAGAGAGGGGCTTGCAGACAGTGAGGGGGGTGGGGGGGGGTGCGGTGGTGGTGTGGTGGGGTCCCAGGCTTGGTGCTTCAAGCAGTTTCTTGTTGTCCACTCTCAGCAGCCAGAGCTGCAGCCCTGGAAGACTGGCTTAAAAAGAAGCAGATCTGTCAGGTTGTGAGTTGCCATATTTTCTAAGCCAACATGTCAGTGCCAGGTTGCTGCTGATGTTTCCGACCTTTGCACAGCTTCATGACGCCAACTATTTTTTGAAAAGCCTGCCAGGAAACCATGAAGCTGTCTGAAGGTGAGAAGCAGCGGCAGCAACTGAGAGAGTTCCTGCTTGAAAATGGGCAGTCACACCCCTGTAATTGTACAACCAACGCTGTGTGGGGCATGGAGGAAGGTTGGAGGCAGGTTTGGGGGAAGGCTGGGTGGGGTGTGGTGGGGAGGCTGGAGAGGGTGTGGTGGGGAGGGTGGGAGAGGGTGTGGGTGGGAGGGTGGGCGGGGGTGTTGGGGGGGCAGATCGGAGGGGGTGGGGGGGAAGGTCCGAGGGGGTGATGGGGGTAAGGTTGGAAGGAGGTTGAGGGCGATGTTTAGGGGAGGAAGTTGGTGAGGTTGTTGTGGGGAAGGCTGGGGTTATGTTTAGGGGAGGAAGTTGGCGGGGTTGTTGTGGGCAAGGAGGTTGGAGGGGGGTGGTTGGGAGGAGTTTAGCTACAGAGTTGACTTGTTTAGTAAATGTAGTGAGTTCTTTGCAGCCATTTTCCTAACATTAGTTGATCACTCTGTGATGAATTATCCTGAGAGAATCCGCATTGGGCCTCCCATTTCACCATTGTTATGCTCACTCTGCCTACTGTATACAGGTGTAATAAAAGAAAGACAAAACCTATGTTTATACAATACCTTTCACTATGTCCCAAATCACTTTTCAGCTAATTAAATACTCCTGAGTTGTAGTCTCTGGTATAATGTAGGCAATGTTATCAAATGGTGGTACAGGCTTGGAGGGCCGAATGGCCTACTCCTGGCTCATAATACGTAAATTCATGTGTCATTCTGAGATGGATGAGATGAGCTAGACTAGATTGCCTTTGTCATCCATAATTACCTTGTGAACAAAGGGTGGAATCATGGCTGGCATTCTGTTTATTTTGTTGCTAATGGAAGTTTACTGTGAGCGGGCTTTGTGGGGTGAGATTGCCAGGACGGGAGTGTGCAGTAGGCTCATAGTGAATCAGCAATCTGTTTTACACTGAACTTGATTTTCAAGAGTCATTTCCATTGACTTCAATCTTGTCCTTTTGTCTATTTACCTATTATCCCACACTATTTTAGTGCTTTTGAGTTTTTTGAAGTATTGAAGTGTTAAAATTGTATTGTGTAATAGATATTGAAAATATATTGTAGTGAGAAGCAGCAATCAGCAGTGTCTTCAGACATGTTGATCAAGGAAACATAGATACAATTGTGAACCATTCAGTCTTTGTTCTCTGGTCTCTTTTGCACAGACACACCAGAGGGCCCAGAAACAGGAGAAGACATGGGGCCCATGATTTCTCTCCCTGGCCCTGATTTAGGGCAGAAGTGTGGGAAATGGGTCAGACACACTCAAGGGCCCAGTCAACTAGAGGGGGTGGTGGTGGGAATCTTAGGCTGAGGAAATAGTAAGACATATTGGAAGCGCTGTTGTGTATGATTGTATAATCAGAACAGATACAGGGAGATGGAGAAATATGGAGAATGGGATGGAGTCCTTACAGGAAGCAGGGTGTGATGAGGTATAGTCGAGGTAGCTGTGGGAGTTGGTGGGATTATTATGAATATTAGTATTGTAAGGAACATATCTTTTTATTTTTCTGTATTTCTGTGGGAATGTGGTTTTAAAAATTGGACGGTGGCTTTAAAAACTACCATGACTGCAGTTGAAAGATCTGTTAGCTGGAACAGGATGAGGAATATACAATGTTGCTACCTTCTGGAACAGTGTATGTCAGGTTGGGCAAAATGGTGCCGGAAAGGGGTCCTGAACTAAGGGGAACTACCGAGCAACATTTTAACTGGCTCCTAATCAGGTGACCAAGGTTTGTGTGATATCAGTGAGCAGAGAGATCCTAGTCTACAAAGAGAACAAACCTCTCTCCTGTGTGTGTAAGATTCCAGTAAATCTACAAGGCTAGCTAGCTGACTTTTTCTTCATATCTCTGTAATCTGCTCTCTCTGAAAAACCCCCTGTCAAGAGGAAAAGGGGAAAATCACCAGTAGAGACATTGAGAAGAAAGCTTTCAACCAGTGAACTACAGACTGAAAGTGCTGGAAGACCATCTTGACCATCATTAACAATGAACTGCAAGGAATTTGGGAAAACATCAATCAGAATCAACCTATCTAATCCTGTACTCTGGATTGGTGCAATTGAATTTAAAATCTATGTTTTGTGTGTGTGTGTGTGTGTGTGTGTGTGTGTGTGTGTGTGTGTGTGTGTGTGTGTGTGTGTGTGTGTGTGTGTGTGTGTGTGTGTGTGTGTGTGTGTGTGTGTGTACAGGGGCTAAAAAGGATAAAGTTTAGATTACAGAGTTAAAAGTTAGCAGTAAATATTTCTCTCTTTTGCCACTAGTTAAAGACTATTTGTTTAATACAGTTATTTACTTGTTAAGTTTACAAACTTGCTCGTACTCTGTTAACCTAGATTAAACAGTTAGGTAGAATTGGGCAATTTGGTGGTCTAATCAAACTTTTCACACTTGTCACGGCTCAGGGAGCAGTAGGGCTTGATATTACAGCGCACTATCCCCAGTGAGTTGTTACAGTAGACAGCTTATCCCCGGAAATGGAGACCAAGAAGTCAAGAAAGGGATGTGTTGGAGATGGATCATGTAAAGGTGGGAGAGGAAACTGGAAGCAAAAGTGATTATTTTTTACAGCTTCTGGTGAGAGCTTCTGGGTACTGTTTGTGCCTCTGTTCAAGGATGAAGTGGAGAGCCCTCTGACTATCCTGGTGGGGGATGGAGGTGTAGAGAGATTGGACATCCACAGTGAAGAGCAGATGTTTAGGGCCAGGAAACTGGAAATTGTTGCAATGACAGAGGGCATCCGTAGAATCATGAATGTAGGTGAGAAGAACATATGAATAAGGAGCAGGAGTAAGCCATTCAGCCCCTCGAGCCTGCTCTGTCATTTCATAAGATCATGGCTGATCAGATTTAATGGCTGATCTGATAGTAACCTGAAATCTGCATCCCACCTACCCCCAATAACCTCTCACCCCCTTGCCTACCAAGAATTTATCCAGCTCTGCCTTAAAAACATTCAAAGATTCTGCTTCTACCGCCTTTTTGGGAAGAGTGTTCCAAAGACACTCAACTCTGATAATAAAAATTCTCCTCCTCTCTGTTTTAAATGGGTGACCCCTTAATTTTAAACAGTGAACCCTAGTTCTAGATTTTTCCACAAGAGGGAACATTCTCTCCACACCCACCCTGTCAAGGCCCCTCAGAATCCTATATTTTTCGATCAAGTTGCCTCTTACGCTCCTAAACTCCAGCAGGTACAAGTCTGTCCAATCTTTCCTCATTAGACGGCCCACCCATTCCAGGTATTAGTTTGGTAAACCTTCTCTGAACTGCTTCGAACGCATTTACATCCTCCCTTAAATAAGGTGACCAATACTGTGCACAGTACTCTTAATGTGGTCTCACTAGTGCCCTGAAGCATAACCTCCCTACTTTGTATTCAATTTCTCTGGCTATAAATGATAACATTCTATTACCTTTCCTAATTATCTGCTGTACCTGCATACTAACCTTTTATGATTCCTGCACTAGGACACCCAGATCCCTCTGCACCTCAGAGTGCTGCAATCTCTCACCATTTAGATAATATGCCTCTCTTTTATTATTCCTGTCAAAATGGACAATTTCACATATACTCCAATTGCGAAGTCTTTGCCCACTCACTGAACCTATCTATATCTTTTTGTAGCCTCCTTATGTCCTCTTCACAACTTACTTTTCTACTTAACTTTGTGTCATCAGCAAATTTAGCAACCAACCCTTCAACCCCTTCATCCAAGTCATTTATATAAATTGTAAAGAGTTGAGGTCCCAGCACTGATCCCTCTGGCATGCCACTCATTATATCTTGCCAACCTGAAAAAGACCCATTTATGTCTACTCTCTGCTTCCTGTTAGCTAGTCAATGTTCTATCCATGCCAATATGTTACCCCAATACCATGAGCTTTTATTTTTTGGAGTCTGGACAAGACAAGAAAAAATATAGTCAGATAGGAAGAAGTCAGTTCTGATGATGGGTCTACCGGGACAGCCCGGTTTGTGGATTTTGGGAAGTAGGTAGAAGTGTGTTGTGCAGGGTTTGGAGATGAGGTTGGAAGCTGTGGAAGGAAGATCCTGGTCCAGAGGGAGGTAGGAAGAAATGTCTCAGAGTTGGTGCTCAGCCTCTGCAAGGCGGAGGTCGGTACACCAGACAACAACAGCACCACTCTCGTCGGCACGTTTGATAACCATGTGAGGGTTGGACCTGAGAGAACTGAGTGCAGCAAGTTTTGAGTGAGTGAGGGGAGCAGAGAAATTCAGACAGTTGATATCTCACCGAAAGTGAAAAGATTAAGAGTGGGTAAGAGGCCAAAGGGAGGGGTCCAGGTGGAGACAGGTGAAAGGGTCCTATGGTTGTGGAGAGGACTGCGGCAAATGTGGCAGAAGAAGAGTTCAACATCATGCCGAGCCCGAAATTCATTGAGGTGGGGGTATGACGGGATAAAATGGAGTCCTTTGCTGAGCACAGATTGTTCAGTGTCAGAGAGGGGAAAGTCAGGGGGCATAGTGAATCCACGGCAAAGGCTGGGATTAGAACAAGGGCTGGGGTCAGAGGGAAGGGAAAGAAGAATCCAGGGAGACATTGGTATCAATAAGTTGGAGCTTGCGTTCCTTCACATCTGAAAGGAATCAGTCACACAGAATCACAGTGCAGAAGAGGCCCTTCGGCCCATCAAGTCTGCACCGACATGTGAAAAACACCTGACGTACCTACCTAATCGCATTTCCAGCACTTGGCCCATAGCCTTGAATGTTATGACATGCCAAGTGCTTATCCAGGTACTTTTTAAAGGATGTGAGGCAACCCACCTTCTCCACCCTCTCAGGTAGCGCATTCCAGACCGTCACCACCCTCTGGGTAAAAACGTTTTTCCTCACATCCCCCCTAGACCTCCTGCCCCTCACCTTGAACCTGTGTCCCCTCGTGACTGACCCTTCAACTAAGGGGAACAGCTGCTCCCTATCCACCCTGTCCATGCCCCTCATAATCTTGTATACCTCGATCAGGTCGCCCCGCAGTCTTCTCCGCTCCAACGAAAACAACCCAAGTCTATCCAACCTCTCTTCATAACTTAAATGTTTCATCCCAGGCAACATCCTGGTGAATCTCCTCTGCACCCCCTCCAGTGCAATCACATCCTTCCTATAATGTGGCGACCAGAACTGCACACAGTACTCCAGCTGTGGCCTCACCAAGGTTCTATACAACTACAACATGACCTCCCTACTTTTGTAATCTATGCCTCGACTGATAGAGGCATGTGTCCCATATGACTTTTTCACCACCCCACTAATGTGCCCCTCTGCCTTCAGAGATCTATGGACACACACACCAAGGTCCCTTTGTTCCTCAGAGCTTCCTAGTGCCATGCCGTTCATTGAATACTTCCTTGTCAAATTACTCCTTCCAAAGTATATCACCTCACACTTTTCAGGGTTAAATTCCATCTGCCTCTTATCTGCCCATTTGACCATCCCTTCTATATCTTCCTGTAGCCCAAGACACTCAACCTCTCTGTTAACCACTCGGCCAATCTTTGTATCATCTGCAAACTTACTAATCCTACGCCCCAAATAGTCATCTATGTCGCTTATATAAATAACAAATAATAGGGGACCCAGCACAGATCCCTGTGGTACGCCATTGGACACGGGCTTCCAGTCACTAAAGCATCCTTCTGTCATCACCCTCTGCCTCCTACAACAAAGCCAATTCTGAATCCACCTTATCAAATTACTCTGTATCCCATGTGCATTTGCCTTCTTTATAAGTCTCCCATGTGGGACCTTGTCAAAGGCTTTGCTGAAATCCATATAAACTGCAGTACCCTCATCTACACACCTGGTCACCTCAAAAAAGTCAATTAAATTTGTTAGGCATGACCTCCCTCTGACAAAGCCATACTGACTATCCATGATCAAACCTTGCCTCTCCAGGTGGAGATAGATACTCTCCTTCAGAAATTTCTCCAATAATTTCCCTACCACTGACGTGAGACTCACTGGCCTGTAGTTCCCTGGCTTATCTCCAAAACCCTTCTTAAATAGCGGAACCACATTAGCTGTTCTCCAATTCTCTGGCACCTCCACCGTGGCCAGAGAGGAATTAAAAATTTGGGTCAGAGCCCCTGCAATCTCCTCCCTTGCCTCCCTCAGCAGTCAGGGACACAAATCATCCGGACCTGGAGATTTGTCCACTTTTAAGCCTGCCAACACATCCAATACTTTGTCATTGCATAAGAACCTTGCAGTCTCTCTCCCCGAGTTCGATACCTTCATCCTCATTCTCTTGGGTGAAGACGGATGTGAAGTATTCATTCAACTATCTAGCGATGTCCTCTGGCTCCACCCATAGATTGGCCCCTTATGGGCCCTACTCTTTCCCTGGTTATCCTCTTCCCATTGATATAACTTCTCGAATATCTTGGGGATTTTCCCAACTTTTACCAGCCAGAAACTTCTCATATCCCCTCTTTGCTCTCCTAATTGCTTTCTTAAGCTCCACCCTGCACTGTCTGTACTCCACCAATGCCTCTGCTGATTTGCTTCCCTTGTACTTGCTAAAAGCCTCTCTTTTCCTTCTCATCGTAACCTGGATATCTGTGGTCATCCATGGTTCTCTGGGCTTGTTACTCCTTCCTATTACCCAAGAGGGAACATGTTGAGCCTGTACCCTCCCCATTTCCCAGAGAGAAAGTTTCTTGTTCAGACATCAGGGAGCAAAGAATTAAATGAAACTGGGGACAAGGACAGCTTTGAGATAGGGTGAGGTGGTGCTGCTGGAGGGAGAAATCGAGTGTGTTGATATGGCGGCACATGGCACTGAGTGTGGACTTCAGGATGCGGCAAGAACCTGTAATCCTGGGTGGATTCGAAACACGAGGGATGGAACTTCAGTTGGAATCCACATGGGGTAAGTCAGAGACGGAGACAGTAACTGAGGAAGGAAATATGGCTGTGAAAGCGAGTTTTGGTGAACACCTTATCAAACACCAGGAGAGAAATGGAAAGCAATGAAGGTGAACAGGGTGAAAGAGACAAATGAAAATCCTGTCAGAGAGAAGAGCAGTAGTTCTTCAAGGTAGGCATTCCTGGAAGAGGAGTGGCAGTGAATTAAACATTAAGATAAAAACAATGCTGCAGATGCTGGAAATCTGAAATAAAAACAGAAAATGCTGGACAAACTCAGCAGTTCTGGCAGCATCTGTGGAGAGAGAAACAGAGTTAACGTTTCGAATATGCCTGACTTCTTCAGGCTGAAGTAGAAATGTGATGGGTTTTCTTGTTGAAAATGGGGGGAGGGGAAGTGGAACAAATGGGAAGATCAGGGATAGGTTAGAGGGCAGGAAAGATTAAAGAACAAAGGTGCTTTGGAGCAAAAGGAGTGGGAATGGTTGTTGTAAAGAAACAAAACATTGGTCCAGATTAAGTGTTAATGGCAGAATAAGCAAAAGCATGAAAACAAGATACACTCTGGCTCTTGGCAAAAAAAATCAAAATGCAGGACAGAGTTCATGGTCTGGAGGTTGTGACATTGGTGTGACAGCTCTGGCTCAGTGGGTGGTGCCCTCGTCTGTGACTCCGAAGGTCATGGGTTTGAGTCCCCCTCCAGGATGTGAGTAGAGGAATCTAGGCTACACTCCAGTGTAGTACTGAGGGTGTGCTGCATTGTCAGAGGTGCCATCTTTCAGATGCAACTTTAAACCAAGGTTTAAACCTGATCTCAGATTGATCGAAATGATCTCATGGTAATATTTCGAAGAAGAGCAGTGGAGTTATCCCTGATGCCCTGGCCAATGTTTATCCCTCAATCAACATCACAAATGGTTATGTATAACGTTGGGGGCTTGCTGTGCACGAACTGTGCCCTGTTTCTTACATTACAGTGATGACACTTTGGAAGTACTTCTTCAGTTGGAAAGTGTTTCGGGATGTCCAGTGGTCATGCAAGTCTTTCCTTTTTGCCATTTTCTGGCCTTGTGGTTAAGAATTTGGCAGCACAACCACGTTCGTTTCTCTCCTTAAACACTTCTTATGTGCTAATAAAAACTCCTTAATGTTTCTCTTTATATTGACCACCAGTCATTTCTCATAGCCCTCCTTGCTTTCCTAATTTATCTCTCTAAATTTTCTTTCTATATCTTTTATACATCTCAAAGCTTTACCATGCCTGCTCCCTCCCCACCGACTCCCCATATTTATCATATATATGGAACTGAGTATTTTACAAACCTGTCACCTTACTGGAAGCACTTTTTAACATGAAATGCTGCTGATGCCCATGTGTTGTCTGATATTAAGGGGGAGAGAAAGGATTGAATAATCAGCTTTATAAGCAGAAAGCATATTGCTAAGTGAGTCATATTGAAGGAATGCAAACAGTGACTTTGAAGATGCAGTTGCCTGTCAGTACAGCATGGTAACGATGATGCATGAAAATTCTTAGAAATCTTTGCAGTAGTTTCCAGTTACTGTGGTGTATTACATCTATATTGAAAGCTCGCTCCAGGACCCTGAAGAAGCAGCACTCCCAGTGAATAACAGCAACGATGTCACACTCAGCTCGGGTAATGAGAAATCATGTTTCTGTTTAGTCTGCCTTCCTTGTGCTGTTTGATGAAAACAGTTTGATTCCACTTTGCACAGTGTTTTTTTTAAAATATACTTTATTCATATCTGGAAGAACATTCCAAACCATTTCAAAATCACCATTACAAAAGTACAATCAGATTCAACTTTTACACATGTATCACAAGGTGCATCAATACAATCAATGAATATTACATCATTTCAATATGGTTAGTGCAGACAATCAGACAATGGTATTGGAATGATCAACATACATCATGTTGCATTCTGAGGTGCTTCAATACAATTATAATACAATTAGTATTCAATGCATATATTCATTTTGAGCTGTACAGCCCGAGGGCACAGTGTTTTATGAATGTAATAGTATTGCTTGTTTGTAATGTACTGTATTGAAGTTGGTGTGATAGTAGCACTGTATCCTCTTGCGCTCTGCTGTAAAGTCGGGGCAATTCTAATTAGTGAAGCTGGAATGAAGAGATTTCCTCTTGCTGCTTCATGACTTTGTTGTGGTCATGTTCAGAGACTCCCAGTGCTCTCTGCTGTCTAGTGATGGTGTTATCACTGTACGATATTTTTGGTATGCTGTAATAACAGTTCAGTAATGGTGTTCTCAATCAGCATAATGTAGTAATGTGTGGTCTTCTGATTTTTCATTTATGCAAGCAGAGAGGAGATTGAGAACAGTTTTTACGATTAAAAGGTTATTTCTACCTCTGCAACCTCTTCTAACTCTAAACGTGAGCTCAAAGCCTGCTTTCTCTCTCTCTGGCCTCTTCTGCACCCACCCTTCCATAGAACCATAGAAAATTTACAGCACAGAAGGAGACTATTTGGCCCATCTTGTCCATGCCAGCCCGAGGACACCTAGGTGCCTTTTCTAATCCCACCTTCCTGCACCCGGCCCATAGCCCTGCAGCTTACAGCACTTAAGGTGCAGATCCAGGTACTTTTTAAAAGAGTTTAGGGTTTCTACTTCTACCACCAACTTGGCAGTGAATTCCAGACACCCACTATCCTCTGCGTAAAAAAGTTCTTCCTCATGTCCCCCTACACCTTCTGCCACTTATCTTGAATCTATGTCCCTTTTCTTTTAGACTTGTTACAACCTCTACTTCAGAAGGAGCTTCCAGTGGCCTGGGCCCTATAGTCCAGCCCCTCTGGCTTGTTTGATTTGATCAGTCAATCATTGTGATGTACAGCCTGGCATCACACAGGCACTGACATTCACACGCAACGTTGCTCAATCATGTGGTAGGCAGAACATCTTTCTGGACTGACAACAGCATACTGCTAGTAGTAACTATCACTTGTGTAGCCACTGCATGGTAGCAGTGTGAAATGGTTTATTTAACCTGTTGTTCAATTTTTTCAAATACTTTGCTTTTCCAGTTTATCTGAGGTGGACCTGGCACTTTTCAGGTTTGAACATGGTGGCCTTTAGCCCCTTTGCAAGTTAGCACAATACACAGTGAACAGTTATCTGATCAGGATAGCCATTGTCCTGCAGGATAGCCATTGGTGTGCTGTATTCCTGCGTCAAGCTGCAGGGTGACCAAATGGTCAGGAACCTATTTGCAAAATTGTTGATAAGGCTGATCTTTTAGCCTATGGAGCTATATGAATCCCAACGTGTATATTGACTGGTGAAAATAGGCCTGTAGTAGACAGCAGTGGAGAACCTGTTAGCAGATTTCTCAACTGGCATGTCGAGGAAAGCACATTAGACTGCTCCATCTGAAGTGAATTTGTTAAGCAAGCCTGAATTGGAAACTTGCTGGCTTGAAACTTTGAATGGATTCTTTGAATCCAACAAAACTGAGCTTAAAGGGACGGCACTGTAGCTGCAAAACACACACCCTCTGAGAAAGTGACTATAAATGTCAGAGCATCTATCCCACTGCGGAGTGAGAGTAAACTAGATGTTGGCAGGCCCAGAAAGCTGACAAACACAAATTGTATTTTGGTTGTTGTCACTGTTCATGTTAATGAGCAAAGTGTGTTTGGGAGGGAGGGAGGGGTTTGGGTTAATGGAGAGAAATACTAGAAGGATTGACCCTGATGACTTGTGTTTAAGGCAATATATAGAAAATATATTTAAAAGGCTGCTGCGGGAGAGTATTGTATAGTTCGCCCCATCTATTGCAAATTAATATTTTAAACTATCTGGAGGACTGTGTGAATAAAAGACGAGCCATTATGTGAATGTTATCTTTCTCTCGTTCTGGGAGAAGATCTGACGGGACATGGGGGGAGGAGGAGTGAGAATGCCCAGATCAGCTGAGGAGCTTTGGTCTTTTCCAAGGATCAGCGCCTCCCTGTGGCTGACACATTAAACAGTACTCTAAAAGATGATGTGTCCAATTGCCTGTAAAACTGTAACATTTCAAACTGTTGTGGACATGCAGTGTCATTTGGGAATAATTCTGAACAGAATAAAATCTGCTGATCTCAAGCTGCTTGAATAATGTGATTCTCCCCATGCCACTTAGAATCAGAGAATGGGTGCAGTGCAGAACAAGGCCATTCAGCTCATCACGTCTGTGCTGGCTTCCTGAAAGAAAAGTGTCACTGCACCATGTTTTTCCCATTGTCCTGTATGTTCCCCTTTTCAGATAATAATCTCATTCCTTTTTCAATGCCTTGATTGATCCTGTCTCCCCAACACTCTCAGGCAGCGCATTCCAGACCCTCACCATTCGCTGTGTGAAGAAGTTTCTCCTCATGTTGCTGTCGCTTCTTGTCAATCACCTTAAATCTGTGTCCTCTGGGAATGGGAATAGTTTCTCCCTATCTACTCTGTCTAGAACCCTCATGATTTTGAATACCTCTATCAAATCTCCTCTCAACTTCCCTTCTCCAAACAAAACAGTCTCACCTTCTCCAATCTATCAATGTAACTGAAGTTCCTCATCCCTGGAACCATTCTCAGGAAACTTTTCTGCACTCTCTCCAATGTCTTTACATCTTTTCTAAAGTGTGGTGCCCAGAACTGGACAGAGTACCCCAGCTGAGGCTGAACCAGTGTTTTATACAGGGTGACCATAATCTCATTGCATTTGTACTCTCAGCCCCTATTAACACAGCCCAGAATCCAGTAGGCCTTATTAACCACTATCTCAACCTGTCCTGCCACATTCAATGGCATGTTTACACATATACCTCCAAGTCCTTCTACTGCTCTCTTATCACCTCATCAAAAAATTCAAGGAAGTTAGTTAAACTCAATTTTCCCTTAAATCTGTGCTGGCATTCCTTAATTATTCAATGAATTAAGTATCATTTGTAGAAGCCATACCAGCACTCTAACTATTTCTCTGCCACTCCCTGCCCCCACCCTTTTTGTCACCAGCAGGTTCTCTGCCCACCACCCCCCCCCCACCCCCACCCCCCACACTTCCCCTGCTCTCATAGTCACAGGCATTCCCCACCCCCACAAAATACAAGTGACCCTCATCTTAATTCATTCGAGATGGTCACCCCACATCAGCACCCTTTTATCCTGTCATATAAATTATGATTATTTGAAATTTGGCATTCTTGTGTTTGTCCTGATGAGTGCAAGACAAAAAACTTCAACAACATGTCTCTCTTTTTGGCAAGATTCATGTCCTGTATGACCAAGTGACTGTTTGTACTGAGCTGTCCCAAGAGTTTTGGAGTGTAATCAACTGAAATTTGACGCTGAGCTACATAAGGAGATGTTAGTGGTGAAAGAAGTTTGCTTTAGAGGGCACCTTCAAGGAGAAGAGAGAAGTGGAGAGGTAGTGTGGTTTAGGAAAGGAATTCCACAGTTTCAGGTCTGAGTGGCTGAAGGCATAGCCAGCTGTGGTGGGATGAAGGAAGTGGAGGATCCACAGGATGCCAGAGCTCGAGGAGTACAGAGATCTCGGAGGGTTGTGGGGCTTGAGGAGGTTTCAGAGATAGGGAGGAGTAAGGACATGGAGGGATTTAAATGCTAGGTTGTGAATTTTAAAATTGGAGTAGTGTTGGGCTGAGAGGTCAAACTGTGTGGGAGTTTTGGGAGAATGGGACTTGATCTGAATTAGTGAGTTTTGGATGAGCTGAAGTTTACGGCAGGTGGAAGGTAGGACACTGGCAAGGAGTGGGTACAGATGGTCAATTCTAAAGGTACCAAAAGCCTGAATGCAGGTTTTAACAGCAGACGAGTTGAAGCTGGGACAAAGTTAGGCGATGCTGATGGATTAGGTATAACAGATTATCTTGGGGTCAGATAGAACTCCAAGTTTGTAAATAGCCTAGTTCAGCCTCAGATGGTTACCATCTGAGAGGGAGAGGGATGAAGTCAGTGGCTAGAGAACAAAAGTAATTATGGGGACTGAAGGCAATGGCTTTGGTCTTCCCAGAGGAAAACATCTCAGCTACATCAAGCTGGAAGCACAGCACTGAGGCAGTGGAGGGGACGAGAGTGTTGGTGAGGTAGATCTGAGTGTTGTCAGTACACATATGGAACCTGACTGTTAAAATTATCACACACCAGTGTTAAAGAATGTAGTGTAATGTAAGACTCTTTAATTACTACAACAATGCAGGCATTAAAGCTGTGATATGGAGAGAATTTATAACTACGGTCATACTATACAATTTTTAAAATTCTTTCGTGGGATCTGAGCTTTAAGGCCAGCATTTATTGCCCATCCCTAGTTGCCCTTGAGAAGGTGGTGGTGAGCTGCCTTCTTGAACCACTACAGTCCACATGGTGTAGGTACACCCACAGTGCTGTCAGGGAGGGAGTTCCAGGATTTTGACCCAGCGACAGTGAAGGAACAGCGATATATTTCCAAGTCAGGATGGTGAGTGGTTTGGAGGGGAACTTCCAGCTGGTGGTGTTTCCATGTATCTGTTGCCCTTGTCCTTCTAGATGGTAGTGGTCATGGGTTTGGAAGATGCTGTCGAAGGAGCCTTGATGAGTTCCTGCAGTGCATCTCGTAGATGGTGCACACTGCTGTCACTGTGCGTCAGTGGTGGACGGAGTGAATATTTGTGGATGTGGTGGCAATCAAGCAGGCTGCTTTGTCCTGGTTGGTGTCAAGCTTCTTGAATGTTGTTGGAACTGCACTTATCCAGGTAAGTGGGGAGTATTCCATCACACTCCTGACTTGTTCCTTGTAGATGGTGGATGGGCTTTGGGGAGTCAGGAGGTGAGTTACTCACTGCAGGATTCCTAGCCTCTGACCTGCTCTTGTAGTCGCAATATTTATATGGCTAGTCCAGTTCAGTTTCTGGTCAATGGTGACCCCCAGGATGTTGATAGTGGGGATTCAGTGATAGCAATGCCGTTGAATGTCAAGGGGCGATGGTTAGATTTTGTCTTGTTGGAGATGGTCATTGCCTGACACTTGTGAGGTGCAAAGGATATCACTGCACTGTACAGCACGAGTGGTTTAGTGTGCACTGTCTCCATTTGAAAATCATTGAACAGCAAGCAGACTAAGGCGCAGAGGAGCTTCTGCATTAGGGGAATATAAAGTGTGTGTATTCATTCGCAAAATCACAGAATCTCACAGTGCAGAAGAGGCCCTTCTGCCCATCGAGTCTGCACCGACACGTGAGAAACAGAAACCTACAAATTGTGGAGGGGGCAATTCATCCCTAACACTCTCCATTATTGTTCTTCCTCCTCAGTTTGACCTGCTGTCGGGTAAGTTATCTACCTGTGCAATGCGAAGAGGTAATTTCCTCCTTTTTAAAGCATACTGTAAGACCAAGATTACAGGAGGCTGGATCAGAGAAAGAATGAAAATAAAGTGAGAGACATAAAGCAGTGAATGAAGTTTGTGCCCTTTATGATCCACTTGATAAACAGAAGCAGCCTTTACTGGGCCCCTCTGGGAGGGTGGGGAGGAGAACTGGAGTTTTCGTTTAGTAATCCTAGTAAGCGCCGTACATAAGTGATGTATCTGAGGTAGTCTATTTTAAGGAGTTGAGGAGAATTTGTCTGAGATTTCTTTCTAAATTGACCACATTATTTTTTCTGGGTCTTTTTGCGCTCACCTGGAGTTGGCATTGTTAGGAGTGTGAGATGCTGCTGAGTGAGATTATTATCATTGACTAAATCATAATGTCTTCCTTTTCATGTTCTCTGGTGCTATAGATAACATGCTGGATTGGTGTACTGTCAGACTTCATCAGGGAAGGGGAAAGATCAGCTTATTCATCAGGAAATGTAGATCAGTCTATCTTGTGCTTGGGATTGTCTCCATTAAACAGACTATTGTTGTACCATGTCCCTTTTTGCTATTAACAGGTTTGCATCTGCCAATATCCTGAGTTGCAACATTGGTGCAAATTTGGAGAGAAACAATAATTTTAAAACTTTCCCATACTCTCAAAGTCTGGTACATCATTGTGCTGTGTTTTCAAGTTTCAGGGAGTTGTTCAGTTTAGTGTTACGTTCTTCTCTTTGATGTAAGTGCACCAATCATATGACCAAGGATTGGTGAAACAATGAAGTGGGTTCTTTATTTGCAGATAAGATTATTATACACACAATGTTAGCTACAAGGTTGTATTAACATGTCTGACTTCGACATCTG
Source organism: Carcharodon carcharias (assembly GCF_017639515.1). NCBI lineage: Eukaryota > Metazoa > Chordata > Chondrichthyes > Lamniformes > Lamnidae > Carcharodon > Carcharodon carcharias. Next base: position 98,919,561 of record NC_054473.1, on the reverse strand, counting down.
CTGCTGTATTCCGAGTACAAAGTCATAGGATGATGACATCACATCCTATCTTAGTGGTAGTGATTGACAGCACTTAAATACACTTCCTTAAAGGTACATGCACATCATAACAGAACATTTTGGATCTCATTGTGTTATCAGAATTTTCCCCAGAGCTGACAGGAAGCTGATTGCCGAAGGGCCTGCACATTCAATACACAGTAACCTGTTGTTAGAGGGAGAAAAGAAGTAAAGAATTTGCATTTATGCAGCATCATTCAGCTCCTCGGGACATAAATTACTTCACAGTAAAAGAATTGTAAAAAACTAGAATATCTATAACAATTTCCACTCCTATACACACAAGATTGCTGAGGCTGGGCAGAGCAGGGGGCACCTGAACTTTGAAAATGGGATAGATTTTAATTTACAGGGTATTAACAATAATGGAATCAAAGTGGATAGAAGAAGTTAAGATACGAATCAACCATGATCAAATTGAACAACAGGACAGACTGGAGGGTCCGAATGGCCTCATTGTATTGTGTAAGTAGTTTGAATGCAAATCTACATAGTCTATTCTACACAGATTGCTGGAGAAACAGCCTCCAATGTTCAGCAATTGATTGTTTCCTTTCCTGAAGGTGCATTATTTAAATATGTCTCTTTATTCCCTCCCTAGGCTGCCTGTGGGAATGCAATTCCGAGAGTAGCAGAGTGTAATGCCTGTCTAAGAGTGAAAGCATTTTCTCCTTGAGATGAGTCAGAGTGGTGGCTCCCGGGTGGTGGAGACGGGACAGTGTAACAAGTCACCACCACTGAGCAGCCACAGCCAGCAAAGCCTCAGCCTGCAGCCTGAAAGGATGTGCAGCCCAGAGACTGTGGCAGCAGCTCCCAAGATGGGAGGGCAGACTCCAAGTCCACAGCTTGCTCTGTGCATTGACGGTGACTGGGAGAGCCGTGAGGAGCTACGACTGCGAGAGCTGGAGGAAGCTCGGGCGCGGGCAGCCCAGATGGAGAAGACGATGCGCTGGTGGTCAGACTGCACAGCCAACTGGCGTGAGAAATGGAGCAAGGTACGGGCGGAGAGGAATAAATCCAGGGAGGAAGTGAGGCAGCTGAGACAGAAGCTGGAGGCACTCACCAAAGAGCTGACTACGGTGAAACGTGAAAAACAGGAACTGTCCAACGAAAATGAGCAGCTGAGGCTGGAGGCTGAGCGGACAAAGAGCAGTCAGCATGGTGAAGAAACATTGGATAATAAACTGGTCTCTGAGAAGGAGAGTGAGAGTTTAAATCCAGAGCAGGAACCAGTACGAGACCTGGGAACCGAGAAAACTTCCAGAAACAAGGTCAGTTCTCAAAACATTGTGATGGTGCAGTTTGTGCAGCTTGTGACTGCTTAATAAGGGCTTGTCACTTATTTACCTGAAGTTTCCAGTGTTAATGTTTACGTCTTTTTACCAATCAGCCGTCACTGCCACTGCCTGAACTCGCATCTTTCTCCAGTTTCTCTCCTATTTCCCCACATGCCCTCTCCAATCTCATCTTGTCCATGAGACCCACCTCCTGTTCCCTCACACCTATTTGCACTAAACTGCTGCCCATCCATGTCTCTTCTGAGCCCACAATGTTCGCTGATGTTGTTAACAATTCCCTTTTCTTACAGGTACTGTCGCCCATCCTGTCAAATCTGCACCCACTATTCCCCTTCTCAGAAACCCACTCTTGACCTCTCTGCCTTTGCGAATCCCCGCCCAATCTCTACCCTCGCTTCCCTCTTGATGTCCTTGAATGTGTTGTTGCCTCCCAAAACTGTTCCCATCTTTCCCGGAATTCCATGTTTGAATCTGACCAATCAGGTTTCTCCCTCTGTTACAGAACTGAAACAGCTCTTATCAAAGTCACTAATGACATCCTGTGTGACTGTGAGAAAGAAACTTTCCCTGGTCCTTCTCAACCTGTCTGCAGCCTTTGACACAGTGACCACACCATCCTCCTCCAACCCCTCTCTACTGTCGTCCAGCTGGGTGGGACTGCTCTTACCTGGTTCCACTCCTATCTATCCAGTGTAGCATCAATGAAGTCATTGTACAAATAGTTAATCATGCTTGGAAAATACACAAAATTTTCCCACATTTGTTCCTACCTTCTGGCTCAAAAAATACTTTTCCTTATCAACTTGCAAAATATTACAAACTTCAATACTAAAGATGTAATTTACTGACACCATGTGGCTGCAGAAAGCATTACAATACAGATTTCCAGCGGAAGTGCAAAGAAAATTATGATCTCGATGGAGACCAATAACTGTGGAAAAAGATATTTAAACCTCAGCTAATAACTGAAAGAATTCACATTTTAAGATGTTTACAGTAACAAATGACTAAGACACTATTAACCAAGCACTACCTTTGTGGGCAACTTATAATTTAAACCACAGAATGGAATACCCCCTATTTACTTCTTTCCCAGCCGAAAAAACACTTCACAGATATACTTTTCACTGACCTTTATGCAGACATTCTATTTTCCGAGAATCAATCCAAGATGATTCTTCGCTCGCGAGGGTTTACTCTTATTCTTTTCTTTTTTCAGTCTGGTAACTTTTTTCTGGAGACTCTCCCTCCAGCTTAAGCTAGGCAGCTCTCCCAGCCACCTTTTAACTCCCCACAAATTTAACCTTTTGAATCCGAGTGCGAGCTTCTATCTGCATTCCTGAGCAGTGAACGATAGAGACTTTTTTGGCCTCAAGTTGCTCCTCCCTCCCAGATCCAGTCAGACTCTCAAAAAAAACCTGTGATATCCACTAATGGGCTAGGAGAGCCTGTAACCTGATCTTTACAATGGCTTCCTTTGCATCCTTCCTTATGGCAACGTGAATCACATGGGCCTTGTATCCTTGAAAGCCGAACCCTCTTTCATCTTGAAAACAAGTGGACGGGTAGGTTAAGTCACAACTGTTTACAACCTGGTATTCTCAGCACTTTTCTGGGACTTTGGAGGCTCTCAGTCTTCAATATTAATACACAAACCCTTGCCATTCTCTCCAACTGTAAATATCTTTTTTAACTTCTTCCCAGTAAAACAATCTAATCCTTTCTTTGATCTCTAGCAATCCTGTCTTACTGACAGGCAGACTTCAGAACAGATCACGTGATCCCCTCACTTTACCTTAAATTTAAAGACACATTCCAAAAACATAGCAATCTTATAAACCCGCTCATTGGAACAAAATAATAAGCATCAAATCAGGAATTCCCCCAGTCACAGCTCATCTTGCTCAGACTGTGACTCCCCTATTAGAGTTCATCTGTCTAGTACCCTAACTATCGAAGTTCATCTCTATTACTCTGATTATCAAAGTTTCTCTCTCAGTACCCTAACTATCGAAGTTCATCTCTAGCAGTCTAACCATTGAAGTTCATCTCTCTAATCCTCCAACTATCTGAGTTCATCTCCAATACTCAGTCGAAATTCATCTCTTTAGTGGTTGAAGTATCGAGCTCCATCTCTTTAATACTCTAACTAATGAAGTTAATCTCTCTAGTACTCTAAGCATTAAAGTTCTTCACTCTAGCATTCAGAGTTCATCAGAAAACATTGCCACACGGCACTGTTTGGAACCATAGGAATCTGCTCCTTCAATGTTTGGTTTACTTTCTCACATGTCCTTGTGTCTTTGACACAACATCATAGAATGTTACAACCCAGAAGGAGGCTATCCGGCCCAATGTGCCTGTGGTAGCTCTTTTGCGTTTAATTAATCTGATTCCCTTGCCCTTTTCCCTTATCTCTGTAAATTATTTCCCTTCTTTGTATTTATCCATTTTGCTTTTCAATGTTACTATTTAATTGTCTTCCATCACCCTTTCAGACGTTCCATATTGTAACCCACTATGTAAATAAATCCTTTCTTATGCAGCCTCTGGTCCTTTTGCAGCTGATGTTTTACTTTCATTCTGTGTTTTCTGGTTACTAACCTTTCTGCCACAGGAAACGGTTTCTTCTTATTTACTCAATCATGATTTACATGATTTTGAACACCTTGATCAAATCTGTTCTTCAACTTTTCTGCTCTTTATATCAAACATTCCGAACATCTCCACTCTCGAAAGAAACTGAAGGCCCTCATCCCTGGTATTATTCTAATAAAACTTTTCCGGACCCCCTCTAATGCCTTCACATCCTTCCAAAAATGTTGTCAGAATTGGACGTGATGCTCCAGCCGAGGCACAAGCAATGGTTTCTTCAAGGTTTATCATAACTTCATTGTTTTTATCCTCAATGTCTCTACTTACAGAGCTAAGGCTCCGGTATGTTTTGAATTGCTTTCTCAGCTTCTCCTGCCACCTTCAATGATTTGTGTACACAATCCCCAGTCACTCTGTTTCTGTATCCTTTTAAAAATTGCACGAGTTAGTTCATATTGCCTCTTCTCCTTATTCTACCAGAATGTATCACTTTACTCTTCTGTGTGTTAGCTTTCATCTATCACCTGTCTACCCATTTTAACAGTCAGCCTGTGCTCTCCTCAAGTCTGTTACTATCTTATTCACTGTTTACTACAATTCAGAATTTTGTATTCACAGCAAACTTTGAAATTATTCCTGTATGCTCGAGTCCAGATCAAGAGTACTTCTCAAACTGCAGACTTGAACTAGACTTCTGAATGTCTCCGTTGAGTTGGATATATGATGTCCCATCTTTACACCCTATTCTCTTTCCTTTCAGGTGTTAAGGAATGCAACCTCCAACAACTCATGGATGCCAGCACCCCTCCAAATCTTTCTCTTCACTTCCCTCTGATCCCATCTCTTCTTCTAATCCCACCTCATTGATCTTCCCCTCTCTGAATGACCTGTACTTAACAAAAGACCTTTGCGTTCCTGCTTACTTGTTTGTCACCCACCCTCCCGACCATTAGACAATTTCGTCCATCTCCAGTATTCATTCTCCCTCCACCTGAATCCATCCTTCTGGCCTCTTACCCACTCTTGATCTTTTCATTGAGAACTGTGTGATATTGGCTGTCTTAATTTCTCTGCTGTCCTCACTCACTTTATCCCGTCTCCATCTGAACTTGCTGCACTCCGTTCTCTCAGGTCCAACCCTGACTTCATTATCAAACCTGCCAATTAGGATGGTGGCATACTTACCTCTACCTTGCAGAGGCTGAGCACCAACTCTCAGACACTTCCTCCTACCTCTCCCTGGACCATGACCCCACCACTGAACATCAAACCATTGTCTCCAGGACTGTCACTGACCTCATTTCCTCTAGAGATTTTCACTCCACAGCTTCCAACCTCATAGTCTCCCAACCCCACACAACTCACTTCTGCCTCCTTCCCAAAGCCCACAAACAGGACTGTCCCGGTAGAACCATTGTGTCAGCCAGTTACTGCCCCACCGAACTGATTTCTTCCTATCTTGACTTTATTTTCTCTTCCTTTGTGCAGACTCTTCCCACATACATTCATGATTCTTCTGATGCCCTACGTCATTTCAACAATTTCCAGTTCCCTGGCCCTAACAGCTGCCTCTTCACCATGGACCCCCAATCCCTTTACATCTCCATCCCTCACCAGGACATTCTGAGGGCTCTCCACTTCTTCCTTGAATGGAAGCCCGACCAGTCTCCCACCACCCTCCACCATCTGCTTGGCTGAACTAGTTCTCAACCTGAAGAATTTTTCCTTCAATTCCACTCACTTCCTCCAAATAAAAAGCAATGCTTTTGGGTCTCCGTTTGGGTCCTAGCTCTGTCTGTCTTTTTGTAGGGTATGTAGAACATTCCTTGTTCCAAATGTACTTTGAGCCTCTCCCCCATTTCTTTTCCTGATACATCGATGACTGTATCGGTTCCATCTCCTGCTCTCGCCCGAAACTGGAAAAGTTCATCAGCTTGCCTTCCAATTTCCACTCTTCTCTCACCTTCACATATGACCCATTTATGTATACTCTCCGTCCTGTCAGCAAACCAGCCCTTTGTCCATGCTAATTTCTGTAATATGTCAGTAAGAACTCCATGCCTATAAAGCACTTTGGGATATCCTCATGTTGTGAAAGGTGTGATATAAATAAGAGTTCTTCTTTATTGCACTTAAAGTGTTAGATGAAGAAGCAGATGGTATTGTATTCATCTCTAATAAATGGAAACCGAAAGTAATGTGCCAACAACAGACTGAAGAGTCATACGGACTCAAAACGTTAACTGTGCTCCTCTCCGCAGATGCTGTCAGACCTGCTGAGTTTTTCCAGCTATTTTTGTTTTTGTTTCAGATTTCCAGCATCTGCAGTATTTTGCTTTTATACTAAAATAATGTGAGTTTGACGTCTTTAATTCAGAGCCATAGTAATATTGAGTGGATTGAGTCTGCAGCTTAAAGGAGCAGTGAGCTACTATGGTAGGAGTACCTATTCCTTGGGCTATCATTTGTTAATTTATTCTGCAGGAGGTTGAGTTAATGGAAGCCATTATGAAAAACAAGCAGGAGAACACAGAGACATGGGACCAGCGCAGTACTCAGAGTGCGCGTACTTCACTCAGCCGCCACGAGAGGAACCGCATCCTGTGGGAAGAGGTGACTGTAATTGAAGAGGATGCCACCAAAGTCACTGCATTACAGCTGCGTTTGGATGAGTCTCAGAAAACCCTGCAGAAAGAGAGGGAGTAAGTGCAGTAGGTCCAAACCTCCCAAAGTACCTTTTCAGTAGTCAGTGCCTCTCCATCTTTCTAAGAAGCATGTTGTTTGCTGGGCTGTCCATTATTAAAGTGTCAGCAGGTTTAAGTCCCATTCTAAAGATTTGATTGAGCCAATAATCCAGGCTAACAATCCAGTGTGGTATTTGGGGACTATCACATTGTCAGAAGGGTGCATTTTGCATGTGATGTAAAAACTGGGCTTTGTCTGCCATCTCGGGTGCATGTAAAACATCCCACAGCAACATTTTGAAGAAGAGTAGGAGACTTCACCCCAATATGTATTCCTCAACCAAAATCATGGAAACAGTTTATTTGGCCGTGCCTGAGCGGTTCTGGGCCCATGCCTGAGGAAGGATATATTGGCCTTGGAGGGAGTGCAGTGTAGATTTACCAGAATGATACCAGAATTCTAAGGTTAAAGTACGAGGAGAGATTAATCAAACCAGGGTTGTAATAGCTGGAGTTTAGAAAGTTAAGGGATGATCTGATAAACATTTTCAAGATATTTAGGGGAGTAGATGGGCCCGATAAAGAGAAAACATTTTCACTATTTAGGGAGCTGGATATGAAGAAGAATACGTTAAAAAAAATAGAAGCCCATGGGATTCTAGGGGAACATAGCCAGCTGGGTACAAAATGGGCTCAATGGCAGGAGACAACGCTTAATGGTTTAGAACCCTGTCCAACCCTGACATTGTCATCAAACCCGCTGACAAGGGTGGTGCTGTTGTTGTCTGGCGCACTGACCTCTACCTCGTGGAGGCTGAGCATCAACTCGCAGACACTTCCTCCTACCTCTCCCTGGACCATGACCCCACCACTGAACATCAAGCCATTGTTTCCAGGACTGTCACTGACCTCATCTCCTCTGGGGATCTCCCTCCCACAGCTTCCAACCTGATAGTCACCCAACCTCGGACGGCCCGCTTCTATCTCCTACCCAAAATCCACAAACAGAACTGCCCCGGTAGACCGATCGTCTCAGCTTGCTCCTGCCCCACAGAACTCATTTCTCGTTATCTTGACTCCCTTCTCTCTCCCCTTGTCCAGTCCCTTCCCACCTACATCCGTGATTCCTCTGACACCTTACGTCACATAAACAATTTCCAGTTCCCTGGCCCCAACCGCATCGTCTTCACCATGGACGTCCAATCCCTGTATACCTCCATCCCCCACCAGGATGGTCTGAGGGCCCTTAGCTTCTTCCTCGAACAGAGGCCCGAACAATCCCCATCCACCACTACTCTCCTCCGTCTGGCTGAACTTGTTCTCACACTGAACAATTTCTCCTTCAACTCCTCTCACTTCCTCCAAATAAAAGATGTGGCTATGGGTACCTGCATGGGCCCCAGCTATGCCTGTCTCTTTACGGGGTATGTGGAACATTCCTTGTTCCAGTCCTACTCCGGCCCCCTTCCACAACTCTTTCTCCGGTACATCGATGATTACTTCGGTGCCGCTTCATGCTCTCGTCGGGTCTTGGAAAAATTTATTAATTTTGCTTCCAATCTCCACCCCTCCATCATTTTCACGTGGTCCATCTCTGACACTTCTCTTCCCTTCCTTGACCTCTCTGTCTCAATCTCTGGTGATAGACTGTCCACCAATATCCATTACAAACCCACCGACTCCCACAGCTATCTCGACTACAGCTCCTCACACCCCGCTTCCTGTAAGGACTCCATCCCATTCTCTCAGTTCCTTCGCCTCCGTCGCATCTGTTCCGATGATGCTACCTTCAAAAACAGTTCCTCTGACATGTCCTCCTTCTTCCTTAACCAAGGTTTTCCACCCACAGTCGTTGACAGGTCCCTCAACCGTGTCCGGCCCATCTCCCGCGCATCCGCCCTCACGCCTTCTCCTCCCTCCCAGAAACATGATAGGGTCCCCCTTGTCCTCACTTATCACCCCACCAGCCTCCGCATTCAAAGGATCATCCTCCGCCATTTCCGCCAACTCCAGCATGATGCCACCACCAAACACATCTTCCCTTCACCCCCACTATCGGCATTCCGTAGGGATCGCTCCCTCCAGGACACCCTGGTCCACTCCTCCATCACCCTCTACTCCTGAACCCCCTCCTATGGCACCACCCCATGCCCACGCAAAAGATGCAACACCTGCCCCTTCACTTCCTCTCTCCTCACCGTCCAAGGACCCAAACACTCCTTTCAAGTGAAGCAGCATTTCACTTGCATTTCCCCCAACTTAGTCTACTGCATTCGTTGCTCCCAATGTGGTCTCCTCTACATTGGAGAGACCAAACGTAAACTGGGTGACCGCTTTGCAGAATACCTGCAGTCTGTCCGCAAGAATGACCCAAACCTCCCTGTCGCTTGCCATTTTAACACTCCACCCTGCTCTCTTGCCCACATGTCTGTCCTTGGCTTGCTGCATTGTTCCAGTGAAGCCCAACGCAAACTGGAGGAACAACACCTCATCTTCCGACTAGGCACTTTACAGCCATCCGGACTGAATACTGAATTCAACAACTTTATGTCGTGAGCTCCCTCCCCCATCCCCACCCCCTTTCTGTTTCCCCCTTCCTTTTCTTTTTTTTCCAATAAATTATATAGATTTTCCTTTTCCCACCTATTTCCATTATAAAAGGAAAAAAAAAATTTTTTTTTTTACATCTTTTATGCTCTCCCCACCCCCACTAGAGCTATACCTTGAGTGCCCTACCATCCATTCTTAATTAGCACATTCGTTTAGATAATATCACCAACTTTAACTTTAACACCTATTTGTTCTTTTGTACTATTGTTGTTGACATCTTTTGATGATCTGCTTCTATCGCTGCTTGTTTGTCCCTACAACCACACCCCCACTCCACCTCTCTCTCTCTCTCTCTCTCCGCCCCCCACACACACACCTTAAACCAGCTCTTTCTTGGACTCGAACTCAAGTTCTGTCGAAGGGTCATGAGGACTCGAAACGTCAACTCTTTTCTTCTCCACCGATGCTGCCAGACCTGCTGAGTTTCTCCAGGTAATTCTGTTTTTGTTTTTGTTTTGGATTTCCAGCATCCGCAGTTTTTTTGTTTTTATTTATGTAATGGTTTAGAGTTGTTTTGTTGACTGGAATGCTGTTTCCAGTAGGGTTCCGCACGTCTCAGTACTCGGTCCCCTGCTTTTTGTGGTATATATTAATGATTTAGATGTAAGTGTAGTGGGGGAATGATCAAGAAGTTTGCAGACAACATAAAAATTGGCCACGTGGTTGATAGCAAGGAGGATTGCTGTAGACTGCAGGAAGATATCAATGGACTGATCAGATGGGCAGAAAAGCGGAAATGGAATTCAACCCAGAGATGTGTGCGGTGATGTATTTGTGGAGGTTAAACAAGGCAAGGGAATATATAAAAAAATGGGAGGACACTGAGAGGAGTAGAGGAAGTGAGGGACCTTAGAGTGAATGTCCACAGATCCCTGAGGGTAGCGGGACAGGTTGATAAGGTGGTGAAGAAGGCACATGGAATCCTTTCCATTATTAGCCGAGGCATAAAATGTAAGAGCAGGGAGGTTATACTGGAACTGTATAAAACACTGGCTAGGCTACAACTTGAGTACTGTGTGCAGTTCTGATCACCTCATTACAGAAAGGGTGTAAATGCATTAGAGAGTACAGAGGAGATTTACAAAGATGTTGTTAGGACTGGAAAATTGCAGTTATGAGGAAAGATTGGATAGTCTGGGGTTGTTTTCCTTGGAACAGAGGAGGCTGAGGGGAGATTTTATTGAGATATACTAGATTGTGAGGGGTCTGGATACAGTGGATGGGAAGAGCCTATTTACTTTAGCAGAGAGGTCAATGACTAGGAGGCATAGAGTTAGTGATTGGTAGAAAGATTAGAGGGGAGATGAGTATTTTTTTTAACCTAGAGGGTTGTGGGGTCTGGAACTCACTGCCTGAAAGGGTAGTAGAGGCAGAAACCTTCAACTCATTTAAAAGGTGCTTGGATATGCACAAGGTGCCATAGCCTTCAGGGCTATGGACCAAATGCTGGAAACAGAGATTGGGCTGGGCTATACAGCCAGTTCAGACAAGATGGGCCAAGCGCCTCTTTCTGTGCTGTAAACTTTCTATGTTTCTAAGGATAATCTAGAAGTTAAAGCCAGAACTTGCATGACTGAAAATTGGAAACAATTCTACACGCTAAGGGTGGCAGAAGTTTAAAATGGCAACTAATCTTAATTTTCAACCCAAGATGGTTGCGTTTTAATTTTGAGAAATATAGGATAGGGGACAAGGCAGGTAAATACAGTTAGTTCAAAGATCAGTCAGCATCTCAGCGAATGGAGCAAAACATGTAAGTGGCGAAATGGGTCCTCTTGTTCCTATATTCCTCAAGGGAGCATCTTGCAATAGAGTGAGGGGGCATGTGAGGGGAATGTGTTGGGGTATATGAGGGGGTTTTGTAAGGGGGGCAGTTAGGGCTTTGAGAGCGGGGAGGGTAGAGCTATGAGAGGGAGGAGGGTAGGGATATGTGAGGGGGTGTGTGAGAGGGCAGTATAGGAGTGTGTGAGGGGGGGAGTGTAGGGCTATGTGAGGGGGGAGTGTAGGGCTATGTGAGGGGGGAGTGTAGGGCTATGTGAGGGGGGAGTATAGGGGTATGACATTAGCAAGTAAAGTTAAAGATAACCCAAAGATGTTTTACCTATACATTAATACTAAAAGGTTAATTAAGGAAAAAGTGGGACCTATCAGAGATGAAGACGGAACCTTGTGTGTAGATGCAGAGACTGGGGGAAGGGTTTTGAATGAATATTTCGTCTCCGTGTTTACAAAGGAAAGGGAGATGTAGATATCGTAGTCCAGGAAGAACACTGCGAGATATTGGACGGGATAGTCATAAAGAGAGAGGAAGTACTCAGGGTTGAAATCCTTGAAAGTTGATAAGTCACCAGGGCCAGATGGATTGTTTCTGAGGTTGCTGAAGGAAGTCAGGGAGGAGATAGCAGATGTTCTGAGGATGGTTTTCCAATCTTCACTAGATACAGAGGAGGTACTGGAGGACTAAAGAAATGCAAACATAGTTTCATTGTTGAAAAAGGGATCAAAGGAAATGCCAAACAATTATAGGCCTATTACTCTTACATCAGTGGTGAGCAAATTAATAGAATCAATCCTGAGAGATAGGATTAACTGTCATGTGGAAAGGCATGGACTAGTCAGGGATGGTCAGCATGGATTTGTTAAAGGAAGGTCTTGCCTCACAAATTTGATTGAATTCTTCGAGGAAGTGACAAGAAGGGTTGATGAAGGTAGTGCAGTGGATGTCGTCTACATGGATTTTAGCAAGGCATTTGACAAGGTCCCACATGGCAGATTGGTCAGGAAAGTAAAAGCCCATGGGATTCAGGGTAATGTGGCAAACTGGATAAAAGGTTGGCTTTGTAACAGGAAACAAAGGGTAATGGTCGATGGATGCCCTTGCGAATGGAAAGTTGTCTCAAGTGGTGTTCCACAGGGCTCAGTATTAGGACCCTTGCTGCTTGTGTTATATATTAATCTTTCTACCAATCACTAATTTTATGCCCCTTAGTCATTGACCTCTCTGCTAAAGTAAATAGGCCCTTCCCATCCATTGTATCCAGACCCCTCACAATCTAGTATATCTCAATAAAATCTCCCCTCAGCCTCCTCTGTTCCAAGGAAAACAACCCCAGACTATCCAATCTTTCCTCATAACTGCAATTTTCCAGCCCTGACAACATCTTCGTAAATCTGGAAAAACTCAGCAGGTCTGGCAGCATCGGCGGAAAAGAAAAGAGTTGACGTTTCGAGTCCTTATGAGGACTCGAAACGTCAACTCTTTTCTTCTCCGCCGATGCTGCCAGACCTGCTGAGTTTTTCCAGGTAATTCTGTTTTTGTTTTGGATTTCCAGCGTCCGCAGTTTTTCGTTTTTGTTTTTATCTTCGTAAATCTCCACTGTACCCTCTAATGCATTTACACCCTTTCTGTAATGAGGTGACCAGAACTGCACACAGTACTCAAGTTGTAGCCTAACCAGTGTTTTATGCAGTTCCAGTATAACCTTCCCTTGGTGGAGAATTCTAGAACCAGGGGACATAGATTCAAGATAAGTGGCAGAAGATGTAGGGGGGACATGAGGAAGAACTTTTTTACGGAGAGGGTAGTGGGTGTCTGGAATTCACTGCCCACTGTTGGTGGTAGAGGCAAAAACCCTAAACTCTTTTAAAAAGTACCTGGATCTGCACCTTAAGTGCTGTAAGCTGCAGGGCTATGGGCCGGGTGCAAGAAAGGTAGAAAGTACCCTGAGGAACTCCTGCAGTGATGTCCTGGAGCTGAGATGATTGACCTCCAACAACCACAACCATCTTCCTTTTTGCTAGGTGTGACTCCAACCAGCAGAAACTTTTTCCCCTGATTCCCTTTGACTCCAGTTTTGCTAGGGTTCCTTGATGTCAAGGGCAGTCACTCTCACCTCACCTCTGGAGTTCAGCTCTTTTGTCCATGCTTGAACCAAGACTGTAATGAGGTCAGGAGCTGAGTGGCCCTGGCGGAACCCAAACTGGGCGTCAGTGAGCAGGTTATTGCTAAGCAGGTGCTGCTTTGATAGCATTGTTGATGACCCTTCCAGCGCTTTACTGATGATCAAAAGTGGACTTGATTTCCAGATTTCCAGCATCTGCAGTATTTTGCTTTTTATGAAAAGTGGACTGATGGGGCGGTAATTGAAAGGGTTGGATTTATCCTGCTTTTTATGTGCAGGACATCTTTGGGCAATTTTCTACATTGCTGGTTAAATACCAGTGTTTTAGCTGCACCGGAACAGGTTGGCCAGGGGCACGGCAAGTTCTGGAGCATAAGTGTTCAGTACTATGGCTGGAATATTGTCAGGGCCCATAGCCTTTGCACTATCCAGTGCCTTCAGCCATTTCTTGATATCATATGGGATGAGTCTGGTGGGGTGGTATGAACAGCTGGGGACTAAATTAAAAAGCAGAACAGTAAGAGTAATCATCTCTGGACTACTGCCTAAGCCACAAGGAAATTGGTGTAGAGTAAATCAGATTGGAGAGTTAAATGCATGGCTCAAAGATTGGTGTGAGAGAAATGAGTTTTGATTCATGGCACAATGGCACTAGAACTGGGAGCTGTACCGTTTGTACAGTCTACACCTGAACAATGCTGTGATTGGTGTCACAAAGCTATTAATGTATATAATATTATTGGAAAATATTTTTCTTTTAAATTAGAGGTTTAGTCTGTGGGTGTGTCTTAATTGGATTAAAGCCAGCTAGTCTGGCTTTGATATGTACTAGTTTTAAGATGTAAGCAGAGAGGTAGGGTGCATTTGCATTTTTTGAATAGAGCATTCAGGAAGTGGGGTGAGAACTGACACCTGTCTAGCATGTACCAAACAATATGTTTATTATACAAATAAAATTGGTACTATGAAAGGGGATTTATTGTCTCCATTGGAACCAAAGTGAAAAGAACCTCATTTAATTTCAGCAAACATGCTTTGCCTGGTGCTTGGTTAAGCCTATGGGTTGCTGCTGCTTTAATGGAGATTAGTTTGCAAATTTGTTAAAAGTTATAATAGTAGTAATTTGAAGCCATGTATATATGTATTTTAACCTGTGTAAATTAATAAAATGTTTCATTTGGTTTAGTGTAAAACCTTGAGAACTGATGGTCTGATTCCTGAATTTAGAGTCGCATCTCAAACATTATAGGTTATGACAGAGATAAAAACAAAAAACTGTGGATGCTGGAAATCCAAAACAAAAACAGAATTACCTGGAAAAACTCAGCATGTCTGGCAGCATCGGCGGAGAAGACAAGAGTTGACGTTTCGAGTCCTCATGACCCTTCAACAGAACTAGGTGAATCCAAGGAAGGGGTGAAATATAAGCTGGTTTAAGGTGTGTGTGTGTATGTGGGGGTGGGGGGGAGAGAAGTGGAGGGGGGGTGGTGTGGTTGTAGGGACAATCAAGCAGTTGTAGGGACAATCAAGCAGTGATAGAAGCAGATCATCAAAAGATGTCACAGACAAAAGAACAAAAGAACACATAGGTGTTGAAGTTGGTGATGTATATCTAAACGAATGTGCTAATTAAGAATGGATGGTAGGGCACTCAAGGTATAGCTCTAGAGGAGGTGGGGGAGCAGAAAATATTTAAAAATATTTAAAAATAATGGAAATAGGTGGGAAAAGAAAAATCTATATAATTTATTGGAAAAAACAAAAAGGAAGGGGGAAGAAACAGAAAGGGGGTGGGGATGGAGGAGGGAGTTCAAGACCTAAAGTTGTTGAATTCAATATTCAGTCCGGAAGGCCGTAAAGTGCCTAGTCGGAAGATGAGGTGTTGTTCCTCCAGTTTGCGTTGGGCTTCACTGGAACAATGCAACAAGCCAATGGGCAAGAGAGCAGGGTGGAGTGTTAAAATGGCAAGCGACAGGGAGGCTTGGCTCATTCTTGCGGACAGACCGCAGGTGTTCTGCATAGCGGTCGCCCAGTTTACGTTTGGTCTCTCCAATGGAGAGGAGACCACATTGGGAGCAACGAATACAGTAGACTAAGTTGGGGGAAATGCAAGTGAAATGCTGCTTCACTTGAAAGGAGTGTTTGGGCCCTTGGACGGTGAGGAGGGACAAGTGAAGGGGCAGGTGTTACATCTTTTGCGTGGGCATGGGGAGGTGCCATAGGCGGGGGTTGAGGAGTAGGGGGTGATGGAGGAGTGGACCAGGGTGTCCTGGAGGGAACGATCCCTACGGAATGCCGACAGGGGGGGTGAAGGGAAGATGTGTTTGTTGGTGGCATCATGCTGGAGTTGGCGGAAATGGCGGAGGATGATCCTTTGAATGCGGAGGCTGGTGGGGTGATAAGTGAGGACAAGGGGGACCCTATCATGTTTCTGGGAGGGAGGAGAAGGCGTGAGGGTGGATGCGCGGGAGATGGGCCGGACACGGTTGAGGGACCTGTCAACGACTGTGGGTGGAAAACCTCAGTTAAGGAAGAAGGAGGACATGTCAGAGGAACTGTTTTTGAAGGTAGCATCATCGGAACAGACGCGACGGAGGTGAAGGAACTGAGAGAATGGGATGGAGTCCTTACAGGAAGCGGGGTGTGAGGAGCTGTAGTCAAGGTAGCTGTGGGAGTCGGTAGGCTTGTAATGGGTATTGGTGGACAGTCTATCACCAGAGATTGAGACAGAGAGGTCAAGGAAGGGATGGGAAGTGTCAGAGATGGACCACGTGAAAATGATGGAGGGGTGGAGATTGGAAGCAAAATTAATAAATTTTTCCAAGTCCCGACGAGAGCATGAAGCAGCACCGAAGTAATCATCGATGTACCGGAGAAAGAGTTGTGGAAGGGGGCCGGAGTAGGACTGGAACAAGGAATGTTCCACATACCCCATAAAGAGACAGGCATAGCTGGGGCCCATGCGGGTACCCATAGCCACACCTTTTATTTGGAGGAAGTGAGAGGAGTTGAAGGAGAAATTGTTCAGTGTGAGAACAAGTTCAGCCAGACGGAGGAGAGTAGTGGTGGATGGGGATTGTTCGGGCCTCTGTTCGAGGAAGAAGCTAAGGGCCCTCAGACCACCCTGGTGGGGGATGGAGGTGTAGAGGGATTGGACGTCCATGGTGAAGAGGAAGCGGTTGGGGCCAGGGAACTGGAAATTGTTGATGTGACGTAAGGTGTCAGAGGAATCACGGATGTAGGTGGGAAGGGACTGGACAATGGGAGAGGGAAGTGAGTCACGATACCGAGAAATCAGTTCTGTGGGGCAGGAGCAAGCTGACACGATCGGTCTACCGGGACAGTTCTGTTTGTGGATTTTGGGTAGGAGGTAGAAGTGGGCCGTCCGAGGTTGGGCGACTATCAGGTTGGAAGCTGTGGGAGGAAGATCCCCAAAGGAGATGAGGTCAGTAACAGTCCTGGAAACAATGGCTTGATGTTCAGTGGTGGGGTCATGGTCCAGGGAGAGGTAGGAGGAAGTGTCTGCGAGTTGACGCTCAGCCTCCACGAGGTAGAGGTAAGTGCGCCAGACAACAACAGCACCACCCTTGTCAGCGGGTTTGATGACAATGTCAGGGTTGGACCTGAGAGAATGGAGTGCAGTAAGTTCAGAGAGAGAGAGAGATTAGATTGGGTGAGAGGAGCAGAGAAATTGAGACGACTAATGTCGCGCCGACAGTTCTCAATGAAAAGATCAAGAGAAGGTAAGAATCCAGAGGGAGGGGTCCAGGTGAAGGGAGAATATTAGAGGTGGGTGAAAGGATCCGTTGAACGGGGAGAGGACTCCTGCCCAAAGAAGTGAGCCCGGAGACGAAGACGGCGGAAGAAGAGTTCAGCATCGTGCCGAGCCCGAAATTCATTGAGGTGAGGGCGTATGGGTATGAAACTAAGTCCTTTGCTGAGCACTGAGCGTTCAGCATCGGAGAGGGGAAGGTCAGGGGGTATAGTGAATACACGGTTGGGGCTGGGATTGGAAGATGGGGTGGGGACGGAGGGACAGGCAGGGACTTGAAAATACACTGGACCTCTCCCTCCATTAGCACCGCCGTACCCTTTTTCAAAGCTGCGCATGCCCCCAGTTTCATTTTATTCTTCATCTCATCCGACGTCTCAACAAGAAACTTTTTCTCTTTCTCTCAAGTGCTAAGGAATGCAAGCTCCAACAACTCATCGACACCAACACCCATCTAGGACCCTCCACCCCTGCCTGTGCCTCCATCCCCACCCCATCTTCCAATCCCAGCCCCAACCGTATATTCACTATACCCCCTGACCTTCCCCTCTCCGATGCTGAACGCTCAGTGCTCAGCAAAGGACTTAGTTTCATTCCCCTACGCCCTCGCCTCAATGAATTTCGGGCTCGGCACGATGCTGAACTCTTCTTCCGCCGTCTTCGTCTCCGGGCTCACTTCTTTGGGCAGGAGTCCTCTCCCCGTTCAACGGACCCTTTCACCCACCTCCAATATTCTCCCTTCACCTGGACCCCTCCCTCTGGATTCTTACCTTCTCTTGATCTTTTCATTGAGAACTGTCGGCGCGACATTAGTCGTCTCAATTTCTCTGCTCCTCTCACCCATTCTAATCTCTCTCTCTCTCTGAACTTACTGCACTCCATTCTCTCAGGTCCAACCCTGACATTGTCATCAAACCCGCTGACAAGGGTGGTGCTGTTGTTGTCTGGCACACTGACCAGTACCTCACGGAGGCTGAGCGTCAACTCGCAGACACTTCCTCCTACCTCTCCCTGGACCATGACCCCACCACTGAACATCAAGCCATTGTTTCCAGGACTGTCACTGACCTCATCTCCTCTGGGAATCTTCCTCCCACAGCTTCCAACCTGATAGTCGCCCAACCTCGGATGGCCCACTTCTACCTCCTACCCAAAATCCACAAACGGAACTGTCCCGGTAGACTGATCGTGTCAGCTTGCTCCTGCCCCACAGAACTCATTTCTCGTTATCTTGACTCCCTTCTCTCTCCCCTTGTCCAGTCCCTTCCCATCTACATCCGTGATTCCTCTGACACCTTACGTCACATCAACAATTTCCAGTTCCCTGGCCCCAACCGCTTCCTCTTCACCATGGACGTCCAATCCCTCTACACCTCCATCCCCCACCAGGATGGTCTGAGGGCCCTTAGCTTCTTCCTCGAACAGAGGCCTGAACAATCCCCATCCACCACTACTCTCCTCCGTCTGGCTGAACTTGTTCTCACACTGAACAATTTCTCCTTCAACTCCTTTCACTTCCTCCAAATAAAATGTGTGGCTATGGGTACCTGCATGGGCCCCAGCCATGCCTGTCTCTTTATGGGGTATGTAGAACATTCCTTGTTCCAGTCCTACTCTGGCCCCCTTCCACAACTCTTTCTCCGTTACATCGATGATTACTTCGGTGCTGCTTCATGCTCTCGTCGGGACTTGGAAAAATTTATTAATTTTGCTTCCAATCTCCACCCCTCCATCATTTTCACGTGGTCCATCTCTGACACTTCCCTTCTCTTCCTTGACCTCTCTGTCTCAATCTCTGGTGATAGACTGTCCACCATATCCATTACAAGCCTACCGACTCCCACAGCTACCTTGACTACAGTTCCTTACACCCCGCTTCCTGTAAGGACTCCATCCCATTCTCTCAGTTCCTTCGCCTCCGTCGCATCTGTTCCGATGTTGCTACCTTCAAAAACAGTTCCTCTGACATGTCCTCCTTCTTCCTTAACCAAGGTTTTCCACGCACGGTCGTTGACAGGTCCCTCAACCGTGTCCGGCCCATCTCCCGCGCATCCGCCCTCACGCCTTCTCCTCCCTCCCAGAAACATGATAGGGTCCCCCTTGTCCTCACTTATCACCCCACCAGCCTCCGCATTCAAAGGATCATCCTCCGCCATTTCCTCCAACTCCAGCATGATGTCACCACCAAACACATCTTCCCTTCACCCCCCCTGTCGGCATTCCGTAGGGATCGTTCCCTCCGGGACACCCTGGTCCATTCCTCCATCACCCCCTACTCCTCAACCCCCGCCTATGGCACCTCCCCATGCCCACGCAAAAGATGTAACACCTGCCCCTTCACTTCCTCTCTCCTCACCGTCCAAGGGCCCAAACACTCCTTTAAAGTGAAGCAGCATTTCACTTGCATTTCCCCCAACTTAGTCTACTGCATTCGTTGCTTCCAATGTGGTCTCCTCTCCATTGGAGAGACCAAACGTAAACTGGGCGACCGCTTTGCAGAACACCTGCGGTCTGTCCGCAAGAATGAGCCAAGCCTCCCTGTCGCTTGCCATTTTAACACTCCACCCTGCTCTCTTGCCCACATGTCTGTCCTTGGCTTGCTGCATTGTTCCAGTGAAGCCCAACGCAAACTGGAGGAACAACACCTCATCTTCCGACTAGGCACTTTACAGCCATCTGGACTGAATATTGAATTCAACAACTTGAGGTCTTGAACTCCCTCCTCCATCCCCACCCCCTTTCTGTTTCTTCCCCCTTCCTTTTGTTTTTTCCAATAAATTATATAGATTTTTTTTTCCCACCTATTTCCATTATTTTTAAATATTTTTAAATCTTTTCCGCTCCCCCCACCCCCACTAGAGCTATACCTTGAGTGCCTTACCATCCATTCTTAATTAGCACATTCGTTTAGATATATATCACCAACTTCAATAACTATGTGTTCTTTTGTTCCTTTGTCTGTGACATCTTTTGATGATCTGCTTCTATCACTGCTTGATTGTCCCTACAACCACACCAACCCCCTCCACTTCTCTCCCCCCACCCCCCACCCCCACACACACACATACATACACACACACACACCTTAAACCAGCTTATATTTCACCCTTTCCTTGGATTCACCTAGTTCTGTTGAAAGGTCATGAGGACTCGAAACGTCAACTCTTGTCTTCTCCGCCGATGCTGCCAGACCTGCTGAGTTTTTCCAGGTAATTCTGTTTTTGTTATAGGTTATGACAGTTGTTTAAAGTTTCCCTCTGGGATTTTTAAATAACTCAGCTGTATTGGTCATAGCAATCGGTGTTCTGGCAAGCCCTATAATTCGGACTGTAGAGAGTGCTTAATCAGAAAGGACAAGGCAACAGTGAAAGATAATGTTACAGATCATTTTTTATTTATTCGTTTATGGGATGTGGACGTCACTAGCTTACCGCCACCTTGAGAAGGTGGTGATGAGCTGCCTTGAACCGCTGCAGCCCATGTGGTGTAGGGAGGGATCGGAACCAGAGTGTGACAGTAAGCGTCAGAGTGCACAAAGATCTGTGTGGACCAGCAAATAAGTTCGGAGTAAGCTAAAACTGTAAAAATTCAGAATTATTGCCTGTTTACCTTAATGCATGCAGCGTTCATAACAAGATGGATGAATTGATGGCACAAGTAGAAATAAATGAACATGATATAATAGCAAAAACAGAAAATGCTGGAAATACTCAGCTGACCAGGCAGCATCTGAAGAGAGAGAAAAACAGGGTTAATGTTTCAGGCCAATGACCTTTCAGCAGAATCAGGTATTCAACACGTGTATGATGGGCCAAGTGGCCTCCTCTGTGCTGGACTGTTCTATGATTCTGTGAAGATCTTTCAGGAAGAATGATTTTACACTTGTGGTGAGAATATTGACCTTGTGTGGTGTGTACTGTATTTATTCTGATCTTTGCTTGAATGCATGTGTAATCCCAACAGAGGGGATCTGAGGAGTGAGTCCTGAACTTATCTGAAGGAGTGAGCTGTATGAGCTGCAGAACCTTTTCTAACTTAATTACTTGGACAGAATTGGGAAGGTTGAAGCAGTTAGGAATAAACATCGGAGCAGGAGTAGGCCATTCAGTGCCCCCGAGTCTGATTTGCCACTCAAGTAGATCAAGGCTGATTGTCCATCTCAGCATTATTATCTCACGCTACCCCCATACCCACTGTTGTCATTAGTGTCTAGAAATCAATATCTGTCGTGAACGTTTTCAATGATTGAGCTTCCACAGCCCTCTGGGATAGAGAATTTCAATGATTCACTGCCCTCTGAGTTAAGAAATTCTTCTTCATCTCAGCCCTAAATGGCCTGCCCCTTATTCTACAGCCACTGACACTCCCCACCAAGTCGGGAAACATCCTTTCTGCGTACACCCTTTAGAATTTTGTAAGTTTCAAATTTTCACTGAGATCACCATGTTTTTCACTAGTTTCAAAATCTAAGTGTTGTTATCCTGCAAATGGGTATTCTCATGTACTATGAATTGTTGTTCCCTTTGAAATTTGGGATTCTTGCATCTGTCCTGATGAGTGCAAGATGAAAAGCTTCAACAGCATGTCTCTTTTTTTAGCAATACTCAAATAAGTTTGAATTGAAATGACTGATTTGCAGCAATTTCCTTATGGGTGCTTTTTTTTTAACCTCCTTAGGGACAAGAGTATGCTCGGTAAACACATTGAGAAGCTGGAGGCAGATGTTACCCAATGGAAAATCAAGTATGAAGAGCTCAATAAATCCAAACAAGAGGTAGTTAAACAGGTAAGATGAAGAGCAGTAAGGAGCCACCTATAGGTACAGGCATTCATTTATGTATACATCTTCCGAGCTAAAATCTGTCTAAAATTAGCTGCTCACTTTCAATATTCAACCTAGTACACAGTTTTTCATCTGTTGATCTGGTTTGCATGCTATTCCACTTGTATGATTACAGCCAGTAGTATCAGATACTCTGGGATGGATTTTCATGAAGGAGATGGGAAGCATGTACCGGGAAAGTTCCCAACCCTGCAAAACTGTCTCTGTAACGGAGGCTTCTGCCTGTCATATTTTTGTTCCAAGAAGGCGGCGCTGGGATGGAATCAAGCCCGCTGGCTTCTGAGGCAGGCCCAAGGCTGCAATGGAGGTGGGCAGATGGTGAGGCCAGACAATGGCCCAGTTATGATGATGAATGTCAGGCCCTCAAACCCTCACCACCCTCACCCACGCCACATGCGGCCCCATTCCCCTCCACATACCCCCCATTCCCCCTCATGCTGTTACATACACCATGCCACTTGATACTTTGATACCCCTTCATAATCATGCCCACTCCATACACCCCTTATACCCTATCCAAGCCCCCTCACCATGGCCCCTCCATGCACCCTGTGCACCCTTCATATCCATTCACCCAGCATCTGCTATGGGCAGACCTGAGGAGCCATTTAATGGTCAAGGGAAGGTTTTGAAATGGACATGGAGAAATTAAACGTCTAACAGTCTAAAAGAGCTGCAATACAAACTCACTCAATACTGAAAAAAAATACTATACCCAGTGAGAAAAACGTAAATTTCAGAAGTCATTTAGTTGTAAACACAAACACCTGTTCAGTAACCATATCAAACACAGATAATTCTTTAATGACCTCCCAAGACTGTCAATTCAACTCTCCACATAACCCCTAGCTAAGATGATGGCCCTATAGGGACTCTGTCAGCCAAGCATAAGGGGCTGACTTGTGAAAACAATCACAACTGCAAAGGAGCATACTGAAATGGAAATAACATTTTTTTTGAATTATAAAGCAAATGACCTGTCAATCAAATAATTACATGATCAGGTGGCTGTTTTTTTTTGGTATACCCACTTGGGACTGGGATTTCACCCTCCATGGCTTATGACTCTCCTGAGGAGCTATCGACTTAGGAAGGGGCATCACGCCACAAATATGCATGTGGAATGGGGATGGAACTCTCTAGACCCACAATGGAAATGGCGAGGGTGTGTGTGTGTGCATGCGCACGAACTATCTGCGCCCTTATGCCTGTAAACTTGCTGGAAATGGGAATGGGTGGGTATGGAACCCTGGAATTGAGTACCACCTGCTATTTTAAAATGTCGCCCAGATGTCCCAACTCGGCGACATTCTGGGACTCGGTGTTTACATTCAGCAAAGACTATTACTGAATGTGTTTACATCAGTATCTATTAGTGTGTGTATTTACATTCAGCAAAATGTATTACTAGTGAGTGTTTACATCAGTATCTATTAGTGTGTGTTTACATCAATATCTATTACTGTGTGTGTTTACATTCAGCAAAATCTATTACTGTGTGTATTTACATTCAGCAAAATTTATTACTGTGTGTTTACGTCAGTATCTATTACTGTGCGTGTTTACATCAGTATCGATTACCATGTGTTTACATCAGTTTCGATTACAGTGTGTGTTTACATCAGTATCTATTACCGTGTGTGTTTACATTAGTGTCTATTACTGAGTATGTTTACATCAGTATCTATTAGTGTGTATTTACATTCAGCAAAAGGTATTACTGTGTGTGTTTACATCCGTATCTATTACTGTGCGTGTTTTACATCAGTATCGATTACCGTGTGTGTTTACATCAGTATCGATTAACGTGTGTGTTTACATCAGTATTGATTAACGTGTGTGTTTACATCAGTATTGATTAACGTGTGTGTTTACATCAGTATCTAACAATGTGTGTGTTTACATCAGTATCTAATACCATGTGTGTTTACATCAGTATCTATTACTATGTGTCTTACATTCAGCAAAATCTATTACTGTCTGTATTTACATTCAGCAAAAGCTATTTCTGTGTGTGTTTACATCAATATCTATTACTGTGTGTGTTTACATCAGTACCTATTACTGTATGTGTTTACATTCAGCAATATCTAATACTGTGTGTGTTTACGTCAGTATCTGTGACTGTGTGTGTTTATGTCAGTATCTATTACTGTGTGTGTTTATGTCAGTATCTATTACAGTGTGTGTTTACACCAGTATCTATTTCTGTGTGTGTTTACGTCAGTATCTATTACTGTGTGTGCTTACATCAGTGTCTATTACTGAGTGTGTTTCCATCAGTATCTATTACTGTGTGTGTTTACATTCAGCATTATCTATTACTGTGTGTGTTTACATCAGTTCCTATTACTTTGTGTGTTCACATCAGTTTCTATTACGGTGTGTGTTTCCATCAGTCTCTATCACTCTTTGTGTTTACATTCAGCAGTACCTATTACATTGTGTGTTGACATCAGTATCTATTACTGTGTGTGTTTACATTCAGCAACATCTATTACTGTGTGTTTACATCAGTTTCTATTACTGTGTGTGTTTACATCAGTATCTATTGCTGTGTGTGCTTTCATTTAGCAGTATATATTACTGTATGTGTTTACATCAGGACCTATTACTGTGTGTGTTTACATCAGTATCGATTACCGTGTGTGTTTACATCAGTATCGATTACCGTGTGTGTTTACATCAGTATCGATTACCGTGTGTGTTTACATCAGTATCGATTACCGTGTGTGTTTACATCAGTATCGATTACCGTGTGTGTTTACATCAGTATCTATTTCTGTGTGTGTTTACATCAGTATCTATTACTGTGCGTGCTTACATTCAGCAAAATCTATTACTGTGTGTGTTTACATTCAGCAAAAGCTAGTACTGTGTGTATTTAGATCAGTATCTATTACTGTCTGTGTTTACATTCAGCAATATCCATTACTGTGTGTGTTTACATCAGTATCCATTACTGTGTGTGTTTACATCAATATTTATTAGTGTGTGTGTTTACATCAGTATCTATTACTGTGTGTATTTATGTCAGTATCTATTACTGTGTGTATTTATGTCAGTATCTAATACTGTGTGTGTTTAGATCAGTATCTATTACTGTGTGTGTTTAGATCAGTATCTGTTACTGTGTGTTTGCATCAGTATTCATTACAGTGTGTTTACATCAGTATCGATTACTGTGTGTGCTTACATCAGTATCGATTACTGTGTGTGTTTACATCAATATTTATTATTGTGTGTTTACATCAGTATCTATTACTGTGTGTGTTTACATTCAGCAATATCTATTATTGTGTGTTTACATACAGCAATATCCATTACTGTGTGTGTTTACATCAGTATCCATTACTGTGTGTGTTTTCATCAGTATCTATTACAGTGTGTATTTACATCAGTATCTATTACTGTGTGTGTTTACATTCAGCAATATCTATTACTGTTTGTGTTTACATCAGTATCCATTACTATGTGTGTCTACATCTGTATCTATTACCGTGTGTGTTTACATCAGTATCTATTACTGTGTGTATTTATGTCAGTATCTAATACTGTGTGTGTTAATATCAGTATCTATTACTGTGTGTGTTTAGATCAGTATCTATTACTGTGTGTTTGCATCAGTATTCATTACTGTGTGTTTACATCAGTATCGATTACTGTGTGTGCTTACATCAGAAGCTATTACTGTGTTTGTTTACATCAGAAGCTATTTCTGTGTGTGTTTACACCAGTATCTATTAACGTGTGTGCAGTCAGCAAAATCTATTACTGTCTGTGTTTACATTCAGCAAAATCTATCACTTTCTGTGTTTACATTCAGCAAAAGTTTTACTGTGTGTCTTTACATCAGTATCTATTACTGTGTGTGTTTACATTCAGCAATATCTATTATTATGTGTTTACATCTGTATCTATTACTGTGTGTTTATATCTGTATCTATTACTGTATGTGTTTACAATCAGCAATATGTATTGCTGTGTGTGTTTACATCAGTATCTATTACTGTGTGTTTACATTCAGCAAAATCTATTACTGTGTGTGTTTACATCAGTATCTATTACTGTGCGTGTTTACATCAGTATCGATTACCATGTGTGTTTACATCAGTATCGATTACCGTGTGTGTTTACATCAGTATCTAATACCGTGTGTGTTTACATCAGTATCTATTACTGTGTGTGTTTACATTCAGCAATATCTATTATTGTGTTTACATTCAGCAATATCCATACTGTGTGTGTTTACATCAGTATCCATTACTGTGTGTGTTTATGTCAGTATTTGTTACTGTGTGTGTTTACAATCAGCAATATCTGTTACTGTGTGTGTTTACATCAGTATCCATTACTATGTGTGTCTACATCTGTATCTATTCCTGTGTGTGTTTACATCAGTATCTATTACTGTGTGTATTTATGTCAGTATCTAATACTGTGTGTGTTTATATCAGTATCTATTACTATGTGTGTTTAGATCAGTATCTATTACTGGGTGTTTGCATCAGTATTCATTACTGTGTGTTTACATCAGTATCGATTACTGTGTGTGCTTACATCATTATCGATTACTGTGTGTGTTTACATCAATATTTATTATTGTGTGTGTTTACATCAGTATCTATTACTGTGTGTGTTTACATTCAGCAATATCTATTATTGTGTGTTTACATTCAGCAATATCCATACTGTGTGTGTTTACATCGGTATCCATTACTGTGTGTGTTTACATCAGTATCTATTACTGTGTGTGTTTACATTCATCAATATCTATTACTGTGTGTGTTTACATCAGTATCTGATACTGTGTGTGTTTATGTCAGTGTCTATTACTGTGTGTGTTTACGTCAGTATCTGTTACTGTGTGTGTTTACATCAGTATCCATTACTATGTGTGTCTACATCTGTATCTATTCCTGTGTGTGTTTACATCAGTATCTATTACTGTGTGTGTTTAGATCAGTATCTATTACTGTGTGTTTGCATCAGTATTCATTACTGTGTGTTTACATCAGTATCGATTACTGTGTGTGCTTACATCAGTATCGATTACTGTGTGTGCTTACATCAGAAGCTATTACTGTGTTTGTTTACATCAGAAGCTATTTCTGTGTGTGTTTACACCAGTATCTATTAACGTGTGTGCATACAGTCAGCAAAATCTATTACTGTCTGTGTTTACATTCAGCAAAATCTATCACTTTCTGTGTTTACATTCAGCAAAAGTTTTACTGTGTGTCTTTACATCAGTATCTATTACTGTGTGTGTTTACATTCAGCAATATCTATTATTGTGTGTTTACATCTGTATCTATTACTGTGTGTTTATATCTGTATCTATTACTGTATGTGTTTACAATCAGCAATATGTATTGCTGTGTGTGTTTACATCAGTATCTATTACTGTGTGTTTACATTCAGCAAAATCTATTACTGTGTGTGTTTACATCAGTATCTATTACTGTGCGTGTTTACATCAGTATCGATTACCGTGTGTGTTTACATCAGTATCGATTACCGTGTGTGTTTACATCAGTATCTAATACCGTGTGTGTTTACATCAGTATCTATTACTGTGTGTGCTTACATTCAGCAATATCTATTATTGTGTGTTTACATTCAGCAATATCCATACTGTGTGTGTTTACATCAGTATCCATTACTGTGTGTGTTTATGTCAGTATCTGTTACTGTGTGTGTTTACAATCAGCAATATCTGTTACTGTGTGTGTTTACATCAGTATCCATTACTATGTGTGTCTACATCTGTATCTATTCCTGTGTGTGTTTACATCAGTATCTATTACTGTGTGTATTTATGTCAGTATCTAATACTGTGTGTGTTTATATCAGTATCTATTACTATGTGTGTTTAGATCAGTATCTATTACTGGGTGTTTGCATCAGTATTCATTACTGTGTGTTTACATCAGTATCGATTACTGTGTGTGCTTACATCATTATCGATTACTGTGTGTGTTTACATCAATATTTATTATTGTGTGTGTTTACATCAGTATCTATTACTGTGTGTGTTTACATTCAGCAATATCTATTATTGTGTGTTTACATTCAGCAATATCCATACTGTGTGTGTTTACATCGGTATCCATTACTGTGTGTGTTTACATCAGTATCTATTACTGTGTGTGTTTACATTCATCAATATCTATTACTGTGTGTGTTTACATCAGTATCTAATACTGTGTGTGTTTATGTCAGTGTCTATTACTGTGTGTGTTTACGTCAGTATCTGTTACTGTGTGTTTACATCAGTATCCATTACTATGTGTGTCTACATCTGTATCTATTCCTGTGTGTGTTTACATCAGTATCTATTACTGTGTGTATTTATGTCAGTATCTAATACTGTGTGTGTTTATATCAGTATCTATTACTGTGTGTGTTTAGATCAGTATCTATTACTGGGTGTTTGCATCAGTATTCATTACTGTGTGTTTACATCAGTATCGATTACTGTGTGTGCTTACATCAGTATCGATTACTGTGTGTGTTTACATCAATATTTATTATTGTGTGTGTTTACATCAGTATCTATTACTGTGTGTGTTTACATTCAGCAATATCTATTATTGTGTGTTTACATTCAGCAATATCCATACTGTGTGTGTTTACATCAGTATCCATTACTGTGTGTGTTTACATCAGTATCTATTACTGTGTGTGTTTACATTCATCAATATCTATTACTGTGTGTGTTTACATCAGTATCTAATACTGTGTGTGTTTATGTCAGTGTCTATTACTGTGTGTGTTTACGTCAGTATCTGTTACTGTGTGTGTTTACAATCAGCAATATCTGTTACTGTGTGTGTTTACATCAGTATCCATTACTATGTGTGTCTACATCTGTATCTATTCCTGTGTGTGTTTACATCAGTATCTATAACTGTGTGTATTTATGTCAGTATCTAATACTGTGTGTGTTTATATCAGTATCTATTACTGTGTGTGTCTAGATCAGTATCTATTACTGGGTGTGTTTAGATCAGTATCTATTACTGGGTGTTTGCATTAGTATTCATTACTGTGTGTTTACATCAGTATCGATTACTGTATGTGCTTACATCAGTATCGATTACTGTGTGCGCTTACATCAGAAGCTGTTTCTGTGTGTGTTTACACCAGTATCTATTACTGTGTGTGCATACAGTCAGCAAAATCTATGACTGTTTGTGTTTACAGTCAGCAAAATCTATTACTGTCTGTGTTTACATTCAGCAAAATCTATTACTTTCTGTGTTTACGTTCAGCAAAAGTTTTACTGTGTGTCTTTACATCAGTATCTATTACTGTGTGTGTTTACATTCAGCAATATCTATTATTGTGTGTTTACATCTGTATCTATTACTGTGTGTTTATATCTGTATCTATTACTGTATGTGTTTACAATCAGCAATATGTATTGCTGTGTGTGTTTACATCAGTATCTATTATGTGTGTTTACATTCAGCAAAATCTATTACTGTGTGTGTTTACAGTCAGCAATATCTATTACTGTGTGTGCTTACATCAGTGTCTATTACTGAGTGTGTTTCCATCAGTATCTATTACTGTGTGTGTTTACATTCAGCATTATCTATTACTATGTGTGTTTACATCAGTTCCTATTACTTTGTGTGTTCACATCAGTTTCTATTACGGTGTGTGTTTCCATCAGTCTCTATCACTCTTTGTGTTTACATTCAGCAGTACCTATTACTTTGTGTGCTTACATCAGTATCTATAACTGTGTGTGTTTACATTCAGCAACATCTATTGCTGTGTGTGTTGACATCAGTATCTATTACTGTGTGTGTTTACATTCAGCAATGTCTATTACTGTGTGTGTTACATCAGTTTTTATTACTGTGTGTGTTTACATCAGTATCTATTGCTGTGTGTGTTTTCATTCAGCAGTATATATTACTGTATATGTTTACATCAGGACCTATTACTGTGTGTGTTTACATCAGTATCGATTACTGTGTGTGTTAACATCAGTATCGATTACCGTGTGTGTTTACATCAGTATCTATTACTGTGCGTGCTTACATTCAGCAAAATCTATTACTGTCTGTGTTTACATTCAGCAAAAGCTAGTACTGTGTGTGTTTAGATCAGTATCTAATACTCTGTGTGTTTACATTCAGCAATATCCATTACTGTGTGTGTTTACATCAGTATCCATTACTGTGTGTGTTTACATCAGTATCCATTACTGTGTGTGTTTACATCAATATTTATTAGTGTGTGTGTTTACATCAATATTTATTAGTGTGTGTGTTTACATCAATATTTATTAGTGTGTGTGTTTACATCAGTATCTATTACTGTGTGTGTTTACATTCAGCAATATCTATTATTGTGTGTTTACATTCAGCAATATCCATTACTGTGTGTGTTTACATCAGTATCCATTGATGTGTGTGTTTACATCAGTATCCATTACTGTGTGTGTTTACATCAGTATCCATTACTGTGTGTGTTTACACCAGTATCCATTACTGTGTGTGTTTACATCAGTATCTATTACAGTGTATATTTATATCAGTATCTATTACTGTGTGTGTTTACATTCAGCAATATCTATTACTGTGTGTGTTTACATCAGTATCCATTACTATGTGTGTCTACATCTGTATCTATTACTGTGTGTGTTTACACCAGTATCTATTACTGTGTGTATTTATGTCAGTATCTAATACTGCGTGTGTTTACATTCAGCAATATCTATTATTGTGTGTTTACATTCAGCAATATCCATTACTGTGTGTGTTTACATCAGTATCCATTACTGTGTGTGTTTACATCAGTATCCATTGATGTGTGTGTTTACATCAGTATCCATTACTGTGTGTGTTTACATCAGTATCCATTACTGTGTGTGTTTACATTCAGCAATATCTATTATTATGTGTTTACACCAGTATCCATTACTGTGTGTGTTTACATCAGTATCTATTACAGTGTATATTTACATCAGTATCTATTACTGTGTGTGTTTACGTTCAGCAATATCTATTACTGTGTGTGTTTACATCAGTATCCATTACTATGTGTGTCTACATCTGTATCTATTACTGTGTGTGTTTACACCAGTATCCATTACTGTGTGTATTTATGTCAGTATCCATTACTGTGTGTATTTATGTCAGTATCTAATACTGTGTGTGTTTAGATCAGTATCTATTACTGTGTGTTTAGATCAGTATCTATTACTGTGTGTGTTTGCATCAGTATTCATTACTATGTGTTTACATCAGTATCGATTACTGTGTTTGTTTACATCAGAAGCTATTTCTGTGTGTGTTTACAACAGTATCTATTATTGTGTGTGCATACTGTCAGCAAAATCTATTACTGTTTGTGTTTACCTTCAGCAAAGTCTATTATTTTCTGTGTTTACATTCAGCAAAAGTTTTACTGTGTGTCTTTATTTCAATATCTATTACTGTGTGTGTTTACATTCAGCAATATGTATTACTGTGTGTATTTACATCATTTCTATTACTGTGTCTGTTTACATCCGTCAATATCTACTATAGTGTGTGTTTACATCAGTATCCATTACTGTGTGTGTTTACATCAGTTTCTATTACTATGTGTGTTTACATCGGTATCTATCACTGTCTGTGTTTACATTCAGCAATATCTATTATTGTGTGTGTTTACATCAGTATCTATTACTGTGTGTTTATTTCAATATCTATTACTGTGTGTGTTTACATTCAGCAATATGTATTACTGTGTGTGTTTACATCATTTCTTTTACTGTGTCTGTTTACATCCAGCAATATCTACTACAGTGTGTGTTTACACCAGTATCTATTACTGTGTGTGTTCACATTCAGCAATATCTCTTACTATGTGTGTTTACATCAGTATCTATTACTGTGTCTGTTTACATCCAGCCAGATCTACTACAGTGTGTGTTTCCATCAGTTTCTATTAATTTGTGTGTTTACATTAGTATCTATTACTCTGTGTTTACATTAGTATCTATTACTCTGTGTTTACAGCAGTATCTATTACTGTTTGTGTTTATATCAGTATCTCATACTGTGTGTGTTTACATTAGTATCTAATACTGTGTGTGTTTACACCAGTATCTTTTGCTGTGTGTGTTTTCATTCAGCAGTATGTACTACGGTATGTGCTTACATCAGTATCCTTTACTGTATGTGTTTACATCAGTATCTATTACTGTGTGTGTTTACATCAGTATCTATTAATGTGTGTGTTTATATCAGTATCTATTACTGTGTATGTTTTCTTTCATCAGTACCTATTACTGTGTGTGTTTACGTCAGTATCTATTACTGTGTGTATTTACATCAGTATCTATTACCGTGTGTATTTACATCAGTATCTGTTACTGTGGGTGTATACATCAGTATCCATTACTGTGTGTGTATACATCAGTATCTCTTACTATGTGTGTTTACATCAGTATCTATTACCGTGTGTGTTTACATCAGTATCTATTACCGTGTGTGTTTACATCAGTATCTATTACCGTGTGTGTTTACATCAGTATCTATTTCTGTGTGTGTTTACATCAGTAGCTATTACTGTGTGTGTTTAAA
The DNA here is from genome assembly GCF_017639515.1 of Carcharodon carcharias. Taxonomy (NCBI): domain Eukaryota; kingdom Metazoa; phylum Chordata; class Chondrichthyes; order Lamniformes; family Lamnidae; genus Carcharodon; species Carcharodon carcharias. The sequence goes on along the minus strand of NC_054473.1, from coordinate 98,887,205 downwards.
TCAGTATCTGTTACTGTGTGTGTTTACAGTCAGCAATATTTATTACTGTGTGTGTTTACATCAGTATCTATTACTGAGTGTGTTTACATCAGTATCTATTACTGTGTGTATTTACATCAGTATCTATTACTGAGTGTGTTTACATTCAGCAATATCTATTACTATGTGTATTTATATCAGTATCTGTTACTGTGTGTATTTACATCAGTATCTATTTCTGTGTGTTTTTACATCAGAATCTATTACTGTGTATATTTATATCAATATGTATTACTGTGTGTATTGACATCAGTATTTATTACTGTGTATATTTACATCAGTACTGTGTGTGTTTTTACTTCAGTATCTATTACTGTGTGTTTACATCGGTATCTATCACTGTCTGTGTTTACATTCAGCAATATCTATTATTGTGTGTGTTTACATCAGTATCTATTTGTGTGTGTTTACATCAGTAGCTTTAATTTGTCTGTTTATGTCAGTATCTATTACTGTGTGTGTTTACGTCATTATCTATTACTGAGTGTGTTTACATTCAGCAATATCTATTACTGTGTGTGTTTAATCAGTTTCTATTACTGTGTGTGTTTACATTTAGCAGTACCTCTTACTGTGTGTGTTTATATCAGTATCTATTGTGTGTTTATGTCAGTATCTATTTCTGTGTGTGTTTACATCAGTATCTGTTATTGTGTGTGTCTACATTCAGCAATATCTACTACTGATAAAAACAAAAAAACTGCGGATGCTGGAAATCCAAAAACAAAAACAAAAACAGAATTACCTGGAAAAACTCAGCAGGTCTGGCAGCATCGGCGGAGAAGAAAAGAGTTGACGTTTCGAGTCCTCATGACCCTTCGACAGAACTTGAGTTCGTTTCCAAGAAAGAGTTGAAATATAAGCTGGTTTAAGGTGTGTGTGTGGGGGGCGGAGAGAGAGAGAGAGAGAGAGAGGTGGAGTGGGGGTGTGGTTGTAGGGACAAACAAGTAGTGATAGAAGCAGATCATCAAAAGATGTCAACAACAATAGTACAAAAGAACACATAGGTGTTAAAGTTAAAGTTGGTGATATTATCTAAACGAATGTGCTAATTAAGAATGGATGGTAGGGCACTCAAGGTATAGCTCTAGTGGGGGTGGGGAGAGCATAAAAGATGTAAAAAAAAATGTAAAAAAAAAAAATTTTTTTTTTTATAATGGAACTAGGTGGGAAAAGGAAAATCTATATAATTTATTGGAAAAAAAAGAAAAGGAAGGGGGAAACAGAAAGGGGGTGGGGATGGGGGAGGGAGCTCATGACCTAAAGTTGTTGAATTCAATATTCAGTCCGGATGGCTGTAAAGTGCCTAGTCGGAAGATGAGATGTTGTTCCTCCAGTTTGCGTTGGGCTTCACTGGAACAATGCAGCAAGCCAAGGACAGACATGTGGGCAAGGGAGCAGGGTGGAGTGTTAAAATGGCAAGCGACAGGGAGGTTTGGGTCATTCTTGCGGACAGATCGCAGGTATTCTGCAAAGTGGTCGCCCAGTTTACGTTTGGTCTCTCCAATGTAGAGGAGACCACATTGGGAGCAACGAATGCAGTAGACTAAGTTGGGGGAAATGCAAGTGAAATGCTGCTTCACTTGAAAGGAGTGTTTGGGTCCTTGGACGGTGAGGAGAGAGGAAGTGAAGGGGCATTTCACTTGCATTTCCCCCAACTTAGTCTACTGCATTCGTTGCTCCCAATGTGGTCTCCTCTACATTGGAGAGACCAAACGTAAACTGGGCGACCGCTTTGCAGAACACCTGCGGTCTGTCCGCAAGAATGACCCAAACCTCCCTGTCGCTTGCCATTTTAACACTCCACCCTGCTCTCTTGCCCACATGTCTGTCCTTGGCTTGCTGCATTGTTCCAGTGAAGCCCAATGCAAACTAGAGGAACAACACCTCATCTTCCGACTAGGCACTTTACAGCCATCCGGACTGAATATTGAATTCAACAACTTTAGGTCGTGAGCTCCTTCCCCCATCCCCACCCCCTTTCTGTTTCCCCCTTCCTTTTCTTTTTTTTCCAATAAATTATATAGATTTTCCTTTTCCCACCTATTTCCATTATAAAAAAAAATAAATAAATTTTTTTTTTACATTTTTTTACATCTTTTATGCTCTCCCCACCCCCACTAGAGCTGTACCTTGAGTGCCCTACCATCCATTCTTAATTAGCACATTCGTTTAGATAATATCACCAACTTTAACTTTAACACCTATTTGTTCTTTTATACTATTGTTGTTGACATCTTTTGATGATCTGCTTCTATCACTACTTGTTTGTCCCTACAACCACACCCCCACTCCACCTCTCTCTCTCCGCCCCCCATATACACACCTTAAACCAGCTTATATTTCAACTCATTCTTGGACTCGAACTCAAGTTCTGTTGAAGGGTCATGAGGACTTGAAACGTCAACTCTTTTCTTCTCCACCGATGCTGCCAGACCTGCTGAGTTTTTCCAGGTAATATCTACTACTGTTTGTGTTTCCATTAGTACCTATTACTGTGTGTGTTTACATTCTGCAATATCTATTGCTGTGTGTGTTTACAAGAGTATCTATTACTCTGTGTTTACATTGAGCAATATGTCTTACTGTGTGTTTTTACATCAGTATCTATTACTGTGTGTGTTTTATCCAGCAATATCTATTACTGTGCTTATTTACATCAGTATCTATTACTATGTGTATTTATATCAGTATCTGTTACTGTGTGTATTTACATCAGTATCTATTACTGTGTGTTTTTACATCAGAATCTATTACTGTGTGTATTTACATCAATATGTATTACTGTGTGTATTGACATCAGTATTTATTACTGTGTATATTTACATCAGTACTGTGTGTGTTTTTACTTCAGTATCTATTACTGTGTGTGTTTACATTAGTATCTATTACTGTGTGTGTTTACATCAGTATCTATTACTGTGTGTGTTTACGTTAGTATCTATTGCTGAGTGTGTTTATATCAGTATCTATTACTGTGTGTGTTTACATCAGTATCTATTACTGTGTGTGTGTTTACATCACTATCTATTACTGTGTGTTGTTACATCAGTATCTATTAATTTGTGTGTTTACACCAGTATCTATTCCTCTGTGTGTTTACTTCAGTATCTATTACTGTGTGTGTTTACATCAGTATCCATTATGCTGGAAAAACTCAGCAGACTTGGCAGCAAATGTGGAGAGAGAAACAGAGTTAATGTTTCGAGTCTGTATGAAGAAGGGTCACACAGCCTCGACACGTTAACTTGGTTTCTCTCTCCACAGATGTTGCCAGGCCTGCTGCGTTTTTCCAGCATTGTCTGTTTTTGTTTCAGATTTCCAACATCTGCAGTGTTTTGCTTTTATCTTAAGGGATAAACAATGCCTACATTCCAAGTACAAATCAAAAACAATGGTGCGTTTCAATGCAAAGAAGCAAAAGATTTCTACCTCTAAAAAGCATTGAACATTTCCTACTTGGATGGTCAAACAGGGATTAATAGATAACCCGTTGTAAACTTAGAAAAATAAAACCTTTGCATTCCACTAACCCCAACACCCAAGTGCCCCACACACTTCCCCTGCCTGTACCCCCTGTCCCTGTCTAGCACAGGGTGATAAGCTTCCCGGCAGCCCAAGTTAGTTAAATCTTTAACTCTTTGTGATTAAACCACACACTTTAGGAAACTTGAACAAATTAAATATCCATTCTCAAATTCTTCTCTCAGAACATGGATTGTTGTAATTTATCCCTCTATACTTTACATCCTGGAATGTCCAATAACAGCTTCCAATTTGTAAGAACATGCAGCTGGACAAAAACATATCTGAAAACTGAAGCAAAGCAATGGGCTGGACACTGGCTGTGACACCATCCTTCCGCCATTCCGTAACTTAAATTGTTAGCTACAGTACACTTATTTTCCCTGAGAGAACTGAGGCAGAAATCTTCGTATACAGCAATCAATCAGCAAAGCTTAATGTTCATCCTCTGCTACCATGTTACCCACAATAAGAGGTCATGGTGGAAGAATTAATCCAGGCTGGTCTTTTGGTTGAAGTTGGTTTATTTTCAAGACAACTCCTCAGTGCTAATAGCTTCCACACTGAGCAGTTTTTTAGCCCTCTTCATTGATCATTTTCCAAATTGGCAACATCTGTCGACAGCTTAATGATCCACAGCTCCTCTGATACAGTAGGGAGATGCCTGGACTTTTCCTGATTGAAGCCCAGTTTAAGAAAACATCCAGTCTTCAAAACAATCCACGTAACTAGCCAAGCTGCACTGGGCCCACCTCCCCTTCACTCCATTCCCCACGTACCTATGGATGGGATCCTGCACCTGCCTTGAGGTTAGACCTACAGGGCAGAAACAGAGGGCACCAAATGTCCGAGAAAGTACTCAGCTGAGCAATTTTCTGCAGTGTGCCCTGGAGTTAATACATTGTTTTATCTAGAAATATCAAAATCAAATCTGTCTGTGGCATTTTAAATCTGCTCCATGTGTGTCAGGAAGATGCACACAGCTGCCACATATTAAGAGTAAATACGATACTTAAACCAGACAGAATTGCTTTAAATCACTCAAGTGTCAGAATGTTGCCTGGGAACTTTAAAACTTTAAGCTTGTTTTATTGACACTTTGGAACATCCTTAAGACCAAAATTTAAATTTGAGATATAGAAGTATGTAAAAGAGGAGCCAAGTCATAAAAGTTAAAATTTAAATCCTTGCTTTCATACAGATCTTACACATTACCCATTGAAGTCCAGTCAGCCAAGGCCCAGTTAGTAGCATTCACACCTCTGAGTCAGAAGGTTGTTAGTTTGAGTCCCACTCCAGTGAGACTGTCACTGAACTAGTAACGTAGATCCCCAGACTAATAGACTGAGGACAGGTTCAAATCCCACCACAGCAGCTCGTGAAATGTAAATTCCATTAAAAAATCTGGAATTAAAAAGCTCATCTCATTCTCAGTTATAAAGATCGTGAAATCATTGTTGATTATCATAAAGACCCATCTGGTTCACTAATATCCTTTAGGCAAGGAAATCTGCTGTCCTTACCTGGTCTGGCCTACATGTGACTCCAGATCGACAGCAATGTGGTTGGCTCTTAACTACCCTCTAAAATGACCGAACAAGCTACTCAGTTGTGTGAAACTGCTACAAAGTCACAAAAAAGAATAAAACTGGATGGACCACCCAGCAATCTAGATAAAGGCAAAATCAGCCCTGTCGACCCTGCAAAGTCCTCCTGACTAACATCTGGGGGTTGGGCCAAAATTGGGAGAGCTGTCTCACAGACTAGTGAAGCAACAGCATGACATAGTCATCCTCAGGGAATCATACCTTACAGATCATGTCCGAGACTCCACCATCACCATCCCTGGGTATGTCCTGGACAGACCCAGCAGGGGTAGCGCCACAGTCAGGAGGGAGTTGCCCTGGGAGTCCTCAACATTGACTCCGGGCCTCAAGAAGCCTCATTGCATCAGGTTAAACATGGGCAAGGAAACCTCCTGCTGATTACCAAATACCGCCCTCCCTCAGCTGATGAAATCAGTGCTCCTCCATGTTGAACATCACTTGGAAGAAGCACTGACAGTGGCAAGGGAGCAGAATGTAATCTGGGTGGGGGACTCCAATGTCCATCACCAAGGTGGCTTGGTAGCACCACTACTGACCGAGCTGGCTGAGTCCTAAAGGACATAGCTGCTTCACTTTGAGAATACCCTCTATCAAGTTGTGTGGCATTACCACCATGCTAAATGAGATAGATTTCAAACAGATCTAGCAACTCAAGGCTGGGCATCCATGAGGTGCTGTGGGCCATCAGCAGCAGCAGAATTGTACTCGAACACAATCCACAACCTCGTGGCCCGGCATGTCCCCAACCCCACCATTACCAACAAGCCAGGGGATCAACCCTGATTCAATGAAGAGCACAGGAGGGCATGCCAGGAGCAGTGCTAGACATACCTAAAAATGAGGTGGCAACCTGGTGAAGCTATAACACAGGACGACTTGCATGCTAAACAGCATAAGCAGCAAGTGAAAGTCAAAGCTAAGCAATTCCACAACCAATGGATCAGATTTAAGCTCTGCAATCCTGCCACATCCAGCCATGAATAGTGGTGGACAATAAACAACTCACTGGAGGAGGAAACTCCACAAATACTCAATAATGAGGGAAGCCCAGCACATCAGTGCAACAAGTAAGGCTGAAGCATTTGCAACAATCTTCAGCCAGAAGTGCCATCTCGGCCTCCTCCGGAGGTCCCCAGCATCACAGATGCCAGTCTTTGGCCAATTCGATTTCCCATGATATCAAGAAATGACTGAAGGCATTGGATACTGCAAAGGCTATGGCCCCTGACAATATTCCAGCAATAGTACTGAAGACTTGTGCTGCAGAACTTGTCATGCCCCTAGCCAAGCTATTCCAATACAGCTACAACACTGGCATATACCAGGCAATGCGGGAAATTGCCCAGGTATGTCCTGTACACAAAAAGCAGCACAAATCCAATCTGGCCAATGGCCAATTATCAGTCTACTCTTCATCATCAATAAACTAATGGAAGGGGTCATCAACAGTGTTATTAAGTGACACTTATTCAGAAACAACCATCTCGTTGAAACCCAGTTTAGGCTCTGCCAGGGCCACTGAGCTGCTGACCTCATTACAGCCTTGGTTCAAGCATTGACAAAAGAGCGAAACCCCAGAGGTGAGGTGAAAGTGACTGCCCTTGACATCAAGGCAGCATTTGACCGAGTGTGGCATCAAGGACCCCTAGCAAAACTGGAGTCAATGGGAATCGGGGGGAAACTCGCTGCTGGTTGGAGTCATACCTAGCACAAAGGAAGATGGTTGTGGCTGTTGGAGGTCAGTCATCTCAGAGAATCTGAATCACAGAATTTCCCAGTGCAGAAGAGGCCCTTCAGCCCATCGAGTCTGCACCGACACGTGAGAAACACCTGACCTACCTACCTAATCCCATTTACCAGCACTTGGCCCATAGCCTTGAATGTTATGACATGCCAAGTGCTCATCCAGGCAGCGCATTCCAGACCGTCACCACCCTCTGGGTAAAAACGTTTTTCCTCACATCCCCCCTAAACCTCCTGCCCCTCACCTTGAACCTGTGTCCCCTCGTGACTGACCCTTCAACTAACGGGAACAGCTGCTCCCTATCCACCCTGTCCATGCCCCTCATAATCTTGTACACCTCGATCAGGTCGCCCCTCAGTCTTCTCTGCTACAACAAAAACAACCCAAGTCTATCCAACCTCTCTTCATAACTTAAATGTTTCATCCCAGGCAACATCCTGATGAATCTCCTCTGCACCCCCTCCAGTGCAATCACATCCTTCCTGTAATATGGTGACCAGAACTGCACACAGTACTCCAGCTGTGGCCTCACCAAGGTTCCATACAACTCCAACATGACCTCCCTACTTTTGTAATCTATGCCTCCATTGATAAAGACAAGTGTCCCATATGCCTTTTACACCTCCCCACCAACATGCCCCTCCTCCTTCATAGATCTAGGGACACACACACCAAGGTCTCTTTTTTCCTCAGAACTTCGTTCATTGAATACTTCCTTGTCAAATTACTCCTTCCAAAGTGTATCACCTCACACTTTTCAGGGTTAAATTCCATCTGTCACTTATCTGCCCATCTGACCATCCCATCTATATCTTCCTGCAGGCCAAGACACTCAACCTCACTGTTAACCACCCGGCCAATCTTTGTGTCATCTGCAAACTTACTAATCCTACCCCCCACAGTCATCTATGTTGTTTATATAAATGACAAATAATAGGGGACCCAGCACAGATTCCTGTGGTACATCACTGGACACTGGCTTCCAGTCACTAAAGCATCCTTCTGTCATCATCCTCTGCCTCTTACAACTAAGCCAATTTTGAATTCACCTTATCAAATTACCCTGTATCCCATGTGCATTTGCCTTCTTTATAAGTCTCCCATGTGGTACATTTGCTGAAATCCATATAAATTACATCAACTTCCCTCATCTACACACCTGGTCATCTCCTCAAAAAATTCAATCAAATTTGTTAGGCATGACCTCCCTCTGACAAAGCCATGCTGACTATCCCTGATCAAACCTTGCCTCTCCAAGTGGAGGTAGATTCTCTCCTTCAGAATTTTCTCCAATAGTTTCCCTACCACTGACATGAGACTCACTGGCCTGTAGTTCCCTGGCTTCTCGCTACAACCTTTCTTAAGCTCCAGGACACCACTGCAGGAGTTCCTCAGGGTAGTGTCCCCAGCCCAACCATCTTCAGCTGCTTCATCAATGACCTTCCTTCCATCATTAGGTCAGAAGTGGGAATGTTTGCTGAAGATTGCACAATGTTCAGCATCATTTGTGACTCCACAGATACTGAAGCAGCCCGTGGCCATATACAGCAAGACTTCGACAATATCCAGGCCTGGGCCAAAAGTGGCAAGTAACATTCACGCCACACAAGTGTCAGGCAATGACCATCACTAACAAGAGAGAATCCAACCACCGCCCCTTGATGTTCAATGGCATTACCATCACTGAATCCTTCTCTATCAACATCCTGGGGGTCACCATTGACCAGAAACTGAACTGGACAAACCTAATAAATATTATGGCTCCAAGAGCATGTCTTAAGCTGGAAACTCTGCTGAGAGTAACTCACCTCCTGACTCCCCAAAGTCTGTCCACCATCGACAAGGCACAAGTCGGAGCGTGATGGAATATTCTCCACTTCCCTCGATGAGTGCAGCTCCAACAACACTCCAGAAGCTCGATACTGTCCAGGACAAAGCAGCCCTGCTTGATTGGCACCACATCCACAAACATTCACTCCCTCCACCATCAACGCACAGTAGCAGCAGTGTATACCGTCTACAAAATGCACAATAGGAACTCACCAAGGCTCCTTAGGCAGCACCTTCCAATCCCACGATCATTACCATCTAGAAGGACACGGGCAGCAGAGAGATGGGAACACCATCACCTGGAAGTTCCCCTCCAAGTCACTCACCACCCTGACTTGGAAATATATCACCGTTCCTTCACTGTCACTGGGTCAAAATCCTGGAACTTCCTCCCTAACAGCACTGTGGGTGTACCTACACCACATGGACTGCAGCGGTTCAATAAGGCAGCTCACCCCTACCTTTTCAAGGGCAATTAGAGAAGGGCAATAAATGCTGGCCTAGCCAGTGACACCCACATCCCATAAAAGAACTTAAAAAATCCAGCAGACACAACAATGCAGCACTGAGGGAATGTTTCATTCTTGGAGGTGCCAACTTTCAAGTAAAACATTAAACCGCGGCCCTATCTGCTCTCTCAGGTGAATGTAAAAGACCCTATGGCATTTTTTGAAGAGGAGCAGTAAAGTTATCCTGGTGTCTGGCCAATACTGATCCCTCAATTAATATCATTAAAACAGATTATGTGGTCACTATACTTGCTCTTTGTGGGATTTGCAGTGATTAAATTAGCTGTCATGTTTCCTCTATTACAACAGTGGGTCAAAATCTTCCAGTTAAAATGTGAAGGTCAAGTCAGAACCAAGTCAACACTTTTCCTTCAACCCCACGAGTTTCACCTTTAGCTCAGCTTGTTCTGAGGGGTTTTATCAAATGCCTCCTGGAAGTCCATCCATAGACATTCTCGGGGCCATTATTTCAGTAACCACTTCAGAAAATCACTGTCAGGAATGACGTCCCCTTTACAAATCCACGTTTGTTCTCTCTAATCAACTGAAAATGTTCAGGGCTTTTAGTCGCTGTCTTTAATTCTAGATTCTCGCCTATATATCCCGACAACAGTTGTGAGGCTAACTAATGCATAATTCTCTGGCTCCACTCTCCCACCTTCCATAAATAGCAGAGTGATATGCACAACTTTCCAATGTAAAGAGATGGTTCCTGCTTCCAGCTCACAAGGTGATAGCACAGTTCTAGGTACCCAGGACCAGCACTGCACCACGTGGCTGAGGTTTTGCCGAGTGGGAGTGGGATGTGTAAGATGTGGGGGCTCTGATTCTTGACAGGAGAGAGATGGCAAACGGTTTTTCCTGACATACAAGAAGCCAATTCCTGTTGTGAAAGAGAAGGAAGTTGATATTTGCATAATGTCTTTCACATTCTCAGGATATCCCAATTCACAGCCAATTAGTAATTTTGGAGAACAGTCACTGATGTTTTGTGCACAAATTCAGCAATTAACATGTGGCAACATCCCACCAAACAAACTGAGACAAATTGACTGGTGTTGGTGTTGTTTGTGTTGAAAAATAAATTTTCACTTAGGCACTGGACACATTTCAAATAGTGTCAGGGGAAATTTTGCATCTGCTCAGAAGGACAGACAGATCCTCAGTTCAAAATCTGCAAAAGATCAGCACCTCCAACAGTGCTACAGTGGTGTCAGCCTAGTCCGGCATTCATCTTTAACATTTTTGAATGCACTAATGTTTATATATTAACAATATTCATCCCTCAAACAATATCACAAAAACAGACTATTTGGTGATTATCACATTGCTGTTTGTGGGATATTGCTTTGTGCAAATTGGCTGCTGAGTTTCCTACATGACAACAGTGACTGCATCTCAAAACTACCTCATTGGCTAGAAAGTGCTTTGGGCTGGCCAGTGGTCGTGAAAGGCACTATATAAATGTAAATCTTTCTTTTAAAGTGACAAAATTTATTGCCTCTGATCGTGTGTTTCCAAGGATAGTAAAGAGGGAAAACTTGGGTTAACCACAAGCAGGAATGGTGCTGAGGGTGATCACCAGGATGTTCTTTAGTTTGCTGACAAGGAATAGAAGGACTGAGGATCGTGTTACAACAACACTTACCTTGGAGGTGGAAGCAGGAGGACAGGAGCCAAAGGACAGCTAAATTCTGGAATCAGAGAAAGTTATGGCACAGGAGCATTTGCTTCCTGGCAAATGAATGACTCCAGGTTTCTCTGCTCATTTCACCAGCCTGGGTATGTCCTCCTGAGGTTTCTTCCAGT